>NC_090697.1:5128541-5444583 GCF_040954835.1 Lepisosteus oculatus
AATTTGCACCTTGCAATGCCTTATGCACTTTAACTCAAACAACCCATGTTTAAATTGAGAAGTAGTTTGTTTAAACACCTGAAACATTTGAGATGCATAACATATTTGTTAGCTGATGTCAGACTTGGTAGCCAGACAAAAATGTAGAAATGTGTTTCTGCAGTTTTTATTTTATAGGTTTTGATCATGGTTACAATGCTTATGGCTATGCGCCTTTGATCAGCTAATTTCAGGTCTGACTTGCTTTTCTTGTTTTTTAGATTTTGGGAAATCCATAGCTAAAAGCTACTGAAGATGAATTGCTACCAGAATCCTGATTAAACAAAATGCTTAGTTCTGTGGTTATGTGTCTATACAGTATGTGTGAGGACATGTCATTTTCACTTGGGTATGTATCACAAGGCATGGTCAATTATGTCCTGGGGTTCCGTGGGTTGTTAACATCTCCATTTACGACTGAAAAACCTGGAATTTACTTAGGAATTTGTCCTCACAAAAATATTCACCCTGACCAATGATATCACATTTTCAGAAATTAAGAACATAAGAATAATTACAAACAACAGGACACCATGCAGCTCATGCAGACTACATGATATAAGTTAATTGACACAGATGAGCAGAAGTATGTGTTACTTGGGTGTTACACGCCGTATGTAGTGGGGCGGAGCGGTGGCTCTGTCGCTAAGGATCTGCGTCTGTGGCTGGAAGGTTACCGGTTCGTATCCCGTGGCTGGCAGAGGAATCCTACTGCGTTGGGCCCCTGAGCAAGGCCCTTCACCCCAGCTGCTCCAGGGGTGCCGTATAAATGGCTGACCCTGCGCTCTGACCCCCAGCTTCTCTCTCCCTGTCTGTCTGTCTCCTGGAGAGCAAGCTGGGGTATGTGAAAAGACAAATTCCTAATACAAGAAATTGTATAGGGCCAATAAAGTGATCTTATCTTATATGTTTCACACACACAAAAGAGCTGTGAAGATCTAGGCACGGTTGAGGTCTTTAACTTAAATTAGCCAACAAAACCCAACACGAAGACCAGAGATCTCACTATGACAGAACAGAAGGCCATTTTCAAAATGAGAGGAAAGAAATGGACCATCAGAAAAATCAAGGCTCTTGGCATTACAAGATCAACAAGTCTGGAATGTTCTTCAGAAAAAACGAAAGAACTGGAGGAGTCAAGAACAGACTGAGAACAGGACAAAAAGACAAATAAAGTGAATGACAGAAAAATATATCTACTGTTAAGTGTTAAGAAAACCCCCCACAATTTATTTTAGTGAAATCAAACGATCTCCAGAGTGTGGGGGTGCAAATCTCGAGTACCACAATCCAGAGAAGACTTCACCAAGAAAGCCTCAGAGGCTGAACTGCAAGGTGTCGGCCCCTCATCAGCAGCAGGAACAACAGAAGAGCTCGAGTGGCATTTGCAAAAATAAAAATACAGAGATGAGCCACAGGAGTTCTGGAATAAGGTCTTATGGACAGAAGAAACATCTATCAAAGTGATGGAAAGGCTAAGGAGTGGAGAACAACAGGAACAGCCAATAACCATAAGCACCCCACTTCTTCAGTAAACCATGCTGAAGGGAGTATCATGGCTTGGACATGTATACATGTATGTCTGACTCCAGGACAGGCTCACTGGTCTTTACTGGCGACTTAACTGAAGATGAATTCAGGGATAAACAGATCTTGTAAGAAGGAATGGCAGAAGACTTATTGGGCGGCAGTTCATTATGCAGCAGGACAATGTGCCGAAACATACCGCACGGGACAGAAAAAGTGGGAACTTTTTAAACTGGCCAAGTCAATCACCAGATCTGAATCCAACTGAGCATGCTTTTCATTTGTTCAGAAGGAGACTGAAGACAGGAAGCCCCACCAACAAGCAGCAACTTAAAGAGGCTGCAGTTAAAGCCTGGCAAAACATCTGGCAAAGTGCAGCAAACAGGTGTCTGGTGATGTCAATGACATTGTTCTGCAAATTTTAATGGCCGATTAGTATTTATTTGTATTTTTCAAAGGTGGGATGCCAGCTGTGAGCTGCAGGTTGATATAGCTGCTGGCTTAGTACAGCATTCCTCACACACAAATGATCCGCCTGGGACAGCCGACAGAAGGAAACCTTTCCTACGACTCCATCACAAAGGTCAACGTCAGGAGTATGCAAAACAAAACCTTGAGAAGCTGGAAAGGTTTTAGAACAAAGTGCTGTGGGCTGATGAAACAGAGACTGAACTTTCTGGCCACAACCATGGCAGATACATTTAGAAGCATTTGAAGAAAAAAACACCTTGCCACCTGTTAAGCACGGGGGTGGATCTATTTTGCTTTTGTCTGTGTGGCAGCCAGTGGCACAGGAAATATTGGAAAAAATGGATTAAACTAAAGCTAATAAGCTCATATCCTGGAGTCAGTGAAGAAACTGAAGCTGAAAAGCGGGTGGATATTTCAGCAAGACGACATTCAGAAACATACCTCAAAGCCAACCATGAGGTACTCAACAGGATGAAGGTTTTGGAATGGCCTGTATAGTCCCCAGACTTCAATATTACTGAAAATCTGTGGAGAGACCTCAAACATGCAAGACATGCAAGAAGACCTAAAAATATTTCTGAACTAGGCAAAAACCGAAAGACTTGCCTTCAGGAAGCGTTTGGGAGCTGGCGTTTCTGTCAATGGAGGCGTTACCACGTAATGATAAGAGTGCCCAAACTTTTGCACACATCATGTTCACTGTTTTACTAACCTGAATATCTACTAAACTGCAAACAGTAATTGTGCATTAAATTTAGACGGAAGATGTCAAGTTCAAGTTTGCACCACGCAGACTCTGCTTCTCCTTCTTTTCACTTGGATTCACAGAAACATACGATTTGACACCTACACAACTGTAGGTGCAAGAGGCAGAAATAACAGGAAGCGAAAATCAGGAAAGGAGTCTCTTTGGTCTAGAACAGTGGTTCCCAACCCTGATCATGGGGAACTACTGTGTTTGCAGTTTTTGTTCCAGCTGAGCTCTGAGGTACTGGTGCTAACTGATACTTTGAATTGATCTGTTTGATGGTTCAGACAGTAACTTCAGGATAAAGAAGGTTATTCCACCTTTCCTTAGATTATTAAGAGCTGGCTCCCTTTCCTCTGTCAAACAGCTCTTATCAGGTGATCGATACAAGATAAACAGACACAGGTGGCAAAGACAATTTATCCATCAAGCCCAAAAGTGTTTTCTTTCCTCATGGGAAGGTTCAGTTGGTTACATTTCTGCTAACACACCTGAATGAGGGCGATTCTGAAACGTCAGCACTGGTACAGGGTATATACCAATTTCAAACTCCACTGCAAAATACGATCCAAGTGCATTAAACGCAAAGGCATACACATTGGATTGACACAGAGGACATCTTTGGATTCTGTGTTTCAGGGACGTGTGATCACTGTGTAAACAATGTGATTGGAAATATTAATAAGGATCGGTTTGGGATGACGAATAGGAAACTCTTCTTCACAAAATCAGTTGCAGTGTCTCAAACGTGCTTCTCATTCACATGGTTAAAGCCCAAGCTCGTTTTTCAGAAGCAGGAGAACAGACTTTTAAATACACATGCGTTATAAAACTACCAAATAAGTAGACCTTGGAGGTTTGCATGTTAACAATATAAGTTATTTGTTTAGTTATCTGGGAATAAAACAGAATGTTGTTTGTTTTGACATAGAGCTTTATGAAAGGATTTTTTTTGACATATAGATATTACCCTGTTAGAAGTTAACTTACAAAATGATCCATCCCCATGGCAAAGTTTTTATATTCTGTTGCTACCTGAGCTCATGCTCTTGTCACTTTCAAATAGTTCAGTTCAGTTTTTTCAGCAGATGCACACATGAATTGAAATGCTTATTTGCATGTATGCTCTGACACAAAGACATTAAGGAATCATCAAAACACAATACAAAGAACAGCAGCTGCAACAACCATAAATAACATACAACTTAAAAAACAGGTCAGACAAGCAGTATGAGAAGAGAAGAAAGAAGCATCAGTTCATCAAAACATCAAACAGGACTTTGTATATATAATTTTCAGTATCCACGTCCTCCAGCTGGTCTAACTGATAAAGCTAAAACTGCTGAACGTATGTAAAAATGTGAGTTTCGGGTGAACTTTCCAAACCCTTTGCTACACCAACCCTAAACTAGCCCAGGTGAAAAAGAATCACCTGAATCTTCACTCTTCAATCATTCACTATGATTGATTCAACCTCGGTGTTTAAACACAAGCAGACAGCACTCAGGCCAAGTCCCCGCTGAGAGATACAGAAGTCCACGACACAACTCGGAAACCCATAAGGTAAAGGAGCATCAGCAAACCAACCATGGAGACCAAGAAGCTTTTGAAGCAGGCCCAGGCAGAAGTGGCAGAGATGCCAAGATCAGAAAGTTATTTAGCCCTTAAAGTACGGTCCAGTGAAATCAATCATTAAGAAGTGGATTGTGGATCATACAACCCTGACACTATCTAAACCAAGCTGCCCATCTAAACTGAGTGGAGAGGCAGGTGGGAAAGTGGTTAGGGATTCCCCTGTGTAGCCCTCAGTAACTTTGACAGATCAGAAACAAACTAGGTCTTAGATGGGAGTTGCTCTGCATAGTAAAGTATCCTAGTGATGGGGACTCTGTACTGTAAAAAGGCGTTGCCCTTGGGGCAAGATGTAAATGGAGGTCCTAACTCCCTGCGCTCGTTGAAAATCCCAGAGCATTTCTTGGAAAGAGTAAGGGTGTTAACCCTGGTGTCCTGGCCTTTACCCATCATGGCCTCCTAATAATTCCTGTCTGCGAACCGGCTTCATCACTCTGCTCTCCTCCCCACTGAGAGCTGGTCTGGGGAGCGGACTGGCGCATCATCCAGGTAAGGCTGCACACTGGTGGGGGTGAAGGGAATCCCCATTACCTGTAAAGCACTTTGAGTGGGGTGTCCAGAAAAGCATCGTATACAGCAAGTGTAAGGAGAGTCATGTACGTTTTGGCAAGAAGGACGCCCTTATTGAAACAGTTTCATCTTAAATCTCCTGTGCGAAACACTGCGGGCATGAGGCACAGGGCTTTACAGTCAGGCGAGAAAAACAGAACCTCCTGGTTTATATCCAAACAGTCGTGTCACGTCTGGTGCGAGCGGCACACTGTCAGCACCAGCCCAGCTCTCAGGCACGGGGACAACAGCAGCAGGTAACGAGGCAGCTGTCATCGGTGAGGGCTGAGTGGTGACACCGAGCGCAGCAGAGGCGAATTTGGGAGGGCGGATCACTGCGGGGGATTCTGCCAGGTACAGTAGGTGTAGCCTGCTTTGGTTTTTTTTAACGGGAAATTTCTACATTTTCTTCCTTTTTCTATGAAAAACTGTGCATTTAAGAAAGTTAGACACAGACAAAAAGGCCCGCTCTCATCTGTAACCTTCGTTACAATGTTCCTAAAGAGAGAAATACCCTAAAAAAAGACTTTGGGAGGATCTGGCTAACTGTTGATCAGCGTGCTTGCTGCTATAATCCCTGCACGTGCACGGGTGTAACCAGGACTAGAGGACTCTGACTTCCACCCCTCTCGCCAATGACACAGAGTGCACTAACTGGAGGAGCAGAGTATCTCTCCCTGCGGACCAATCACAGATGTCACCGTGCTGGGGGAAAGCGAGGGTGCTCTGGCCGCCACCACCTCCAGCTCAACCTCATCACCATGCCAAGACTGACTGCAGACCTCCTGTGCCAGTCTGTGCCCTTCAGATAAATAATACTGACAAGCACAGGGCATGTCTGCTCTGACCTCAATGGAAGCTGTATACAGTGTATGTTGTCCTAGGAATGGGTGCCAGCAATAATATCAATAATATCAATAATAATAATAATAATAATAATAATAATAATAATAATATCACAGACAAATAAGTCTCTCTTTTGGCATGTATTTTAAGTATTGAAATTATTATTACTTCCGCTGGAGTTAATGTTGGTATTGACAACACCTGACCTGACCAGCGCGTGACCCACAACACGCACGACCTCCTTTGCCGTTATTGGCAACGCGTCGGAAGCAGAACACGAGATGTTGTTGCGGACGAAACCGGGACAAATCTCATTCTGCCCCCTCTGATATTCCGTGGCGCGGCGAAGGAGTGTGTGGTTTCTGCGGGCCGCCCAGCCCTGCGCCGGGAGAGCGGGCCTGGCGCGCTCACCGATGGCCTTCGTGTAATGCCGCGCTCCCAGCAGGAGCTCGGGGGCTCTGTACCAGAACGTCACCACCACTGGGTCCAGGTCCGCCAGGGGCTTGAGCGGGGAGTTGAAAAGCCTTGCAAAGCCCATGTCAGCTGCACGCAGAAACAAGAACAAAGGAATCAGCCTTAGACCAAACGTACACAAGACATTTTAACGTAGATGCTGGTCATCAGCAGGGCATGGCAAAATTAAACTGTGTAAGTATAAAATAATCAAACACAGGGCTGTACACCTGTAAAACAATTTGACAACTCAAATCTATTTTGCCATTATATGACATTTTGCTAAATCCCATGTTTGTTTTAGTTAACATGATGTCTTGGTAATGTTAAAGACAGAAAAGAACAATTCATACAGATCAATGTGTAACAGCTATTGTTTATGCATTCGCTTTCACAACATTCCCTGGTTACTTCCACTGTCGGGTTTCTGTGTATTGTTTATAACCTCACTTCCAGGGGCAGTCCATTTACTTTCTGTGCCTTCACACACACACACTCTCTCCCTGCCCTGAAAGCATGCCTTTCTACACTGTCAGGCCCCACGTCAGGCACAGAGCTCGGCTCACATCTCCATAGCGCCGTAAATCAAAACAAAGGCAGTAAAATAAACTCATAAACCAGACATCCAGCACAGCCAGGTCAGAACAAGCTGCACTGACCAGATTTTGAGGGCTTTTGCTGATAAAACAAAAATTAAAGATTAACTTTAAACCTGTTTGCTCTGGTGAAGATTTGTCTCCCCCCTGCCTTAAACATTTAAACAGGAATTCATTTTTCCAGAGTGAAAAAGGTTTGCTCCCTTAATCCTTCACGGGTGCACAGTATCCACCAGCAGGGGTCTTGCACCATGGCACTTTTGTAAAAGTCGTGTTTTAAAACTTAATTAAAAATTAATTTGGGCAGTGACACCCAAAAAAACAAGGGTGTAACCTAACTCAGATAAGTAATGTGACCTTCAGTGTTGGCAACCTTTTGCAAAACACTGCTTCATAAGCACAAGAACGATTGAATATCTTCCACAGGATACTGCACACCATGAAACACTTACAAATTCCTAACCCATGTTCATCAAAAGCAATACGAGTGAAGAGGCTGTTTGACAATAAAATGGAAACTCTCTCAACATTATCTGAACTAGCATTCACGTCCTGTGCTGTAACTCGGCTCCAGGTCTTGATTGCATATTCTTGGCAGGGCCTGGGGACAGGTTTGCCAGCTGGTTTAATACCTTCTAACTGCACAGTCACTGCCAGGAAGCCGCGATAATCTCGCTACAAAATACTCTGACACGGTAAACATGGTATAATAACTCAGGCCGGAGCCGCGGAGTTAGTCAAGGACTGCAAGGTCACCTGAATGGTGTTAAGTGCGATGTTACACACGACACGGTCTAACCTCGCTCTAACAGCAGTGTGACCAGGAGGCCGCGAGGAATCTAAGGGGCAGTGGATGTGTCTGGTGCCAGGAGGTGCCTCTATACGTGCAGGTCTGCGAGAGTCCTGAACACGCTACCCGGGGACATGCCGAGACTGACTTCCTTCCAGAAAAGGCTGGAGACGATTCTCAGATCAGTTCCCCAAACGAGCTTGATTGGCAAATGTCCTCAAAACGTTCTTCCCGAGGAGACCTGTAAGCCGGTTCCGAGCGACGTTGTGGCACAGTATCTGCTGGATTTTCATTAGCCACTTGTTTGTGCTTTGAGCGGAGGTTACACAGGGCAAAGGGGGAAACTCATCTTGCTTTACTTACCGATTTTCACTCTTCCTCTCTCTGGCCCCTCGCCCATTACCAGGATGTTGGCTGGCTTCTGAAAGGGCAAGAAGAAGGTGTCTTAGACACTGAGAGTTTCTCTCCCAGAAGCAGCCAGTCCCCCAGCTTGCTCACTGCGCAGCACATTCCCGGCACACAGACACACTCCATTTACATCCTGAGGACAATTGTTTTTGCACTGCACACCGTGTGAGACACGGTGAGAGATTAACTTGTAGTTTTACATTCTTCCAAAGTCTGAATACAGTAAGCAGAGACAAAGAAGTGTGGATATTCCAAAAGGCAGGGGAAAAAAAATGTTTTTTCTATTTATGAGAATGACAACCATTTGATTTCAGCTGAAGGACAAGAGGCCCCTAAAAATGAACACTTCGTCCACTTCCACACAGGCCTGTGTTACGGAGGCATGAACACAACATGTGCAGCCTGCTTTGGTCCACATCTTGCAGAGCTGGCCGATGAGGAAAGGTCACATGCAGGTGACCCCAGGGCCACCGGCAGCCCAGAGTCGTTTGTGCTCACCCAGAAGAGGGTACATACTGTGCCAAGGGCTGACGCAGAACTTAATGGTGCAGCTCAACAAAGCACAGACATTTATACCGTATATTAAAATAGTAATTTATCACAATGGTTACTACAGAATGAGGGCAAATACTCTCTTTTCTTCTGCTGCTCCACAGCCTCTCCCATTCTTGATGTTACAACAGAAGTGAACCACTGAATTGGATTACAGCTGAAGACAACACAAACATTTAGCCCGGGAATAAGACAGAAAACAGTCACTGATTTTTTTTAATGTAATCTCAGCCTGAAATGCCATCCTTTATGAACTGAAACCATCAAATGAGGTATAATGGCTCAAATAAACATTATATGCCAGATGTACAGATAATGACTAGATTATCTGTGTGTCAAATGTCTCATGTAGCAGTGATCTTAAAGTGACACTTCCTAAGAAGTGAGAAAAGCTATGGTGGCAGAATGTCATGTAGGTGAGCACTGTCTCGCAGCTCTTGAGTGCTGGGTTCAATATTGGGAAACCTTCTGTATCGAGTTTGCATGTTCAACACGGGGTTTTCCCCTGGAGTTAGTTTCCTCCCAGTCAGATGACAAACTAAGAATGACAAAGTTTCCAGCTACACGAAGATTGATCCATTGTGTCAGATTGCTTTCTTATGAATTGGCCTATCTTTACATTAATAAGCTTCAGCCCTGCCTGGAATCAGACATATAATAGCAAGTTGTTAAGTCTGCCCTCTGTACGTTTTCTCTCCCTCTCTGCTGGCCCTTTCCTGGGAAAGACAGCCCTGCTCTGTTCAATTGGGTTGATATAATTATCCCTGCCTACAGCTGTACTCTGTTGCTGGGCTGTCAGTCACCAGTCTGGCTCAGCGACTGACCACCCTGGTTTCCTGGATGAGCCACAACAGGTCCTTCCTACAGACACCTCCCAGGGACATCGCAGGTGCACGACCACAGAGAGTCAGGACCTCGGTTTAACATCTTATCTGGAAGATGGAGCCTTTGTTTTTACAGTATAGTGTCCCCATCACTATACTGGGGCATTAGGACACACACAGACTGCAGGGTGAGCGCCCCCTACTAGCCCCATTAACACCTCTTCCAGCAGCAGCCTTAGGTTTTCCCAGGAATCTCCGATCCAGGTACTGACCAGGCTCACACTGCGGAGCTTCAATGGGCAGCCAGCTGTCAGCTTCAGGGTGATATACTGTAGTTGTAGTCAATTTGTATACTGTCCAATGTGTAAAATAATCAATACAGCTCTGAAATTCAGAGAGAGAGAGACCCTAAGGCATATGGCAACAAATATTTAAAGAACATTTGGAAGGAGACTGTCAATGTAATCCTGGATTTATGGAACGCTGTCCAGTGACAGTCAGGATGCACAAAAGATTTTTACCAAGGACATGAAAATTAGTTTCAGTCTATTTACGGTACATACCTTTCCCCCCACATACTGAGCACTGAGGATTAATAGTGCCACTCTGCACTGAAAAAACTCAACAATGCAAAATGTAGGAGACTCTGGCCTTCTTCCATTTCAGGACACTCCCTGTCAGACACCGTGTTCTGTCTGTGATCCCGCATGTCGCCTCCTACTCATCTTCCTCTCGGAGCAGGGACTGTTACTATGGGAACGGCCCTACTAACGAGCTGCATGATGCAAATGTACGAGGCACCAGGCTTTACTGCGCTTCAGAGAGTCTGCTCTTGCAGGTGGTGCAGCGCACACAAACGTGGTGCCCGAGCCTTGGTGAGCAGAGGAGTCTTTCATGGGAAAAAAAGGGGGGAGCCTACAGTCAGGAATGAAAGTTTTCCTTCGGGTGATTCGTGGGATTTTCTCCCTAATTCAGTGTGATACAGAGGTGCTGTACATTGAACACCTGAATGGACATCAGGTTTTGTGCAGCTGAGGTTTTTAAGCCACGAGTATTAACACCCGACAGGCTGTCAGTAAGAAAGCCAAAGAACCAACAGGCGAACGCAGCTCACTCTTAATACAACAGCTTCGAGACTAAACCGGGGTACTGTGGGAATAGCCAGGAACTGCTGTTGGTGTCCTGAGCTCCTGCAAAATGAACTTCTCAGACAGTGAATTTCAGAAGTTAGACAAAAAATGCATTCTTCAGAGCTGAAACACTGACAATGAGTTTTAAAAAGCTTGCAATATTTTAGGAACTCCCACCCTCCTTGCTAAGAGACCTTAAATAGTGTATATATATAAAAAATTCAATGGATGGTTTGAATAAGAATAGAAACAATTGTGGTAAAATTGCACTATCACTTAATGCCACCTAATAACATCACTTCCCTTTTCCCTTTCCATGTTTCTAATGATGTCTTCCACATTGATACATCTATAGTTCACTTCAGTATTGTTGGAGAAATTTCTTTTCAAACATTATCCATTGCTTTTCTAAACTGGGGGAAATGCCTTTTACCAGCGAATGCCTGTCTGATGTCAGTAGAGCCAGTAATTGTGCACAAACTACGTGAAAAAGTTCTAACTGTTAAATAATATTCCCCCCCCCATTAACTTTAAAAAGTAATGCCTTATACATGTAACTTGCAGCTGTAATGGACTGCCTTTTAAAGTAACTTTCCCCGACACTGTCCGTTCTCGCACGCTGCCGGGCTGTGCCCTTCTGACAGACGAGTTAGGATCCTGGTGGATGCTGCCGTGCTTCAGTCGGCTATAGCACCTCATAAAATCCGGGCTGGGCTGTGCTGTCACCCTCGGGTCATTCATGATGTGCCATGCGGTCTACCCCCCCCCCCCCCCCCCCGAACACCCTGCCTCAGCCCCCTCAAGAGGAGCACGTTCCCCGAGCGTCATGTGAGCTTTCATCTGCTCTGAGCTCAGAGGAGCAGGCGAGTTACTACAGAGCACACGGGATGCCAAGGAGGTCGGGGTTTGTTACATAACAGCATCAGCGGACCCACAGGCCGCTTGGAACAGCGTGTGTAAGAGAAAACTGGTAGAACACTGACACGCCGATACCAGTGGCCGGCTCGGCCCTTTGTTGGCAAAATCGCCCACAATGACAGCGAGCCCAGAGGTGCTGGGGGCCGGCCCTCCCCCTCGCTCCACAGGCCGGCCTGCCGGAGCCGGTCGATGGCGTATCCCCCCACTCAGCACGGGCAGCCCGGGCCGCTGGCACCGCTGGCTCCGCCGTCGCCCGCGCGCCAGTCACGTGCTCTCATCCCGCCCGGCCGCAGTGGCCGCGGCGCACAGAAGAGACGACCTACTTCCCCACGTTGACTGAAGGCCGCCGCTCCGCCTTCGCGCAGAACAATCAGTCCAGCCCTGCAGACATGACAAGCAGCACTGCGGCCTTCAGGCCTACACATCCGAAACAGCGCCGCACGCGAGAAAGAAACGACAGGACGTGTCACCGAGAACCAGCCGATGCTTCTGCCGATCAACTTCTAAGCAAAAACTATTCTTTCCAGGATTTAAAAGGAGCCGGTTTTTCTATCTGCGCTCTGTTTTGTGGAAAGATGGAAGATATTCCGTTTGGAGAGAACAAACCTCCTTAACCAACCTCTGTTCAGTGGCACTGAGAACGCCCTTGCAAAGCGTGTTCAAGTTTCAAGTTTCAAGTTTATTGTCATTACACTCATATACATGGTATATGGTATAACGAAATGCTATTTAGCTGGCTCTCGGACATAAGTAGTACAAAGAGAATATCTGATGTCTGATGAATATCTGATGTCCAGTCATGATTTTCACCAGCAGGGAGCAGGGACTCCTTATTCCTCTTATGACATATGAATGATCCCCTCTGTGCCTGGATGAATGCAAGCTGTTTCCTCTTTAGTGAAATGGCCTATCCAGAGTGGCAAAATATGTGATAATGATATTCGTAGGCATGGCCTTCCTGTTCCAGACCTGCCCTAATTCACTTACACCTGACTGATCGACTTGCATGACACAGGAAGCCACAAGTGCACAGCTGGTTTTATGCAACAAAAGCACCGATAGGAATATTTTCAAATAATGAACCTGTGGTGGCGGTTGTTCAACATCCTACTTTTTTTTCCGCAATCCCCAGAATTGCACACACGACACCATAAGAAATACACAGACCGAACCTGTTGGGGAAGGTAATCACTTTGAACACAAGAAGAGAGAAAAAGAACACACACTCAGAAATCACAGTATAGAACAAAAACAGTATAGATAGCAGAACTGGCTCAATGCACACACTACACTCCAAAATAAATTATCAGCATTTTGGCAACAAACCTTCTTCAGGACAAGCTGATAAAGGCTTGTTTCCCCAAATGCGGAAAATTAATTACATTTATTTTGGAGTATAAAGTGCATGTTCAGCTGACCCTTCTAATTAAGTCACTTTGAATGACCTTCCAAACATAAAAGGCAAGCTTAAAAAGAGAAAGTACACATTTCAGAGGCCCTTTGACTTACATGTGAAACTCATACAGAGCCACAATCGCAGGAAGAGAAGGCAGAATGTTTACAATAAAGGAACCTTGATAAATGATCAGATCTGTTTAACAAAAATCAGGCCGGGTATTGAAAGGGCTATTCAAGGCAGGAAGGGAAAGGATTATGATAAGACATCACGGCAACCAGCTAAAAACAACAAATTACTTTGAGACGACGTTTTAAAAAGCACAATAAACTAATGTCCCAATGCTAAAAGCCTCCTTTCTTTTTGAGACCAATATTCCAAATAAAGTATGATTCTACTAGTCTAAAGAAGTTTTATGTGTTAGATAGCCTTTCATTAAAAACAATGTTTTGGGAGTTATTGAAACATTGCTGATATTAACGCATATTCAGATCACGAACAGGCAAAACATATTTTTAGGTAATATCCATTGTTTAAATGTGTAAGTGCACATTGTTCCGATTTCTTGGCGACCTCATGAAAGGTCTTTTCATTGACTACAGGTTGACACAAAATGTTCTGATCACATATCTATAGTATGTGCGCTTAAACTTTAAGACCTGACTTGCTCTGGAGGTGAAGCTTCGCTGGTTTTCTGCTCGGGACAGGGCATGAATCCCAGACTAAACTGGCAAGACAGTTCAAAGGCATCAGTGCCTTCCTCATCCTCTTTTTTCTCTGCAGGGGTCCCAGGCCCCTGCCTGCTGACATTACTAATGACCCCAGGGGTCACCACAATCTGCTTTAATTGACAAGCATCTGTTTTACACTCCATCCATCCATTTCTCACTGCTTCATCCAATTCAGGGTCGTGGGGGAGCCG
The DNA here is from genome assembly GCF_040954835.1 of Lepisosteus oculatus. Lineage (NCBI taxonomy): Eukaryota > Metazoa > Chordata > Actinopteri > Semionotiformes > Lepisosteidae > Lepisosteus > Lepisosteus oculatus. Next base: position 5,142,343 of record NC_090697.1, read on the forward strand.
GAGCCTATCCTGGCAAACAACGTGCACCAGACAGGGTACACCGTGGACAGGACGCCAGTCCATCACAGGGCACACACACAGACACCAGGGCCAGTTTCCCCAGAAGCCAATTAAACTACCTGCATATTTTTGGACTGTAGGAAGAAACTGGAGCACCTGGAGATAACCCATGGGAACACAGGAAGAACATGCAAACTCCACACAGACAGCACCCCCGGCCTGGAACTGAACCCGTCTTGACACTGCTTTTTCATATTTTTCATTCGTACCCTCAACCCTTCAAGACTTCAGAGCATGAGACTCACATCACCCGCATACCAGAAGAAATGTCAGCAGCATCTGCCAAAAGACTGTCTTCATAAATAATATTTTATGACGGTAGCTAAAGAACATTTACTGGTTAATTCAGATCACCAGTATTTATTTCTTCAAACATTGGTCACACATTTTGTCCACATTGGTCTCAAGAACACGCTTGTTCCTTTTCTGGCTTACAGAATGCAATGGGGTTTCTCTTGCTGGAATAACCTAACACCAACAACCTGAGGCCTTGAAAACGCTAACACTCCTGAGTCAGCTGTCTGTGGGCCTCATCGCCGCATGGTCAGAGTGGCCGCCCTGAGTGGACAGATACCACACGGGTTGTGTAACAGGCCTCAGCCGACATCTGAAAGATCTTATGTATCAGCACCCATAATTATAACTCCAGTTGCATAACCTGAAAATGCGTACCATGCACATTTGTTTCTTAATCTGGAAGATATTGTTACAAATATAGGGGCTAAGAAACTGAAATACTGGGTAGGATAATTAATAATTAAGATAATTAATCATGACACCCCAAATTGTACAAGACATGCCAAAATGTGCCAGAGTGACTGGTATAGTTAGAGGCACACCGGTTCTTTTTCTGTCACAACTCTGGCGATAGAGTAATACATGAGACAGACTGGGAGAAACAAATATTTATTAACAATGACAATGCCACAGACTAAGTAATGCACATCATACAACAAACAAAACGCTGGTTATCCTACTCACAAACAAGGCAACTAAGAGGCCTACTTTCCTGACTAACCAAAAAAAAAACTCTTATAACAATGTCTAACCCACAAACAAGAGAGATAAAACTACATCTGAAATTGAACAGAATACACCCAAGAGCTAAATCTCTCTTACTATAAATGGATATAAGATAAGTGGACGCGCCAAAGTTTTTGGGGGACCCTATCTTGTGAAATGCATTACTAACCTGGAGAGGGTGTCTTTAAAATGGCATTTCTAAAGAAAATCGGCGTGTCCTAAAATCACAGAAGGCGAGCGCTCTTAAACAAGGTTCCAGGGCTTAGCGAGAATCTGGTCTTTAAGGCCGATCTGATCACAGTCCTCTCACCCGGCACACACTTCTGTTTCTTCCTCACTCGTCCTGCCTCTTTTTGGCTCTCTGCTTCTGCCTACCTGTCTGTCTTTTTCCTGTGTTTCTGGACTGATGAGTCTGAATGATTTACCGAGGAGTTCCTTTACTAGGGTAAACCAGAAGATTACTTCTGATCAACGTCTCTCAGCAAACATCTCAGTCTCTCCACGGTTTCTGGATCCTGACACGCTGCCATAGCCGTAACACCACTGCAAAGATCTGTGACTTTTAAACCGCCGAACATACCCCCTTCTGACTGTTAATTAAGAAACTTTTTTGCGAGCCAAAAAGAAGCAGAAAACAAAAGTAAAGACTGACATGGAAAAAAAATCTCTACAGGGGCAGGACAGCCCACAGAAATATTAAATCTCAGTAGAATAACCTTTTAATTCTGTTAAATTTAATTACAGATACTTCACTCATCCCCCAGAGGGTGAATTTAAACAGCGAGCGATGCAAAACACAACACAGAACAGATACAACAACATTAGTATTTTATTAGTTATAAAAACAGCACTCAGACCATTAAAATGATTGAGAGTGACAGGCTGTACTATTAAATAGTTACTATTTATAATATTAAATAGTTATTATTATTATTACTATTACAGTACGTACACGCACATTTGTAGAGGGGGCTCTGTGCAACAGACGTGATATTGATAAAACATCTTTATTTCATTGTTTGCAAACCTGATTGACTTGTGAAAATGTCTTCCTCAGGGCAAAGCTTCAAAATGCATTCAAACTACTATGATTATGCAAATAATAAAATTGCAGGGGAATGCTAGAGTGATTGGTACAAACAACCCCTTTTCAACTTTTTTCAACTGCATTTTTCAGTTCCAACTCCCTTTCTTATTTTGATTTAGATTTTTTCTCAAAAAAGGATTTTCTTGAGGATTGATTGTCAAAAATGTATCTGTGCTTCTATATGCACCTTAACCATTCTCAAGCATGACCAGCGCCACAGGTTTTAATACAGGAACTCTTTCAGATATCTGTATGCTCAGACAGCACGAGCTGTTGACGCTTCTGCACGAAAAAGAAACAACAAATGACAGGATCCGAAAACAAGAACGCTGAGAAGTAAGCAATGTGGCTCACTTTTTCACCTGAGGTGGTAATAAGGGCTTTAAGGGGAGGAACATTATTTGAAACTATGAAGGAAAACGGTGAAAGGTGGTTAACTCATGGCTTTGTTTGTTAAGGCCCAAAATACTTTGGGCACTATTTTATCTCCTTCCTGTTGATAACTTCAGGGAGGATAACTTGACAGCGACACGGCCACCGCTTTTCACCAGAGGGCTATCAGTAAAGGCGTTACCACGGTGACACTAATGTCACCTTTTTCAGATCCAAACTGACCAAAGGCAGCACAACTATAAAATCTAATCCTAATCCATAAACTGCTCCCAGAGACTGTACGCATTTCATATACATGTATACTGATTGTACCCGTCTTCCACTTCCTGCCTTCCGCTGCCTAGTTCCCAGATTATCACACAAACAATATATTCACACTTCCCACCTGACTAAATTCACCATTTGTTTTTTCAGAAAATGATCACATTTCCCCAACCAAGAAGAAACGTCTAAGCTGGCTGTAAGGCTCGCATATAAATTAAGAGCCTGGAACATGTAACTGACACTTGACAGCTTTAGCGCTTGTTTTCTTTGCGGATAAAAGAAACAGGTGTTGATTTACTGTGGGGGTAAATAATTAATGCCCACGGCCGGCGGCACCGATGAGAATTATTCAGATGCTGCTACTGTGCCTACCTGCCTTGCGCTCATCCGCATTTCACCTGAATGTGCAGGAGGAAAAAAACAACAACGCCAGCGTAGCGTGCAATTCTAAAATCTGTTTTAAAAAAAGGAAAGAGTAAGCTGCTGCTTGTTTCATGTCCTGTCCAGGGTGAGGGCAGTCTTGTGCCCTTGTTGGCACTTTGACCCCACCTGTCTGGACTAGGCTCCAGGCTGCAGCTGCCCTGACTGTGACAAGCGGCGCTCTTACAATAGGAAGCTTCTGCCATGATCGCTACATTTTCTTTTTTAATTTAGAGAACAAAACACAACCATTTTACATATGAACAACCATTATTCAGCCTTACATCACAGGCACAAATTCCTGTTTGTTCCCCTATTTTTTTACAATTATATAACTTTTTAACAAAACTATATCCATTCAAAAGAAGGAAGATGTATACATTTATGAATATGAAAAAGGAGGAGACTATATAAATGTATCTTATTAAATTTCAGTTATTTTGTATCTCAACAAAATCTGACCTTAAAGGTTTAATGTACTGAACCCATCTAGACCAATATTTGACATTTTTTTTCATTTGTAATTTTAGTGAAAATGTTATTTTTTCCATTATATATGTTTCCTTTATTAATTCAATCCAATCATTCATTGTTGGTAGATCTGGGAGAAGCCACTTTCTTGTTATAGCTTTCTTCCCTGCTGATATAAGGATTCCAAACAAATATTCACCAGCTCCCCTCCAATCAAAATCCAGTTTACCAAAATATAAAGCCTCAAATGTAAGGGGTACATTCCTTTCAAATATAGTTTCCAGGGCCTCATGTAATTCTTTCTAGAAAAGCCTTATTTTAGGGCAGTTCCAGAATATATGCCAATGATCACCTTGGTTTCCACACTGTCTCCAACACTTAGGAGTTTTCCTCCGTATGGTGCACCTTCTGACTCGGAGTAATGAAAAATCGAACAATGATAACTACATTTTAAAAAACAGAGCTCCAGTGGTTCAGCCGGTAGAGCCCTAGAGAAGCTGTCTGGTCATTGAACACCCAGCTGAAGTCCGTGCTACATCCTCAGCCACTATGGCTGGGACTCCTCAAGCACCCCTGGCCAAGAGCTCCTGAAGCTGATAAACTGAGCAAACACCAGCACTTGTCAGAGCCGGGCTGAGAGGAGCAGCTTGGTGGGTGAAGTCATGTCTGTGTGTGCAAACAAGTACGAATCCCACATCTCCCAGCTCCACAATTCAGCACAAGCTGCAAATTGCATTGGATGAAGTCATCACTCGATTCAAATGAGTGATAACGCAAATACACATAAGGGCAGCTTATTCGTTTTTCATCTCCATGCAGACCATGGCGAAAGCACTCGGAGATCGAGGACACACACGAAGTGGAGGGTGAAGATGCACACACAAAGATAACTACATTTTTGTTACTTTCCAGTTGCTATGGTTGAGCACTAAGGCATTTCTGTGGTTGGAGATAAGAAAAGGCAGCACAGAGATTAAACTAGTTCGCTTACGATAAAACTGGCAGGAGATTTTTAACCCATCTAATCTGTGTAATGCAAACAACAGGAAGCAGACATTTTAGCCCTGGCATACCACACAGACTCACAGACCACACACCACATCACACCACACACAGAAAGCAAAGGAAGAAGATGCCTTAAGATATCAGGTATGCATGATCATCTTTAGTTAGGAAAACATTTTCAATTGATATTTCAGTCTAAACAACATGGTGTTTGCTGCATGCAGTCACCTCTTCCCAGCCAAGAAAACTGTTTCAGTAATCCTGTGGATCGGATGCAGAGCGTACATGTCTCTAAGCCTCCAATCTACCCACTCTTTGGCAAGTGTGCAAACACATATTTTAAGGTCAGTGGGCTCCTGACCGGCTCAGCCAGCTGAAGGGGGTGAGTTCCTGGGCCAGGCTACCTCACCAGCACTGTGCCTCCTGCAGCTTTCTGGGCGAATGTCCCAGATCCTCAGGCCTACCTCATTCTCATACAGGCGTGGCCATTGTGAACTGAGACGCAGGAGCGATCGGTGCTTTTAAATAGGAAATTCCCTAAATGAAACATATGGCGCTGTCAAACAATGAGATATTAAGCGGAAAAGGGGGACATTTACACAATCTGAGCCCTCGCACTCTCACTCTGCGCTGAAAGGCAGATGTGACGACAGTGGAAAGGACAGAGCAGGTGAAAAACAGCTTTCCCCTGGAGAGCAGTGTGGGAAAATGAAAGGAAGGCCATCTCACGGGACTGTAACGGGAGGTGAGAGTGCTTCTCAAGGTCAAGACCAACAATGCAGTCTGAGCCTTGCACTGCCACTGAAGACAGGCAAAAAATGAACTTCTGTCTGACCACCACGTCCAGATCTGTCGCTGACACACCACAACAAAACCCCTGCGATTTTTCTGTTGTGTGTCTTTCCATTAACTACCACCATTTAGGTAGTGTCCCAGTAAATACAGACAGGAATGTTGGGGGAACTGTCTATAAGCGTGTATCATAGATTTAACATTTGGTGGTTTTGCAGAAGAATGCCTGTCAACAAAATTAAAGCGACTAATCCGTAGCCTTCCTGGAGTCCTGGAGGACGTGCACACCGGTACCCCTCGGCCCTGACAGGTGGTGAACGCCACCGTGAAGCGAAGGAAGCCCACGTGCAGTCCGTGCCACTCCTCACAGTGCTGGGGTGTACAGGTACGCCACACGACTGACGAAGCCCAGTTACTGGTTCTGGGAGTTCCGCACGAGAGCTGGGAAAGGCACTACTTACGAGGTCTCTGTGAAGCACCCAGTTCGCGTGAAGATAATGAATCCCATCGAGAATCTGATAAAGCAGTGATTTCACCATCCCTCTGGGCAACTGCATGGGCTTCTTATTGGCCTTGGAGGCGCGGTGAAACTTTATAATATGCTGCGAGGAAAGAAAGAGACATTAAAGACACTGCTTAAAGTTTCTGGATAAGGTACAGCTGTCCAACAGGAATACCCCATTATTTTTCATTTAAAATAAGGGACAATATTTATTTTTAGAATTCAGGAGGCTTCAATCATTTCGACAAATTCTCCAAATGATAATGAAGTTGTCTAAGCTACAATTACGGCTTTTGCGGGTAATTAAGAACAGAAACCACAATTATTTCTATGCGTTGTGGGTAATTAAGAATTAAATCGTATACCGCAATTACAGATGACAAATATACGCACTCAGGTGCATACAGAGACATTAAAGTCCTTAAGTAATTAGATTATACGAGTGATTTATATAACTGTTTCTTCTTTTTTGGTTCAGAAACATCAAGGACTGGCAATATTTACTCATAAGGTGTGGTTAGCTAAGTCTCCTGAATGAGTGTTTAGAACGACGTGGGTTTGTAGAAGAGTAGGTGTATGTGCCAAATCACAACGTCTGAGCCCAGGCATGACTCGTGCAAAAATGCTCTGCTCTGTTCCCATATCGCATATTATTCGGAATGAACAGGGTGCCACACCTGGCTAACTTTTTCTGACATACCCACAAATCGTGCTCTGCATAGTCGAAGAGAAGCCAGACTTTCCTGTCGCTGTGAGACAGGAAGACCTTCTGCAGTGCGATCACATTAGGGTGCTTCAGCTCTCGGAGCAGCTGAAAAAGGTAAAGTGCCAACAGTGAGATCACGTCCTCCAAACAAGCAGGCGAACGTGAACTTCTCGCCATATGAAGCTTCACTACCTGCTTACAAGACTGCAAGAGAAAAACTGGGCTGTAAATAAATCAAACTGACTTTCTTTTACTATTTTTGGAATTAAGTATGAAATGAAGCACACCCCTTTACTAAGCAACACTGCCTTAAAGAAAACGTTATACAAGAAGACATTTAAACAGAAGAAGACACTTATTTTAATTAAACTACATATACGCAACAAGACAGAACTGGAAAAGACAACAAAATGTATGTTATTGCTCTGTTTCCCTATTGTACTTGACAGTAGATACAGAACATAATGTAAAAAGTTATTCTACGCAATTTATTCTACAATTTACACATTTCTTCATTCCACCATTCATTCTACAGCAACACATTTTTCATAGAGCTGCGACTACTAATAAATATGCAAAATTAACACCTGGTGAAATATATTATTTGTATGAAACATGTGCCATAAATTAAAAGACACGGCTTAAGCATGCACCTCAAAAACATACCTCCAAGGTGATTTGTGAAATTAAGATGCTGCAATCAAATCTTGTTTAACAGTACAGTCAGATTTTTGTTTCTGGTAAGTATGGAACAGGGTACCAATGAGCTCATGTTTTGATGACAGGAGCATTTCCATCCATTGTCTAACAGCTTAAACTGATACAGCAGGGCAGCTGGAGCCTATCCCAGCAGGCAATGGGAACAAGGCCAATGTTCCCAGAAGCCAATTCACCTACCAGCATGTCTTTGGACTGTGTGGGGGGGGGGGAACTGGAGCGCCCAGGGGAAACCAAGCGAACCAGAGGAGAACATACAAACTCCACACAGACAGCAGCCCAGGAACTGAACCCAGGGCCTGATCGATGGGAGGAAGCCATGCTCACTAACCACTGTGCCACGGTCTGTAACTGTAGAACTTACCTTTCGGAAAAAGACGCTGTACGCGATGCAGCTTTTGACCATTTATCATGACCAAATCTGATAGAGCATCTTTTCCCATAATATTTGATTTTTTTAAAAAAGTTTTGCTGCACTCTTCACACAATTACACACAGAAATAGTCAATCAATTTATTTCTGGATGCAAGATCAGAAAAAGCACCATGTTAAATAAATTGTCACAACATACCTTTGACAGCAACATTACTAGCCTGACCTGACGCAGAAACTCATACTCCAGCACACGAAACCACTTCAGTGCAAAGACGCATTCTCTTAACACAGGCAAACATTCAACTACTGTGTCGTTTTTTTTACTGCTCATGTCAAACAGGAGAAAAATACTCACACACTGCAAAAATAACAGAACTATCAACGGCACTAAACATTATGGATCCCCTCATTTTTTTAGAATGACTACTGAATTCTAATAAAGCAATAATAAAGGGTTATATCCTTAACATTAACAAGGTCATTCACAAAAGCAAGCTGCCACTGGAGAAGAGCAGTTTGATCGTTGTGAAACACTAAAGATCGTAAAGTGGTTTACAGTTAGAATGAGAGAGGGAGCCTCATTCAGGTTAGTACTGTACAGGCACAGTCTTCCGAACAATTTCATCTTCTGCAGTTCTTTTCATAGGCTTCTGATTAATTCGGTGTGGAACGTAATTCTCCTTCTTGCTCTTTCAGCTTGAACGAGTGCTGGAAACAGGCCACTGCTCATTAGACAGGCCAGCAATTGTAAACAGCTCACTGGGGGAACACATCCAAAAGAGGAGTGAGCAAAACAAGGAGCCACGCACAGCTCTCACAGGACTCTGCAGCGCGGAAACAAAGGGCTGCGCTAAACCCGAAAAACAACACGAGAGTAACAGAAAGGTTACAAACGAGAGAAAGCCAGCATGTCTGGCCCCTCTAACACGTTTGGTAGTCAGGTGCCAATGGCGTCTTTTTGGCCATTTCCTGAAAGAAGGCAGGGTATCGGCCTCAACAACGTGGCCTGACTGCTTGTTCCACCCACCCACAACCCTTAGCATAAAGAAGTGCCTCCTATTTAAACACTCAGTGTCCACTGGTGTCCTCCAGTTCGTGTTCCACTGTTGACTCTGAAGAAGTCCATCGGGTTGACTTGTGAAGGTCTTTGAGGATATATTTAGGAACATTAGGATCGGGTCCACTCTTAGTCTTCTCTGTCTCTAAGTGTCAGACACTCCTTTTTACCTAGTAATGTATCTGGCTGCTCTTCTCCGGACATTGCAGAGCTGCAATGTCTTTTCTATACTGTGGTGGCCACTGTACACAATATTCTTACTAGGGTGTCATATAATGTTATCATAACCTCTCTTGATTTATATTCTGTGCTTTTAATTGAACAGCCTAGCATTCGCCAATTTAATTGCTTCCCCGCACTGTCTGGAAGACAAACTTGTTGTGTCAACATAAACCCTCCAGTCTTTTTCACCAGCAGTCTCTTCTTGCACAATGTTTTCAATTCTGTATTTATAGTTTAATTTTGCTACCCGCACGCCAACGCCCGCTATCTGCACACAACACCGAAGAAGCACCAGCAGCTGAAGCCATCTCTTAGGCTGTGTCACAGGCTTGTTTTTGTAACGCTGTTATTCCATAGTTCATTCATTAAACCTTCCCTACTGAGGCATTAACGACCTTTCCCCTTCGAAGACAGATGCAGTCATTGGGTACGGTGTTGAAACAGGCGACAACGTGCATCTCGCTTTCTAATGTTGTTTTCTCGTTCTTTTCTGAGCACGTGGCTTGCTATTTATCAGACTATTTTCCTGTCCATGATCCATGACAGCATCATTAAAATCTAACGTCCCCAGGTCCCTTGAAGACAGGAGACAATCGTCAGGAGAACACAATGAGACGGAGGGGAGCTGATGATTCAGAATTTCTCTTTGATGGGATCCTGTAAAATGTGACCACTACACATAATGAGATTTTGTTGGTGCAAACAATACGAATGGATATTCATACCACAGGACTTCCCCAAGCTGATCAGCCAAGTGTCTCCAATTCACAGAGTGGAAGAAGAACCAACAGGGATCATTTGGAGTTCTGACTGTGGGCATCCTGTAAAATTTAAACCACACTGGCCTTTGAAGTACCGAGATCTTTACTTGAACATAAGCACCACAACACCGAGCAGCAAAGGATGGCAAAAAGAAATCTGAACTGCATTTGCCTGATCTGCTGTACGTCGGCAATCTGGACAAGAGAAAAAACTGGCTGGTTGGTTCTCGCGCTGCACTGCAGAGATCCTGTGAAGGACATCTGCTTATGCTTTAATCGGGGGTTCAATTCATTATGTGAAAGAATCTTTTCAGAATGCTTCAGATCAGAAATACTCGTGCTGACTTCCCAGCACAATTCAGTGACCAGAGGCAGAGGTTCAGCACCAGACGTCTGAATACCACTGCAGTGTCTTTTCTGTGCGCGTGTGATCTTGTGATTAAGACCACGGCCAGTGACTGTCTTAATAAATATGCCAGCCCTCTCCGGGACATTCAGCTCTGGACCTTTCTGCGACTGCTTTCTAAATCCTGCTGGAGTCTAAGCGGCAGGAGAATGATTCAATTTTAAAAAACTTACAGTAGGGTTTGAAAATTGGTCTAATCTCTTACGCACTTTTATTTTCTGTTTTTCTTCAACCGCAGGCAAACGGCGTGACCTGAGACAGCGGCGGATAGATTAGCGCAGGCAATTGGAATCGCCTTCTCACAAGAAGGTCCTGAAAAGCTGGTGGACAATTGCCGTAACACGGCAGGTTGTAAAAAAACCCTGAACGCTGAACATCGGAGGGGACATGCAGCCGTGCGGTCACCGGCACTGGAACTGGCTTGAGGCATGGTGGATCTCCAGTAACCTTTAATGGTCATGTGTGATGACGAATGTTGCTCTGTTCAAGGGCTGAAGAGGAAACCCGTAAAACCTCTGTCCTTCTGTGAACCTGCAGAAAACTGGCCTATCGCAGCTTCAGAGCCAGGGCAGGGGTGTGGACACTGTCTTGTTTCTTGTACACATATAGTGTAGAAATTAACAACCCAGAAGGACGATGTGACACTCGAACAAACTCTTCATTTGGTGTAGAAATGAACAACCCAGGAGGACGATGTGACACCCGAACAAACTCCTTACTTTTTAACCTGTAACTCCGAATCTATTAGGTCCTACATGCACCATGGCCTGTCACCCTGAGCAACCGTTATTCCTGCTCAGCCCTCCACCAATCAACATGCAGTTTCACTGCTGACACACACAAATATTACAGACACTTGCACTGGTCAACGGGAGGTGGGCCGACCCGGGAGGCCTGGGTGGACTTGGTTACGGGTATCCAGCCCCGACGCCCACTTGGCAAACCGTTTTTTTTACCCTTTGGATTTCTGCAGAAATTTTGTTGTTGTTAGAAATATATTTTAAAAATCTGCGATGGCTCATGTTATGAAGTTTCAACTGAAATGACAACTCAAACATGCTCTCTTTCCTATAGATAGGGGACGTGAGTGATACTAATATTTCTAATGATGGATAAAACATCCATCCGTTTGTTAAACTCTTAGGTCAGCTCCTCGCAAGCTGGATAAAAACTGTTTATATCTTCTAAACACTGGAGAGCTACACTTTCAGAAACTAGTCTCAAAATGTGCTGCATGCTGTGCTACCTTGTAATCAAGACAAGAAAAGTTTCAGAGACATAACCTTGTATAATAATAAGAACTATAATGTTACCCTTAAAGTAGTAGAATAAGCCCTTTATAGTAGTTCAGGAGGGTAGCTGACACCCGAAGGCTCCACAGCCGAAACGTTGCGTTTTCTTTCTTCTCTTTTCAGCATGGAAGAAACCCGTTACTAAGTCTATTATAGACTAGTTGTGTTTAATAGATTATTTTAGTTTTAAAAACTTACTATCCAATTATCAGATGCCAAGTGTTTTCATGCTTCCTGTAAAAAAGGAAGGCTGGTTTTGTGAAAAGGTCTGTAGTTTCACTGCCACTCTGAGCAGCACAAGCGTAATGAACGAAGAGCACTGATAAGATGCGCCACGTAACTGTATTCTGCAGGCCCTGTCTTGCTACACACAGAACAGCACAGCTAATAAGCAGCGATTAGTTTATGCCCTCGTTATGCGGCCAGCGCCAGCTGCAGCCCCTGGTGCAGCTGGAATTAAAGGAAGAGTCAGGAGAACAATGCAGCACTTGATTCTCCATCCTGCAGCAGCGCCTCTGCGATTTAACCCTCAGAAGGGAAAACCAAGCGTGTGCTTTCCATTACAAACTCATCCCGTTTCATGACGCACTAGTGTACTAATAAGCTCCAAGATTACCAGTATATTCCTGCAAAGCAACAACGAGCACAACAAGGTGCAACTGGAAAGACAATATTGCACAAACATATGAAAACTCAGGGCGGCATGATGGTGCAGAGGCCAGCATTGCTGCCTCACTGCTCTGGAGCCCTGGGTTCAATTCCTGGGGTGCTGTCTGGGTGGAGTTTATATGTTCTCCCTGTGCTCTCGTTGGTTTCCTCTGGGTGCTGCAGTTTCTTGGTGTCTGGGAAAAGAGACCCTGGTGTGTGTGTGTGTGTGTGCGTGCCCTGTGATTGACTGGCTTCCTGCCCAGGGTGTATCCTGCCATGTGCAGGTTCCTTGCCAGGATAGGCACAGGCAGCCCTGTGAACCTGAATTGGATCAAGTGGTTAGAAAATGCATGGATATTAAAGCTTAATAATTGCTATTTAATTATCCTTCCACACATAATACTGTAGGAAACATTACATTTAATGCAAAACAAATCCCAAACTAAAAGCACAGTTCAAAGTTTCCTGTCAGTGTTTCAAAATATGTAATACTGAGCTGGTACCCAATGGGAGTAGTATGTTGGACCTAATAGCTGGTACCAAACTTAATGTTCTGAACCTATTTTGTTCAGATCAACACCAAAAATCTGCTAGATCATAAGCTTCCATTATTTAGCTACAGTATAAGCCTTTTCACTTACTATACTAGAAGATCTGCATTTATACAACAAGTACTGTATGTCACAATAACAACTGGATATTTTTGTTGATTTTGGTCGTGTTTTTCAGGATTTTCAGGTACAGTGCCATCACTTGTATGCACAACAAATAAAATTTGCAGAAGATACAGAAGCAAAGTATGCACTCTACTGTAAACATCCAGAAAATACACTGTATGTTTTAATGATTTTGGATGCTCCACACAGTTTATGGACATTTTCTATGAATGCTTAACTGAGTGAGGAAACAAATTCTAGCTCATACTTTTAAAGTGGATGAACTTAGAAATAATGTATTTTATTCCCAAACTGTGTTAAGTCCATTGTTCATGCCAAGAAATATCACATGCATTCATCACCCTGCAACACACAACTGGCAACACACTGAAGCTAAGCAGGTGTGAGCCTGGTCAGTACCTGGATGGTCTGTGTGGGTCCTAATGCCCCAGTATAGAGATGGGGACACTATACTGTAAAAAAAGTGAATGCCTTCCGGATGAGACATTAAATGGAGGTCCTAACTCTTCATGGTCATTAAAAATCCCAGGGCGTCTCCTAAAAAGAGTAGGGGTGTTACCCTGGCGTCCTGGCCAAATTTCCCCCTGACCTTTACCAGTCATGGCCTCCTAATTATCCCCATCACTGAAATGGCTTCCTCACTCTGCTCTCCTCCCCACTGAGAGCTGGTGTGTGTTGAGTGTACTGGCACATCATCCAGGTGGGGCTGCACACTGGTGGTGGTGGAGAGGAGTCCCCATTCTGTAAGCGACAGAATGATCTACAAGAACTCAAGCAACTTTAAAGTCAATAATAAAGCAGAACTGTTTCGGTACACAGTTGACTGACTCAATGTAATTGCCCAAAACCACATGGCATTGAAAACATTTTGCCACGTAACGGTAAGATCTACACATGATTAATTTATTAATTGATCAATCATTGATTCAATACTGGAAAAGTGTAGATGGCTGTTAACAAAATATTTTCTCTGATATACCACTCCAGTTTCTGGTTTCAAACTGCTGGACACCAATGACAAATTTTAGCAGGACGGAGGACAGATGTTAAGTCTTTCACACCAGCGTTGCCGTGTTGATGAGCAGAGCACTCAGCCCTGGGCCCTGAGCGAGAGACAGTCACCCCAAAGGCGTTCTCTGCGCCTCAGAACAGGCTCTTCTTTGATGCAGCGCCCAGCTGGAGTCAAGCGAAGGTCACATTTCCATGACAATGCCTGCAGTTCCACAAACCTGCCCACAGCAGCTGGATCGCTGGGACTTCTGCACAGCGAGGTTACCAATCCCGAGTGCTGGGAAACAGTGCCTGCCAAAATCCTCTTTCCCAGTGATAAAACCAGAACCTCCAGTTTTCTGTGCTTATTTTGAAGTATGAGACCTCCCTTCAACAGTAATTACCGCTTTTTCAGCAATCTCCATGTCCTACTTAGCAGAAAAGCATGCAACACCACCTGCAGTTCAGCAGCCATTAGAATTCCCAAAGCCACACATGGGCGTTTCAGACCACGTACAAGAACTTCGGATTTCTGGAGAAAATTCGGATATATGGAGGTTTTCTGACTTATTCTAGGTCAAGCTAAGGATTTTTTTATTTCATTAACTTGCAAAGGTTTTAAGTTCACTGAATGCAATGGGGATTCTCCTAGCAATGGTGCACAGTGTGGGAGAGAGTCAGCTGGCCTTAAGCCTTATTCCTGATGCACCGCACTCTCCCCTCAGGTTTTCAAGGTGAAGCTCCCTGGCTGGGCACTGAGGAGTCTGCAGAGATTCAAAGATTCCTCCTAAACGAGTAAAACTCTCAGGCAGAGCCCCAAGGAGCCCCCAGTCCGATCCGGCGAAACTCTCTCGAGCGTCGAGGAGCCCCCAGTCCGATCCAGCGAAACTCTCGGGCCGAGCCCCGAGGAGCCCCCAGTCCGATCCGGCGAAACTCTCTCGAGCCCCGAGGAGCCCGCGGCGTCAAACACGGTCACCTATAGCAGTGGGAAGCTGGCAACTGTCACAGCTGTCGTTCCAGCTGAGGTCTAAATCGCCCTGCTAATCGAAGCCTTTAATTCATCTGTTAAGCCTGTTTGGACTTTTGGTTAATTTGTTTCTACACTCAGTCCTAACTTTCAGTTTTCAAGCAAATTGTTTCCAATAGCTTCTGCGTGCAAACCGTACAGAGCTTCTGCTCATTGGGCTTGGCTCGGTCTGATCAAACATCACATGATCGATTGATGAACAAGAAATAAAGTGGGAATGACGCAGTATCAGACAATGAGCGTTTTCTTCTTGCCTTTGCAGAAGAACTGGATTATTTCAACTATGCGTCTCATTCAAGGTTTTGCGAGATGAAGGTCAATTTTAAAATCATTTTGGTTGAAAGCCACAGACCTAGAGTGATATCAACTCTTCCAAAAGTTAAAAGAACCTAAGAAACGTTACAAACAAGAGGAAGATATTGGGTCCATCTTATCCGTTTGATAGTTACTTGCTAATTCATCGGAAGATTCCATCCGCCAGTTTCCTGAAAGAAACCAGTGTATCAGCTTCAACATGGCTGGGTGGGTGGTTTCACAGAACGCCCTTCACAAACCTAAATGCCCTTGGCATCCTGTTTCACTGGGGTGACTTCATCAATGCCTTTGAGGATTTTGAATACTTTGTTTTGAAGTCAGCCCTGTATCCCTGTAAGATCTTCTGCAAGTGCTTTTTTGTTGAAAATCCTTTGTCCGTCAGGGTCAGTCCTGCTGTAGGTGACCGTCTTCCATGCTGCCTGTGTCTTTTCACTTGCATGGACATTGAATGAGTGGGAGTACTGAGCCTACAGGGAGGCCGGAAAAACTGAAGGGTGACCATCTTTACCTGGAATGTCTTTTTTAAGGAGAGGAAGAGTGGGGTTTATGCATTCCCTCAATACACACTAACGCCGTGTCAAGTAATTCAATAAATGTCCTTATTGACAAGAAAAGTATGTATTAAAAAAAGTTAAACGATTTTAGGGTGACATAATGGCTCAGTGGAGAGCATTCCTTCTTTGCAGTACTGCTCCCCTGGGATCAATTCTGCACCCAGGGGTGCTGTCTGTGTGGAGTTTGTATGTTCTCCCCGTATTCGTGTGAGTCTCCTCCAGCTGCTCTGGTTTCCTCCCACAGTCCATGCTGGTGGGTGAACTAGCTTCTGGGTAAACTGGCCCTGGTGTGCGAGTGTGAGTGTCTGTCCTGCGATGGACTGGTGTCCTGTCCAGGGCGAATCTTGCCTTACACCCACTACTTGCTAGACTGGCAGCTAGGTTAGCTGGGTTCCACCCATGTCCCTGTACTGGATAAGCAGATTAGAACATGATAAGTAAATATCACTTTATTATAATACAATTTCTTGTATTAGGAATTTGTCTTTTCGCATACCCCAACTTGCTCTCATTGAGACACACAGACAGGGAGAGAAGCTGGGGGTCAGAGCGCAGGGTCAGCCATTTATATGGCACCCCAGGAGCAGTTGGGGTGAAGGGCCTTGCTCAGGGGCCCAACGCAGTAGGATTCCTCTGCCGGCCGTGGGGTACGAACCAGCAACCTTCCAGCCACAGGCGCAGATCCTGAGCCACAGAGCCACTGCCTACATTATGTTAAATATTTGTTATGGATTGATATTAAGTATAGTTCTTAAAATGGTGGCTTAGTGAACAGATTGTACAGTGGTTTTTATATACTGGGTATTTATATCTTAACATCCTAACCTACTCTATGAAACTACAAGAGAAAATACTATATAAAGAAGAAACTAATTATCTATAAAAACCAGTAAGATATCCTTGCAACACTGGTTCTGAAGAAGGCACATAAGAAAGACATTTTTAAAGAAATGCACAGAAAAGAAAAATAGTGATAAGATCGACAAGAAATATTTTAATATAATGAAGTTCTACCATTTTAAGTTGAAAAGGCATTTTAAACTATTACTTGTTCAACATACATTGAAAAGGTATATCAAAAATGTGTTTATTCATTCAAGGGCATTTTAAAGGCATCAGTCACAGGCAGCTCTGTTCTCAGGAAAGCCCCTAAACTCCCACTGCAAAATCAGCAATATTACTTTTTTTTTTTAATCACAACAAGCTTCTTGAAATAAGCACTTTGTTTGCTAGAAACAATCCACTATTGTTAGACCAAAAGAGTTTTGAAGAAAAAAGGCACATCAGATCAACAGATTCCCAGCCTATTCTCTGTAGAAAAGAAAAATAAGGCAGCAGGAAACAAACAAGAATATATTGTCTGCAGTTTGGGGCTTTACTAACATGGAACAATTGATACCTAGAGGCCTGGGCAATGTGTGGAAGCCAGAAATTCAAGCTGTACAAGATCCAACAGATCCCAACAAAACCCTGACTGTCAGTCTGTAGCGCAGAGGAACAGAAAAGCAATTTAATCTGCTTTTAATCTTGATTGTTAAACCTAGAAGCCCACCTGCAGGTGGAACTGTGTTGACCATCACAATGGGTGGAAATAACAGCCTGCACTTTCCTGGTGTGAAAATGAAAGCACCTGATCTCCCTTAACAAAGAACGTGCATGTTCAGCTTCCTAAAACTCTTCAGTCATGCGTTTGTACACATCCACACCCACGGGGGGCAGCCGAGTGGTTCATAATATCCAAGGCGGAGTAGAGAAAGGCGCGCTACAAGACCTGCCGCCTCGAGCTGTAGAGGCCCAGACCCAAGGCTTGGATCGGTCACGCAAGCACAAAAACCAAAGGCTGCAGGTGGAACACATCACAGGTACTGGATAAATATCTCGTTTTTCCATTGATTTTTCATAACCATGTGCTTTGTCATGGGCAACACGGTGCAGGAGCAGTCACTGCTGATTCCTCCAATTTCTTGGGATTGGCTCCAACCTGGAGCACCTTCTGTGTGGAGACTGCATGTTCTCGCTATGGCATTCCTGCACCAGGTGGAACGATCTCTTTCTGCAGTTCAAGCTCATGCTGTCTAGGTTGACTGGTGTCTCTCATTCCCCCCCCACGTGTACAAGTGTGTGTGCCCCCTGTGACAGATGGCCTTGTGCCACTTGTGGCTGAGACTGGACGGATGGACGCCCGCAGGCCCGCCGCTCGGTTCTCGCCCTCGCCAGTTTCCAGGATCGGCGAGTCGTCCTGCTTCGTTTCAGGTTCAGCTAATTGTCGGCCTTCTGCGCGAGCGCTTTAATCAAAGGAACGGACTCCGCGTCCATGGTAACGTTGACTGCTACAGTAGGTCTGCAAACACAGTTAAAGCAAGCACAGTTCCCGCTCCCCTCTGAGCCCCGAAGGGTCAGATCAGGGATCTGCAGATCGTGTGATGGCGCGTTGACCGGCTCCTGCTGCAGGAAAAGCTGCTCCACCCTCCGACAGTGCCGGCAACTTCACCAGGAAGCTCTTTACTAAAGGTACACAGGGCAGTAACTCTGCAACTGCAACTGCACAGGAGTGGGGAGCTACATGAACAGCCACCTGGTTTCTTACATTTGGTCATTCTACCAGCAAGAGCATTATGAGGGAACCTACAAGACATCCAAGCGCTTTACTAAGTGGAAAGCACTAGTGATTATCAGTAAGAACTAAACAGCACAGGAACATTTGCCTACAATCATTAACAGCAAAAACTAAACACTGTCAGCTCATTTCTTATGAGACATTCCCAACAGGAAGCACTTGATCCGCATTTGCCCCAAACAGTTCTGCTTGTTCTATATGCTTTTGTAACTTGTTATACAAGAAAGAATAGTCTTCAGGGTCTACCTTATTACCCCTGCTTCCCCAGTCCTGAGGAGTGAAGGGAGCTACTGGAATATAGATCCCTATTGTTCCTGCTGGTGTTCATATTCATTGGTATCAGGGAATTGGATATACATGACCATACCTGTTTACCCCACTGCAACAGGATATGTTCATCCGAGCAGCCAGTCCACTCCACGTGTGCTGAAACAACTTAGCAACACCTGCAGTCTTAAATAATTCATCTTTCAGACCAAGGAAACAAAGAAGAATATCGATTGTACTTTAAGTAGAAACCTATCCCCAAAATACCCTCTGTATGCGTAGCCTAAACAAAAGCCATTGTGTTAAAGAGAATTCAATGGAAAATTGGTGCAAAATGGGCATTGTGTCAAAAGGCCAGCGAGATTTAACAGGGTTTCTGTCCGATAGGAGAAAATACATCCGGTCACATTGTAGGAATCGCCAGAAAAACAAAAAAGACTGCAGATGTTTTGGAAGGCGTTTCACATTGAAAATAAACACACGCTAGGCTGTAGTTTTATGGGCTAAACTAGATGTTGGTTCAGTAGCTCACTCATGCAATAAACTGATCTCGATCTAAAATGAAAACCAAAGCTGAACAGCACAAAAATGAAAGGCTGTAATATAACCCATTACCACAAGCACAGAGCCCGAGAACCCCTTCAAAAACACCTGGTATCTAAAGATGTGATTACTTTGCCACACCTTCACACCCACCTGGCTAACAGACAAGAGACCCGACAGCGGTCCATGTCAAAGCAGAAGGCGCTGCTTTAAAATGTAACCGAGCTCAGGATACACAGCGCATTATCGGCTAATAAGGAATAAAAGGACATTTTTAGGCTAAAGATTCTGAAACTCAAGAAAAACCTAGGGAGGCCAGTTAGCAAAGCTGCATGTGACATCAATTTTAAAGATCTACAGAGGTAAATTTAAAGAATTTAGCTGCTCCCCAATTCTCAGAAGTCCCACGGGTATGTGATAAAAGTTACGCACCACTCCAGTTATGTAACACTACAAAATGTAACCCTGCACCACTGCACTTGTGGAGCAGTGACCTTTGTTTGGTTTTTTATCTAAATTCACAGAAAAAGCAGAAAAACACATCCGGCGAGCCAGTTACCAGGCTGAGGCAATTTTTTTTTTTTTTTTTTTTTACAGACTGCAGAATTCAATACTTTAATATGTTGGACCTGCAAGACTGCTGGTTCAAAAGGCTTCATTCCACTGACGATCTTTAAGGGCAAAGAAACAGTGAGGAAGGCCGCACCACTGTCTGGAAAAGGCATGTTAAAGAGGCCAATGTGGATCTGACCACCCACTCTACCGACTTCAAATCTATCGGAGTCACAAATACTTACAAACTTTTACATTTGCTAAAAATGACCCTTCAGGCACTCCTCCCATGTGTCACTCACATTTCCCTTACATCACCAGTCGATATATCGGGAGCACGCGGTCTGATGAACGGAGTTCCTCAGGGGCAAGCAAGGGCCGGCCAGCTTGAGGGGCCAGGACATCAGCCAGCCCAGGGGCACCATCGCCTCCGCTGGCTGCACCCCTGCCAGAAGCACGGACAGTATTCGGAAATAGACCGTCGCTGGGGCAGCCTGTTCTTGAGCCGACAAATTATCGGATTGGGTGGGGAGGTCTCTTATGTTCCAGCAGCCATGTTGCTGTATTAATCGTATTTACAATCTCGAATTTCAAACACTTTCAGCCATACTGTCTGGAATTACAGTCGTTCCTCAGCTCTGTGCCCCACCCTGCCCTCACGGATACACTGAAGCCTACTGAATGAGGAATGATTTATGACACTAAGGATTAAACACCACACCGCATTACCAAACGGATTGGCAAAGTGCAGAGCAAAGGCAAAGTTCAGGCAAAACCCAGGCCTTTATGAAAGTATATTCTATGCGGCAGCACATTTAATACTGTTAAAACAAGCAGGGCAGTGTTTGAACACATTCCTTGTTGCAGAATGCTCCAATTACGCTGTAGGAACATTTCTTTTCCTTCCATTCCTACCACAAGTTTCAATGCCAAAATCACTTCTCTTTTTCACCGTCTCTGCAAGGACCGCTGGGTATTCAGAAGTCTGGCATCAGTCACTGAGCAAAGCGCCCCTAAGGCTCATTGTAGATGAACAGCTAATCCCTTCAAAACAGATTCTCCCAAACGAGCAGGGTTTTGATGGCCGACTTCAGGAAAACAAAATCTCAAATGCATTTCTCACTATAACTTCTCCAAAGCAAGTTTAAACAAGGTGACAGGAAAAGGAAAGATGCGAGAGAAAACTGGCTCCGATGGAAGCAAAAAACTGCTGATAAGACATACTGTACAGTATGGGCATTTCTTCATTAGCAGAGCTGGCAGAAAACATTTTTTACAAACAAAAAACAGGCTATTCCGACCCTACAATGAGACGATATCTCTTAAAACGCATCCGCTAGAATAACTGGGCTGCAGCCGAGGCGCGAGTCAGAAAAAAGTTTATCGAACTCTGATTGTTCTACACCTCAGCAGCCATGCGAGCAGCACAGCTCAAATCCCAGAGGCCCGGCAGCTGTCCGCATGTGGCGGCAGTATAGTACTGTACATAACCCAGCCAGTTTATTTCGGAGCTGCGGACCCATTTATCGAAATATAATCCTAAAACGCTACTGACGTTGTGCCAACTGCTTACACAACTCACTGCTGTTCCCAAGGACCCAGCCAGGAGACGCTCTTATTAGAACGCAGTGGCCAGGAATGCAGAAGATGGGGAAAATACCCTGGCTCACAAAGCACTGTGCTGTCTAGGGGTCCGGCGTGTCTGTTTTCGTCAATCTACCCTAGAAGAGCGCTAGAAAAGGACTCTCGGAGCACGACTGGGGCTGCATGGCTCTCCCTGCAGCCTCTCTGAAAGACTGATGAGCACCTGCAGTTTTAAACACCTGGTCTTTCTCACCTCCGCCTTGAGCGGCTATTTCATGGACATATGGTCATCTTAAATCCTGAAATTCACTGATGGAGCAGCTGGGGTGAAGGGGCCCAACGGAGTAGGATGCCTCTGCCGGCCGCGGGATTCGAACCGGCAACCTTCCAGCCACAGGTGCAGATCCTGAGCCACAGAGCCACCGCTCCGCACCGCCATTTGTGGCCTCACGCGCCCTGCTCTACCAGACTGGACCCCGATAAATAGGGTACGCCCTGCCTGGAAGCCAGGAGGCACAGTGCTACACTTTCTTTGGGCTTTTCTGTTTATTTTTCACCTCTTTTTGAGTTATTCTTGGTCTCCGCTAACCTCACACCAGCGTGTTGACTTTTTACCAGTGCTCCTCCAGCGCACTGCCACAGAGGGCACGCCATTGTGTGCTCAGACAGAACACCGTCAGCTGTCACGAGGGGGCAGAACTAAAACTGCAACCAAGCTGACTTCCTGCCTTTAATAATAATAATAAACTTTATTTTATATAGCGCCTTTAAAGGTGGCTTCTCAAAGCGCTTTACAGGATGACTTTAGTTTGTTTCTGACCCGATCCTCACCTCTATTTAACGGAGATTACCTTCTCCACCTACATTGCTCTCTTTTAGGTTTGTCATTTTTATTTCTGTTCATGTACATTTTATTTAGAGCAAAGTGCTTTGCTCCAAAGAATAAAGATTACTATTCATCTCAAAGTTGGCAAAGTCTTCTCTTCCTTGCTGCAGACCCCATGTTTTTGTGCCTGCCAACACACACGTAGTGAAATCCCTGTCCCCCCTCTCCTCCTCTTAACATTTCAGTTGCTCACGCTCTTTTGTTATGAGTGGGCAGATGGGCTGTGGACAGAAACAAAAATGCAGTTTAAGATCTCTAAAAAGCCTGCAAACACTTCCCGAGTGATTACGTACTGTAATGCAGTTTGCTGCTTTTTTCAAGCTCTTCACTTTGAGGTAGAAGCACCTGAATCACTCAAAGATGTTGATCAAACAATTTCAGCAGCAAACGCAAACTTTGTCCCCGAGAGAGTAGTACTGAACTTAAACACCAGCACTGAGGTAAACCTCTCTATATAGGAACAGCATAGTTAACCATCTCATTCCAGTTCACATGTGGGAGATGCTGCACTTGCGAAGGGACTCTGCTCCCTCTGGATAATTTTATGCCTCCGCAGAAACGTCGGCGTTGCCAGGGACAAACTAGTCCAAAGGTCAGATGTGACGTTAGCATGAGGTACAATGAATAAACAAAAACACAGGGGGAAAAAAAACAAAGACAGGAATATCTTTAAACAGCAGGCAGGTATCCTTCACTGGCTTTGGCACTTAAATCACTGAAAACCAAGCAAAGCGCTTAGCTAAAACAAGCCAAGCAAGCAAGCATGAAGATTGGGCCTAAGAAAGTTTGTTCATTTGGGTGACTGATCTCCTGAGGTCGTTTCTTGAAGCCAGAGTGTCTGCTTCAGTACAACAGCTGAGTATTCTGCCTTAGACTTCCACAGCGTCTCACTGATACCGCAGCTTGAAACGCACTCCCTGCAGTTTCTACTTGAATGTGTCTTCTGGTTTTGTGTATTGCTGTTCATTTGGAAGAGGCTCATCGAACCTCTAGAAAGCACATGAATGGAGACATTTGAAACTCTTACTCTTCTTTTGAAAAGGACACAATTAGTGTGTGTGTGGTGGTAGAAGAATCTTTAAAATTTTTAGGCTAAATGTTTTTACAATACAGCAGGAAGACTAAGTCGTATTATCTCCTAACTTAACACACAATCCAAGTGTGTCTAAACTGCTGAGAGAAAGTACCTCATATCTCTTATGAGAGGAGTTCCCAGCTGAGATCCCCAAGCAACACTGCCCGGGAGGTTTTAAAGATCTCTAAATCCTCATCTTAGGAACAAGGAAAGGGTATAAATTGTTTAATTAAGCAAACAGGGAGTTCAGAAAGGTAATTCCGGGCTCAGGTGGAGGGAAATCCAGAAATTCCAGGACTAGAGTTGTGTATCCCTGCTTATACAAATATCACAAACTCAAGAATGCAGAGAAATATCTGCAGTCTGCTTCATTGTTTTCTAAGCCACATCCCAGATCGGGGTCAGTGAAAACACTGCCCCTGTAAATGTCTGCCTGGAGAACTGAGTGACTGGAAGACTGGAGGAGACCGCCACCTCAGCTGATCACGTCAGAAAGGAGACGGTTACACGCAAGAAGGAGTCACGCATCCTGTAAACACGCAGTGCGAGCCCACGCCCTGAGACCTCGGGAGAGAAAGAACAGGTAAAGATGAACTAAGCCGAATGAAGGTTCTGGAAGGTTTCAGCTTCTGCGGAGAGATGGAGAGAATCCGATTCACACGGACAGGTCTGCATGGGTGTCCTGCAAAAAAGCGCAAGTCAAAATGACAAAGGAGTACACTCTCGCTGTGATTACGGCTGATACCACACCAGCTGGTGATCATGTACTCGGGACAGAACCCTGTTTTTCCCAGGCTAATTGACTCACCACAGATGCACAGAGGACTGTTTTAAGTGCACCTGTTTCTTGGCAGCATGACAAAGGATAACACACAAGACCTCGTGATTCAACAGCAGAGCTGCAGTAAAACACCGCAAATTGTTCTTGTTGACTCAGAAGGCCTGTTTTGTCCTCTTGCCTGGTAGAAATCGAAGCCAGGTAACGAGACACTTTAATTAGCTGCAGTGCTCCACAGAACCCCTCTTCCAGAGCAAACACACTTTATCTGTCAAAGAGCTAAAGGCATGGAGCACTGAATGAGTGAATCTGCTGACAGGCTTGTTCTAAAAATAGCCAGCTGCCTGTTTTTCAAAGCTTTTCCTGGAACCCTCTCTCCCGCCCTGGTGCGCATCGGGAGACAGACGGGGCTGCAGCAGGTCTCTCCTGCTGACATACATCACCGCCCAGCCTGGGCTGCTGTCAAAGCAGGGTGCACTGCCTCAAATTCGACTCTGACTTTATCCTTTCCCACATTTTACACAAACAACGACGGCATGGAATAGGAAATAATCTGTAGCTCTGTCTGTGTAAATAACTTTAGTACCTGCGGAGACAGGAGTTCTAAAACTGACTGATCTGCCTGCGGAAGCTTGCTTTTGCGGCACATCCAACTTGAATTGTGTTTGCAGGCTTCAGGTTTCACTGTCAGCTCGAAGCCAATGAAACCTAAAAGTGCATAAACATCAACATAAGCTTTTCATGTAATTACCCTTGTACCAAGCTGAAACTAACAGGTGCTTGGGGCAGGCTCAGGCGAGTGCTGCCAGCAGAGCCTCACTCCGAAAGATCACTAGTGACGGGAACAGCAACAGACAACACACAACAGTGCGCCCAGGGTAAAGGCACCTTGTTCTTTAGAAACACTGAACTGCTTCCGAACACACCGTGTTGAAAACCTTTCACGTCTGTAAATAACACAATGAAGAAACTGCACACTATATCAGCCTTTCATAAACAAACTCTTTCACACAGATAACATTCAGTATCTATCCCCCTAGGAATGCTTGCTTTTAACCTATAAGCAGAACAAAGCTTCTCGTGAGGATCCAAAAACTCAGTACTGCTGCAATCAGCAGTATGCTACATCATTCAGAGACACAAAAAATAACATGTTTTCCGACAGTATTGTTTTGTGTTTTGCAATGAAGAGCCATGCAGCGTCAGTGTCATTCGAGCAGATCACACATTTCACTTTATCTAAGAAACAGTTCCCTCAGGTCCATCGGCCACAACATCCCTTTCCCCTGGAGTATTTAGCAAGGTCTCCAGAAATGAGATAAGCAGGACAGAGCCTTGTAGAACTACTGAGCACACGATAGCTTCACTACTACAGACAGGGAGATTGATTTGGGTGTAAAAACTAGCGCCTGGATGAGAATTACCAGCCCTGTGTCTGCGGGAGCTGGTGCAGCTCCCAAGATAAATACCTGAGAGGGCTGTAAGCCCACCACACATGCGCGGCCTGTAAGCCACAGTCGACGATTTCGGTTCCCGATGATTACAAACAAGTCTGCAGTAAAACACCTTCTTCCTCATTTATGTCCAAACAAAGCTAGCCCGCAATCAGACGTGTGGGGGCAGCCCGTGTGCGCACGTCAAATAGAGACTCCCTCCACCCACACAGCCACATTCCCAGCTCCTGCTTACAGTACGTCCTGCAGGGTCTTAGGTGTCCCAGCAGGGCAGACCGGCCCCTGTGCGTATGAGCAGCAAGAGGAGAGACATCACGCTGGTGTTCAGGTCATCTCGCCTTACAGTAGACCACTCTGTCTCAGCGAGCCCTTCTTCAACAAAGTGAACACCACCACCAGACAAATGGCGCTGACAATACTTATGTACCATAATAACCTGAATACAAGGAGATAATCCCATCTGCTTCCACATTTCCCAGAAATGACAAAGATGAAACCGGTAAGTGAAGAATGACTGCGAGAGACCTCATCAGAGGTCACACAACAACCTTCTGCCACACAAGTGTCCTCCAGCAACAGGCGGAATCCCATATCGGGCTCCTGATAGCCTAAAGAGGGAATCCACTTACCGCGATCTCCCGGCAGGCGGACATTGATATTCCAGTACCTTCAATTTGTTTCAGTGCATATTCTTTTTCATCCTTCCTACAAGGGAAGAAACAAACAAAACCATTTAGCACGACAGCGGCTGCTTTCTAAACACGTCCGCGGGACACGCCGAGCCCTTCCACACTAAAGCCCGCTGTCCTCACTCCTAGACAGCACGAGGAGGCTTCGTGTACAGAGCAGACAGACAGCAGCTTGGCCATGTGCATCACTCAAGGCCTGATACAGCCACTCATCCACAGGACTGCTACTTACACCACAGAGACAAGAGGGCACAGCAGGACCAGTGGACACCCTGTTCCTCTACATTCGGGTGTGTAACAGCCACCAGGATCAAACACGTAGGTGAGTAACATATGTCGGTTCTGTAACCTGGAGTCGCAGGGGAGCCCAGATCTGATCTTCAGGGGCTGCTCTCCATCAGAGAGGTCCCCTTCAATCTCCAGCTTCTTAAGGACTTGAAAGGACTTCTCCACGTTCGACTGAGATGGAGCAAATAACTACTTCATTTAGGTAATAAAGGGCTCAGGTGGGAGGAGAAACCAGAAACTGGGACTAGAGTTGTGCCCCCCTGCTCGTTAGGAAAATTAAACCATTTGAATCTGACACAGCGACAGATAAATTACCCAATCGCTCCATGTAACCTTTTCCCCACTGATGGCGCCTTGGACAAGATGGCCTCCACATGTCCAAAACAAGGGTAACTAACTGAACTAACAAACTCTGAATTCCTGAAAATCAGCCTTTTGGTCCAGAGTCCAAAAAGCACACTTTTTTTAGAAACGTGTGTAGATCTTTTAAAATTCCCAAAAAAGGCCTCTGAGATTGGACCCTGGCTTACCACACGCGGCCCCTCCTCCGGCGCCACCAGCTGTCACCTAGGAGTGGGAGTAGCAGTAGACGTGGGGTCAGGGGTCAGGGGTCAGGGGTCAGTCTGGTCACGCTGCTGTGTAAAAGGCAGTGCCACCTCAGCCCTGGGCCTGCCAGCAGGCGCTATCTCAGGTGAAATACAGCCACACACTGCCACAACACAAGGAGTTATTTTTGCCTCACGTCATTTCTGCGCATCACTGCCAGAAGAGCTTTGTGCTCATGACCAGGAAAATTATTTTACGCCTTTATGTGCCTATCTAATGCTGAAGTGCCGCCAAAAATATTTTCAAAGCAACAACTAAAAGCTGAATACCAATAGCCACTTTGCCCAGGCGATGCTGCAGTGAGCATCAACCAGGTGGGGCTGCACACTGGTGGTGGTGGAGGGGAGTCCCCATTACCTGCAAAAGGGCTTTGAGTTGAGTGTCCAGAAAAGTGCTATATAAGTGTAAGGAATTATTATTATTAGTTACTTATAGATCTGTGCAGGAACATTCCATAAGTGTCCTAAAACAATTAGATAGCAATTATGAGGTGCAGATGCCCTAAAGTCATTGATTATTTATTTATAATAATAAAGCTGGCATGATAAAATCCACCCACTGAAGAGATGATAAAATAATAGAATTGTCCTTTTAAAGGTGGAGCAAACAAAAACATTGCTGGTGCTTTATTTCAGATCATTTACACATTTCCAACTCAAACTAGCTCTTTAGTTAAATGTCATCATGCTTGGAATAACAGATTACTACTGTAGTACGTGTTCACATTCAATCGGTGTCCCACGACAAACTGTGATGGCTTGACCAGTCTTGACCATGGCTAAATGTTTTGTTTTGTTTCAAAAACTGCCTAAATTCTGAGACAAGGCTCAGGTCTGTCGGCATTAGCAAATGCAAAACCGCAACTCCCCTTAATTGCTTTCACCTTCTCCACTCCTGTTAGGTGCCTGCTGTGCTCTTTCAGCTGTCACAACTTAACATGTTTACATTTCCTGCATTGCTTGCTTCAAGCCCAGCCCTCCACTGAAAGCTTGCTCACGACAGATCACTGTAATCGCCAGGCTGGTGATTACATACCGTAGCTGCGACAGAATCGTGTTCGGCGCTAGTTTCACATTACATTGCTCAGGATGAAGAGAGGTGACAGATCAGAAGACATCACTCAGCCCATTTGAAAATGTGGATAAACATTACGAGTAATTAATAGATGCTGAACCCGTCTTGGGGCAGCACAGTAGTG
Organism: Lepisosteus oculatus; assembly: GCF_040954835.1. Lineage (NCBI taxonomy): Eukaryota > Metazoa > Chordata > Actinopteri > Semionotiformes > Lepisosteidae > Lepisosteus > Lepisosteus oculatus. Next base: position 5,170,644 of record NC_090697.1, read on the forward strand.
CAGTGGTTAAAATTGCTGATTTGCAGCACTGGGGACCTGGGTTCAATTCCCAGGCTGCTATCTGCCTGTTGAGTCTATCCCAGCAAGCAACAGGCATAAGGCAGGATACACCCTGGAAGGGACGCCAATCATCTTCACTTAGTACAGGAATCGTACTTAGTTACAGTTCCTGCTGTCAAATATTTTACCCGTTCTCAATCATAGCAATGTACAATTTACATTCAGATATATGCTAACTTCAGGATTTTTTTTTTTACTACAAATATGAAAAAAAAGAAAAAGGAGCTTTATTCAACTCTAAAACCCTACAGCATTTTAACCATCATGGATTCATGTCTGCATTGTTTACATTCGAACTGTTTACTTGTCCATTGTCTGCTGTTTGTTTCTCTATTGTCTTGATGCACTGGCTGCACTTTGTGTTTTTACACTTGTTTTAACAATCGAGAGACTTTCTGTAAGTAAGAATCCCATTGTATCAGTACAGGTACCGGTTGACACTAATACCTATGTAAGACATGCAACCAGTCTTAAACAAAGCTGCAGCAAGTATCTACCTCTATAAAATAGGAATCCTGGGAGAAAAACACAGCAAGGTCAGTTTGCTCTCCGGTTCAACTCTCACTGCATTTTGCTCTCAACCCTGCTACCTGGTTTTAGACTCCCCTGTGCTTCCTTACAGGAGCCTAACTCACACCTCCTCAACAGACGCTTAAACAGCACTCAGCGATGCCTCCGGCTTGGTACTGACCGACACTATACACCAACAGATACACTTCAGGCTTCTGCACTGGCGTATGCATCTAAAGAGTGCTTGGAAAATAAGGAGAAATTTAAACCACACCATGAATTCAAACCGTTCTCTTCCCTGAGCAAGCAGGTTGGGAAGAAAAAGAAACTAACTGTAAACATAATAAACGTTTCAGACACCAGAAGAAAATATTAGGCACACACATACAGGTGCGACAGCCTTTTGTTAAGGGCAACAGTCATTTAAGCTCATTTGACCTAAACAGACGTGCCTTTTGACACCTCCTAGTGTGAACTTGGACTGAGAAGTTAGTCACTAACTGGGCCTGCATGGTCTTGGGGTGATCTAGACCTCACTGACAGGAAAGACCCATTGAGTAAACAACTGATTCAAAAGAGGTCGTGAAGAGTCCAGGGAGGAGGGCAAACCACTAGGAGGGGACAGCAGTGAAGCAGTAGGGGGTCTGATCTGTACGGACACTCTTTACATTTTCTCTTAAGACAATAAACCTTAAAACGAGAGGAATTCTGAAAAATAGCTTCCGACACGGTGCCGTGTACAAGGCAAACAGGCCGACGAAAGCTTCAACAATCGAGGTATCGGTTGAAACAAAATAAGAAAAGAACCCCGAAAGAGACGGGAATAGTTCAGGAGCTAACCGGGGCCTCGACGTGTAACGCCCCAGTTATGCACTTGACCCAAACAGTGTTTCGTACCGTCTCTTTCCGGGCGGCCTGCAGACAAAGTGTCGAAGCGGCAAACCCGGATTCAGAAACTGTGCACTGCCTGTGTCACGGTGCGGCGGCGGCAGAGTTTTGCTCACTTTCTGCCGCCCGAGACTTCACGGTGTTATTTATCCGGTTATTTTTTTTCGGCCAGCAAATGTTTATTTCGGTTATTCCAAGCAGAACCGGTACTTGATGACTGTGCACCCGTGAAACCAAATCGTGCTCCCGCTGCAACACAGTAACTCAAGTACCCGGTTGACCTCGATTTCCACGTGAATCTCAGACCGACTGAGCCAACCACTGAAATGTAACATTTACCCTGGGCTGACGAGCAACATCGCTGTGCCAAACCAACTTCCCAGTGAGGCTCCTTGATCACGTTTATTTCACATGTGTGCACCTATCGACTCGTGGGACCGCATTGAAATATGCAAGTTATGTGCCCGTCGCGCAGATAATTGCCTGACGACAGTGCTTTCAACTTCAACCGCTAGCTTAGAGGATGCACACTTGAAAACGTGGGGGGAGGGGGGGTTGAAGAAGACCATAACTTTCTAGTACATCTGTTTCCAGAAAAAAACAGCGTGACATTTCCAGCGCCGTGCACGCCTCAGCCTAACGCTACAATTCACTGATCGCCTGACCAGATTTCCAAGTTTTCAAGACGCCCCCGAGGACCTGCTCAGACCAAGGTGAATTGTTGTTCTGTAGGGGATAATTAAAGTGTGTTGTATGTCCATATTAAGCTACGTGCAATCCCCTTGACATGGAGTGACAGAAAATCAACATTTGGTGTGCATGTTACCGGGACAGGGTCCGAGCCGGAATGCATAACCCCCAGATCCAGTCGGAGAAGCCTGTGACTGTTTCAGCACCAGTCGGGGCAGCACATGCATGTAAAATGACCGGGTTTTAATCATCATAATGTCAGTTGTTTTTCTTACCCATCTTTGCGCTTGGCTTTATAAACATGCCCGTAGGTGCCTCGACCCACTTTGCAACCTTCATATTCAAACAGATCCTCCACTCTCTCCCTCTCGGCTGCAAGCTTCGTTTTGAAATCGTAATCCATTTTAACCCATAAATACTTCTTAATTTACAACAAAAATAAAATATTAATTATTAAATGTGTTAATTAAATAATCTAAGCGTTCAATTCCCCCATCATTTCCTTGTTTGGGATTTTGGTCTGCTCCGCTTAATGTTCACTGGCTCGTTGACGTTTCTGGGTGAGCGCGCTTTGCATTCTGGGGGTTGTGGTTTTCTTACCCACGGGGCCCGCGGACTACCCTAACGGAGCCCCCGCCGTCCCGAAACTACACTCCCCGCCAACCCCTTGCGGGCGGCGCGCCTGCGCAGTCGGGGTTTACAACCCCCCACAAAAATGCAGCAGCACGGGATCGGCGGCTAATGTTTCAATGTTTATCTCTACATATGTCCGTCTTCCGCGTCTAGTGGAAGGCTTGGAATGGGCGCATACGCGTATTTTAAAGGGGGTGGGTCTTCTGTCAGTGCCGCTGTGTGGCCGGTACCGTGAAAGTCGTCCTGTTTTCCCAGGCTCAGAAATGCCCCGCGATTATCTAATCGCGTGCGGATGCCGCCCCCCCAGTTTGTTATAAAACACCGTGACTTGGTTACTTCTGCGGAGAGGTCACCCCAAGAGCAGAAATCGCAATTGTGGGTTTTTTTTTTAAAAAAAACAAGAAAGAAGTCGGTGCTCCCGTTTCTTAGCCGGGCGTATAATAGTCGTGTGCATTTCACGTTAGATGTGTGTTCTGAATGGGACTGGTGACCCTTTGCCTTTTAATTCTGTGCATGTGGTAGTCTGTCGTAACATTACTCACAGTAGTACCTGCCCAAGAGGCACCGCACATCTAATTGGTCCAGAGCGTTGCACGTTAACATCTTGTCGGTGAAACACGTGTACTTGCGGGGAAGCCTATGGATGCAAAGATCTCACATGTACTCAGAACTGAACACCCCCCGATCTCGAGTTTCCGCGCTGCAGCGCGGCGGACTGTCGTTATGGTTTTCAATCCTTTGCCGTTTGTTTTCTCGAACTGGGGTCTGGGCCGGGGGCGGAAGTTCCGATCGGCGTGTGGCTGGTGAAAGCAGCAGTGACAGCAGATGTTTGAACTTACTGAGAACTGCTTGAAAACTTAAGGTCATGTTTTATAATTCAGCCGTTACACGTACAACGCGTATATTCCAATAGTCCATGAATTTAATTAATAACCTGGCTGCAGGACGCAAATCATTGTAAATTATAGTTTTAATGTGTATGGAGAACATCTCTGTTACTGTTTTTTTCTTGAGTTTTTTAGTACAGGTTAAATTCCTACAAATGCACCGTCATTCAGTGGTACTTATATACAGCTTTTCTCGTTTTCTAAACATCTGACGCCGTTTCCCAGACTCTATTTTGTTTGAAAACATCTCAATCTCTCAGTAACGTGCAGTATATCGTATTTTGTGTCAACAGCACGCCATGGCTTATAAAATTATCTGATAACACCAATTCATGGCCGCTCATTTTCAACAAAACATTTGCATTATAAACTCCAAAGTAACTGGAGTGTCATTGTGCTCTTCTATGTAAAGTGGTTTATCAGAAATTTTGCATATAACGTATAATATCTAACATATAACTTATAATGTCTCACCATATGGGATATAACATAACAGTGATTAAAAAGGTGCACGTGATGAGTCCAGTAGCTGGAACTACTGAAATAAATGCTGTTTTTACAATTCCTCGTATGTACGAACTGGAGATTTACAGTACAATCCATCCAGCAAATTCGAACGCTCTCCAGCGGCGTTTTCCAGAGAAAAGTTAATGGTCACAAAAAATAAGGCTGTGTTTCACACGTCGAATGAGATGTTATAGAACAAAACAAAACAGAGTGCAGACTTATGCGTGAAGACCAACTTGAAGATGAACCCCGCCAGACTTAATAACAATTTGAAAACAAAACCCCAACATACCTTTGCACCTACCTACCGAGGAAAAGGTTACTTTAATGGGCTAGGGTGCAATGCGTATCCCACCCGATTGCGTTGCATTCGCCCCAAGACCTAATAAGCAGATCTTGCACAAACCTTATGTCACTTTTGTGTCAAACGCTCGCAATAGGCCAGGCTTCCTCCTGAAAGCACACACTCAAACAGGCGGGGTATTAGGAACCTCTCAGCTGCCCCTCGCGTGTGCAAGGTAACTGTAGGCCGAGGCGGGCCCCTGTCGGGAGTTATTGGCACGGCGGGCAGCCAATGGGCGCGCCGCCCATGGGCTCGGAGGCGCCCGATTGGCCGCGGCCCGCTTGTGACGTCGCCAGGGAGGTAATAAAAGCACCGGGCGAGCGGCGCTCGCGGCTCTACACAGTATGGCCGGCGACATTAGCTAGCGCTCGCTAAACGGTATTCTCTGTCAAAGGGAAGACGGCAAAAAATCAAGCAAACGACACCTGGACTGCTTAAAAAAAACAACACAAGACTGAATTAACCATTTCATTAAGTTATCCGAACCTCGCCAGGATTAACGCAAATCTGAAAAATTACAGCCACCAAACCCCCCCACCACCACCACCCCGACGTGTAATTTGTAATTTCTGTTGTCGGTGTCTGTTGTCTCACGATGGAAGAGAACGGTGCACACTTCTTCGAGGGGACGGAGAAGCTGCTGGAGGTGTGGTTCTCCCGGCAGGACGAGAGCAAGGGGACAGGAGACCTCCGCAACATCCCCAGGTTGGTGCGGCCGGGCGGTCCCTCTCACGGCAGCCTTTGCCCTGCGCTCGGTTGTGCTCTTTTTAATCGCACCCCCCTCCTTGCAAAACGCGATCCCCTAAAAAAAAAAAACGGGGCCGATTGAGTCTTTTTTTTTTCATTTGTGGTGCGTGTGCGTATGTACGTGGGGAGACAGCGGGCGATCCGTTTTGCGTGGCGCCTTGAAGCCTCGCTGCCCCGGGTGCGTGTCGTGGGTCGGGTGTCGTGTCCGCGTCGCGGCGGCGGCCAGGGGAGAGCCGTGTGCTGCTGGCTCTGCACCGAGACCATCCCCCCCTTCTCACCCCCCCCCTCCCTCCCACGGCCCGAGCCTGTCCCCCGCTCGTCCTGCGGGGCTCGGCCGCTGCGGGTCGCCCGGGCTCGCCTTCCCCGGGGGGGTGGAGCCGGGCTCCCTCGCAGGGAGAGAGCCGGCGAAGGGGTCTCCAGCGATGCGTGTGCGTGCATGCGTGGGGGATCGCGGGTGGGTTTTCTGTGCGCAGTCACCGGTGCCCGCTGGTGATTTACTGCCACTGCAGGCCCGCTGCTCCCTCCCTCCCCCAGTTGGAGGGGGGGGGCGAGAGAGTGGTCTGGGCTGTGACAGACGGCGGTGCCACGGGAAAGAAAAGTGGCGAGTCAGGGGTGGGGGGAGAGAACGCACGGGCTTCACACGTGGGGGCAGTCGAGTGAATGCAATTGGGCGCACGGGCAAAACGTGGCTCCCCCCACGGGCTGCGTGGAGCCGACTGTCGGCGGATCCATCCCTTGTCGGAGGGGGCCCGGGAATGCGGCCGGGCCGGTCCCCCCCCGTGGCGGAGCGGTGCTTGCGGCCGCGGTGACTTACCTCCCCGCTCCCGGGGGCAGTCCTGCGGGCGCGATCGGGCCGCCCCTCTCCGCTCCGCCGGGTGCGCCCTTCAATCATCGCGGGCGGCTCTGAAAGGCACACCCCCACCCACCCCACCCCCTCCGTGTGCAAGAGGGCGGGTCGCGACAGACGCTTCCACGCGAGGGGGCACATGGCTCGCCCCGAGCACGCTTCGGGGGGGGCGAGAAAAGAGTTTGCTTTAGATTTGTGTGTTTTTTTTTCTTTTCTCTCTGGTCTCCTCGCACTCTCGGCTAGTGGCGAGCAGCAGGTGGTTCTCGGACTGACAGTGTGTTATTTTATAGCGTATTTTGCAGAGGACTCTAAAGCACTTTGCATACAGGAGGGGCCCAGTCCAGCCACCCTCAGGGGATGGGTGTAGTAGAAGAGCCGTCTAAGGAAATCCAGTCTTTGATTTCAGGAGTGCAGCCTCCAGGCAGCGAAAGGGTGAGCGTTAATCCCATACCCAGCCCGCCAGGCTCTGCTCGGCGTTTCTGTGAGCACCAGGGGGGTTGCACAGGGGGTCGCCCGGACCCGTCGCCAGGCTGGGCACTGGCGCCTCACCAGCTGGTCTTCTCCCTTTCCAGTGTGTCTTCAGAGCCAGAAAAGGGCCTTTAAAGTAGGGTGCAAAACCCGAGTGTTTTTCTGCTCGCCTGTTGTGCAGTGCAGTGCAGGCCTCCTGTTTGTCATGAGTGTTTGTCACCGGCGCGCTGAGGCCCGAGCGATCCGCGACTGTGCCGGTCTGCAGCCGGCCTCCCCTGCTCATTGGCTCCTCCGGTTCCTGAAATGCCACCGTGTTATTTATAGCCTCTGTGGAGGCTGGAATGAGGAAACGGCCCGAGTGTCCCTGGCCTTTTTTAGCTCTCCGTGGTTTACCCTGCAGTGCTCTCAAGGAAGGCTAGTGGCGTAACATGCGCTAGTGTGCAGTCAGGGGCGAACGTGTACAGCACAGACCTGAACAAAGTTAGACAGCACAGTGGAAGGAGTTATAAGGGAGGTGAGTCTGCTTCCTCCCTTTTAACGCTGTATTGGAAGCTCTTCCATTACCGTTGAAACTGTTAACGTTTCTGCTGCACTGAAGAATTTAGACATTTGACCTTGTTGAACCCCAGTATAAGCTTGATTGGAATTGCACATATATTCATGCGTCTTGAGAACATCTGCCGCTGCTTCGGCATTTTTTCTCCTTCACACAAACTGAACAAATCCAGCTTTCTGGATGATGGATAGAAGTGGTTTTTTTCTTCAGAATAAAATAGGCATCCCCCTACAGTATAAAAAACCCTTAGGACTTATGTGGATTTCTGCATGAATGGCTACTAAAATGTGATCTAATCTACATCTCAGTCAGAATAAATAAAGCCAGTCTTATTTGACAAACACACATTTTACATTGCCATCTCTTTATTGAACAAATGGTTTAAACAATCAAGGTCATTGATGGAAAAAGTATGTGAACCCTTATATTAAGTAATGAGGGGAACCTTCTTTATTGGCAGTAACCTCAACCCAACACTTTCTGTAGCTGCTGATCAGACCTGCACAGCGGTTGGGAGGTATTTTGGCTCCTTCCTCTACACAAAACTGTTCCACTTCATGTATATTTCCGCGATGAGTGCTTGAACGGCCTGCTTCAGATCACGCCACAGCAGCTCGGTGAGATTGAGGTCAGGACTCTGACTTGGCCTTTCTGAAATCCGGAACGTCTTCTGCTGGAGCCACTCTGTTGTTGATTTACTCCTGTGTTTTGGATCATTGCGATGTTGCATGACCCCACTTCTCTTGAGTTGTAGATCGCAGACAGACGCCCTGACATTGTGCGGTAGAATTTCCTGATACAACGTCATTGGTCCCTCAGTGATTGCAAGCCGTCCAGGCCCTGAGGCAGCAAAGCAGCCCCACACCTCTATACTCCCTCCACCGTGCCTCGCAGTTGGGATGAGGTTTTGGTGTTGGTGTGCAGTGTTTTGTTTTCTCCAGACATGACGCTGTGTACATATACCAAAAAGTTCAACTTTTGTCTCATCTGTCCACAGTACATTGTTCCAGTAGTGCTGTGGAACATCCAGGTGGTCTTTGGCAAACTTGAGATGGGGCAGCAATGTTTTCTTTGGAGAGCAGTGGTTTCCTCTGTGGTAACCTCCCATGAACACCACTCTTGTTCAGTGTTTATCTCATGGTGGACTCATGAACACAGACGTTATCAAGTGCAAGAGATGCCTGCAGATCCCTAGCTGTCACCCTGGGGTTGTTTGTCACCTGTTTGAGGATTGTGCGGTGTGCCCTTGCACTGATCTGTGTAGGACGCCCACTCCTAGGGAGAGTAGCAACAGTGCTGAATTTCTTCCACTTGTAAACCCTGCCTGACTGTGGACTGACGGAGGCCCAAGTCTTTAGAAATCCTTTTGTAACCTTTTCCAGTCTTATGAGCTTCAAAAACTCTCTTCTGAGGTCCTCTGAAATCTCTTTTGATCGGGCCATATTGCAATTCTGTTATGAAGAGCAGGTAACCAAAACTGTGTGATTGTTTGATACGGCAGGGCAGATCAAGCCCACACCTAAATTGATTGGAACAGCTGACTCATTGATTGGAATACCTGACTCCAATCTCTTTTCAAGATGTCAATATCCTAGAGGTTCACATACGTTTTCCATCAATGATCTTGATTGTTTAAAACATTTGTTCAATAAAGATAAGACAATGTAAACGGTTGTGTGTTTGTTAAATAAGTCTTTATTTATTATTAGGACTTGGATCTGTGGTTCTCAAACTGGTACTGTGGAGCGCCCCCAGGTGGTACGGCTGATGACCCTGGAAATTTATTGTGTGCACTGAAAAATTGGGAATGAAAAATTATGTACATTTTTCATCTGTAATTTACTTAATCGCCTTCAGAAAGCTTGAGATGGGTTTTCATATTTTCTGTTGTAATAAAATTAGTTTCTGTCAAATACAGCCTATTTACTTAGCTACGTTGATACAGTGCGCGCTCATACTTGAGTGGTCATAGTCTTCCCGAGCTTTCAGAGACAGCTTAGCCACACATTCGCCAACAGAACAAACGATCGAAAGTGAACATGTCACAGAAATCAAGTACCATGTCATGGCTGAAAGGAGTAGACACCAAGAGTACTGTCCCCAGCTCCGATAGATCCCGCACACCTGTTGAGAGCGAGGAGGATTACACATCAGCCACCAACACTGGCTCTGCTGCTGAGCCCGACAGACAGCACTGCTAGTGTTGGCAAGCGTCCGAAAACGGCTACAAGGCGGTACGGCCCAAGTGCTCAGTGCTCTTGTTATTTTGAGTGTGTGTGCGTGCTCATGTTGGTCATTGAGATTTTCTGGGGTTTCTATGTAGGTGGTACTTGGATGCTTTGGTTTGATCAGGGATGGTACTTGGTCCAAAGAGTTTGAGAACCACTGATGATTCTACTTGGATGAAGATCAGATCACATTTTAGGAGCCATTCATGCAGAAATCCAGATAATTCCAAACTTTTTCTCGACTATAGTTGCAACTGAATTGCTCAGATGTTGTGTAGTTTCTCCATAAGATAAGGTAGGTCTTTTAGAAAGTGTTGCATTGAGTTCTGGTGCTGCAATTCTTTTGGCATTTTCACTTTAATATTTTTAGCACTTTCGCAACAAGGAGATTCATTGCATTTCTCTCCTGCCAGTACTAGTACTGTGCAGATGTTTCCTTTTGGGATAATTTCACCAAACAAGTCTTGTTAGTTTTACTTTTTGGGTATATGACTCATTGATAATGATTACTTACTACTGTGCGTGAATCTGAGATAAATTCTGAATCCGCAAGACAGTGTTTTGCAAAACAAAGCCTCCGGGAGCTGTCAGTTGTAGCTTCGTTGATTAAATTATACAAACCAAGTGGAGTGGCTGTTTGACGAAAAGATAGGCAAGAAGATATTCCTGTTTCTTTCAGTTTACACGCTATAAATATAGCTCTGCTACCAGCTTTATAGGTGCTGATAAAATGGTTAACAGTAGCCCAAAGACGGTTCCAGTGCCTTTTGGTTTGGAAAGGCTCTTTAGAGATATGTTAATAATCCGTCAGGCACCTCAGGTTTTTCTTGTGCATTTTCTGTGAGTGTGTAGTTTTTCAGACTTGAGTGTGGTTTCGGTTCCAAACCATTTAGCTTAAGCAGCTTGTTGCTGGGAGGATGCCCTGTCACTTCACTCCATCCAATTCCAGATGAGGCGGGACTGGAAGTCTGTTTCGGTTGGGACTGTGCTATAGGGTGCGTGTTCCTCTTCACGGTAGACATAATCAATGTTGAAATGCCAGAGACGTGGGGGACTTGAAACCAGAAGTGTTTTGTATTTAAGGATGCCTGTTTCCTATTGTAGTGTCACAATCCTGGTCCTGGAGCCACAGAGGCTAAAGGAGCGCTCTCTTGGTTAAGCGTATTATGCTTTTAGTTTTTTTATGCTTTTAAGCAAACATTTTTTTCCTAGTTTACTTTTTTTGCAAAAGCAGTTCTCGGATGATAAGAGGAGACTAGAAATTAGCACTCCCCCTGTGCTAGTCGAAGGGTTACAGAATGACACCCATTTGGGTTTGCTTCATGGTGAGCTTTGAACAAGGCTGCACATCTGCAAGGATCTTTATAATCCGGGTTACTCAAGCGTCAGTTTAGATGGCTTTTTGGAAGGCAGTTGTAAACGAATCCTGAAGTAGAGATTGTGACATGTCCGTAGATAGTACTGGTCGGGTAGATTTCTCGAGCTGTTGGGAGTGCAGGGCAGGATTAAAGACCAGGTGGTTCAGGTGAGGGTTTGGTCGTTTTAGTAAAGACCGGAAGATCCAGGCGGTGTCTGGGACGGGCTTGTGCTCCCCGGCCAGACCTCCGCGCCCGCGAGCGTGAGGCTGGCGGGGGGTCCCCTGCTCCTGGGTTTCGAGAGGCGTGACGCCGCGCCCTGCGCGGTGCCGGCGGCCCGGTCCTGCCGAGAGAGAGCTCTGCAGGCGTCTCCTTGCGCGAGGGGAACAGGGCAGACTGCCGTGCTGGAGTTACGGTTACCAGCCCAGAGGGGCGCTGGGAGGCAGCCAGTGTCCAAATAAGCTCACGAGGCGAAGCTGGATTCCCCTTGAATAGGCTCCCTGCTGTAATGGTTGTGGGCTGAAGGTGGAGACGTCTGAATGGGTTTCAGAGCTGTGACGGATCCTGATCCCTTCTGCATTATACAGCTGCCGTGTGCGTGTTACACTTTAACTTGAGGTGTATCTAGTGGGTTTAAAGTGCGTGCGGGTGATTCTGAATGTCTGATTAATATTCCAGCCCAGTCTGCAGGTGCACTCTTGCATTCTGGTTATGCCACACTCGGCGCACAAATTGGACCTGACATCGGCCTCCCACAGGTCCCGTAGTAATGTTTATGGGTTCTGGAAAGTTCACGCTGTGTATAGTACAGACCACGGAGTGTGGCGAATGTCTTCTGGAGGTGAGCAGCGGGGAGTGAGTGCAGTGCACTTTGCTCTGCCTCGTTTCTGTGCTCCTGCTAACCCAGGTCAGGAAAACTCCCCAGTGATGTTCTGTACTAAGCAGCTCACTGTAGGGTAAGGAAATGGACAGTTTGTGTACATTTGTCGAAAGGTAATGCTCTGGTTCATTGTATTGTATATGTTTAGGTGTATGCTATATTTGGTGTATAATTGTAATTATAGGGTTGGTTTTGAACTGTTATTTCTCAATATCCTGAATAGTATTTCTCTAGATGGTTTTACTCAGTCCTTGGCTGTTACCTCAAGAGCTGCAGGAAGGAGCCCGAAACCAAGTCAAGGAACAGAAGTAATCTGTTCTAGCATATGGTTCAAGCACCATTCTTTTAAAATGCCAAAAAAGGCATCATAAGCTTTAGCAACCTGTGATGTTGAGAATAAATGTTAAACAAGAAAAACAAATGGTAACTTTGACATTTCCTTTGCGTTTTAATGATATAATTTTGGCGGAAGTTGGGCCCCCAGTCTTGGAAATGTCTGTTTTCCATGTCTGTGCAAATTGATGCAAAAGCAGGTTACAAGCACAAACAGCAACAGCACCTGGGGTCTCCCTGTCCCCAGTCGGAGCTCCTAGATATCACATTCTGACTAAGCTTAGGTGATGTGCTGAAGACTGCAAGCCTTACTGGATCAAGTGGATCAGATTGAACGGATCTGCTTAGTGCCTGGCCTTGGTCAGATGTGAATGTGTTTTTGTACTAAGTTCTCTGCTGGTTATTTTCCTTGGACGGATTTCTACCCTGTGTTGTTTGCATTACTGCTGTGAATAATTGGAGCAATGCAAATATATTTAACCATAGTAGTAATGGAGTGTGGTGTTAGAATGTTTACAACAGAATTGTTTGTCTGTAGAAATTTCATTTTTAGTACATTATATACCTTTGTTTTACCTGTTCTAGTTTGTGAAATAGTTTGATCTGCCACTGTTCTGTTGGGTTTGGGATGAAAGGTCCTCCTCGCTTCTCAGTGTGTGACAAAGCGACGTGCTCTCAGCTGTTCACCAGTTCTCCACACCTAGCGCTTTGCTAAATTAACAGAACCCTGCAGGTTTTGTCATATTACTAAGCTGTCTTTGGCTCAATGAAAAATGTCTGCCTGATGCTCTTTGTAAGTTCTGTTCATCGAGCAGATTTTCATTGGCTTGCCAGTCTGTGTGCGTGGAGGCTGTTGGGATCTGTATGCAGAGCCGCAAGTTTGAAAGGTTGTGCGATGTGGTATTGAACAATAGAACAGAGCATCGTCACTGCTTACGTTTGTCTTTGCTTTTATTCTGCTTTGGAAGTCTCATACGTTAACCACAGATGAGCAGGATTCATCTGAAAAGTGTCCTAAATCCCCTTACTCTTTCAGCTTCACTGTAGCATCAGTATGTTGACTCATTGGGTTGTTTGTTTGAAACAGGTTTGTGGAATTTAGAATAATTAGGTTTCCCACTTAATGAAGGGATTTGAGTCCTGCCTTACGAAACTGAGAACTTATATATTTAAAACATTGGCTGCAGTCTGTCTTCTAAAAGAACAAGATGCAGGATGAAAGAGAAGGTATTTTATTTTATTAAAAAAAATAATTTTATTAAAGTTTTTAACACTTCCTACTGCATCTTTTTACTGTTGGCAGCTATTACACTGGAAAGCATTTTAAAAAATTAAAACAGATAAAGTCCTGTTGGGATTTGTATCGTTAATGCACTATGGCTCATTGCAAAAAATGTAGTCTTTCTTCACAGGCTGCAATGTGTCAGGTTCTTGTTTATCTAAGAGTTTCTGTGGTGTTTCTGGTGGGGAAAAAATCTTCCACTTTGCTGCACAGTCCTTAACTGATAGCACAAACCTAGCACAGTCATTATGATAAAAGTGGGTCTGTTTCTCTTGACATACGCTGAGATGTTTTTCAAGTAAACAGTGAAATATTAATCTAAGTGTTCTGATTTTATCTTTAAATATTAACACATCTTTACATATAGCCCATTAAACAGCAGTTCCCATCTTGAATCTGCTCATCTGAAAATTGTGATTTGTAATGGATGTGCAGATATCTTACAAAAAGATATCATAGATCATTTGAGAAGGCATTTGATAAAGTTCTTCAAAAGATAAATCTCGAATTACGGGTGGTAGAAAGTCTGGGAAATGCTTGCATTTGGTTTGAATGTTGGTTAATAGAAAACTCTGCAGAGCATTGTATTTTTAATTGTAATTAGTGGGATACCGTAGGGATCTGCAACTCCTGATTTATATCAGTGATCTAGATTCTGGAATAGTTTAGCAATCTATTTTGCAGGTCTCAAATGAGGCGTGTTGGCAAACACTGCAGGCGCAGCAAATGAACATCAAAAAGCTGTAGATCAAATTCGAGAGTGGGCCAACACCTGGCAGACAATTTGGTACAAGTGTGGGGTTTTGTTTCCAGGTAGCAAACTCCAAAATGAGGAACAGGCCGCTTGTGAAACACTGAGGTTTTTCGACACATTTGCTTCATCTTGACAGACAAGTGTAGCAAACAAAGTGCCAGAATATCTAGTTAAGTGTGAAGTTTAAATTAATCTCACTGTGGGTCTTGAACACGATTTTGGTCATCACTTCGTAGGATAGATATTGCTGCTCTGAAATCAGTTTCTAAGGGAATAAAGGATAATCCAGGTTTTTAAGCATTTTCCAACTTTTTTGGGGGAAAATCTGCAGTTTGGTATTTACACATCAACCTTGATAAGTGTGTATCTTTCCCTTGGGGTTCGTCTTGCACAGCAGGAGTTAAATTTAATTGATTGCAGTTCACTCGTGTACTCCTAGATAAGATATAAATACACCAGCGAGAGCCGAGAGCAGACCATTCAGAACGTTTTATTGGCATGAAGTCCATCTTGCCTGATTTTATTTTTATGAAGTGATGTGGGGCTTTTCCTTCAAGGCACACTGCCCTCTGCCTTTCTGTGTTGGTGTAGGGGCTGCACAGCAGTGTTGCAGGTCTAGACTGCAGTTACACGCGTCTTTCCTGCCTCTGGAGTGTCGTTAACACATGACAATCACAGGGCTGTGTGTCAAGGCCTGCAGAAACATGGGTGATCAGTAACCCAGTGTAGCCATTATTTTTTCATTATAATTGCTGTGCAGAGATTAGTATAAAGAATGTTAAAGCGGACAACTGATGTAACTCTATATCGCTTATATATATAACTTATATATAACTAAATAAACTATGTATTGTGGATAATATATAGTCTGAGAGGTACAGTGATGCTGATTTTTAATGTCTTTAGCCACTTGAATATTTTCCCCTCCCCTGTGTGTGTAACGGGCTAATCACTTTGTGTTTCTCTAGGTTTGAGTGGGACAAACTTCTGGAGAATGTGCACTGTTTGATCATAAGTGTGACAAAGACTGACAAGCAGGAAGCTTATATACTCAGGTGAGTTTCATCTCCTTCAGCTGTTCAGTTTTAATTACTCTGACCTTTTCTTTTCTGGAATGTGGAGCTGCAAGGGTGTGAGGAGGCAGATAACCCCGTAGTTTACCTTTGGTTCTCGGGCGTGGGGGAAAGGCAGCAGTCTCTCCAAGGAGCACGCGTTTGGTGTTGAACTGGCTGTCGGCCGAGGGAAGTAGCGAGCCTTTTTAGAAACGAGGGAGACACTGCTCCCAGGGGCAAGGTCTTTGGCCTCCAAGGTGTGAAGTGGTTTGGATTCAGGAAGGAGCGATCTAAATACCTGTGACTTTGGAAAGAGCAAATAATAATAATAATTGCTTACACTTATATAGCGCTTTTCTGGACACTCCACTCAAAGCGCTTTACAGGTAATGGGGATCCCCTCCACCACCACCAGTGTACAGCCCCACCTGGATGATGCGACGGCAGCCAGAGTGCACCAGTACTCTCCCCACACACCAGCTCTCAGTGGGGAGGAGAGCAGAGTGATAAAGCCAGTTCACAGATGGAGATTATTAGGAGGCCATGATTGGTAAGGGCCAATGGGAAATTTGGCCAGGACGCCGGGGTGACACCCCTACTCTTTTCGAGAAACACCCTGGGATTTTTAATGACCACAGAGAGTCAGGACCTCGGTTTTACGTCTCATCCGAAGGACGGCGCCTGTTTACAGTATAGTGTCCCCGTCACTATACTGGGGCATTAGGACCCACATGGACCGCAGGGTGAGCGCCCCCAGCAGCAACCTTAGTTTTTCCCAGGAGGTCTCCCATCCAGGTACTGACCAGGCTCACACCTGCTGGGCTTCAGTGGGCTGCCAGCTGTGAGTTGCAGGGTGATATGGCTGCTGGAATACCATTGCTGATAATTTAGGTTATTTAGAAGCCTTTTGCTCACAGTTTACAGGTTCATAAAGTGTAGGTGAAGAATTCTTCTGTCAATGTGTTGGAAGAGGAGCGGAGCAAGTTTTGCACGAGAGGATAGACTATTTTCTCATCTTTGTGTCTGGGTCTGACTCGTTTTAGTCTCGGTTTTCCTTCTCAGAATCAGGTTGTAAAGGCAGTGTGAAACAGACTGTCACCAGGGGAAGGCATTAAAGCCTTTTAAAGAGCTGGGAGTGGCCTGCCGCGAACTGCAGCGGTCCTGGTGGCACCCTGCTGTCAGCCGTCTGTCTGACAGGACGGGCTGTCCGGTGGCCCTGTGGGCGAGGTCAGGGGCTCCGAGAATAACAGCGGATTAGAGCGGGACGGCGCAAAGCTGATCAGTCAGCCCGGGAAGCTGACCTTGGGTAAGATCAGCCTGTCTTGCCAGTGCTTCAGGTGTGTCGGCCTGTGTTGCTAAGGCCAATCCTCCGAGTGCTGCTGGCAGTTTCCAGACAGGGAGCCCTGGGCTACACACACTGGCTGGCTTTCCGGGTGTGGTTATTTGGCCGTCTCTTTGTGGAACAGATGGGGGGGCGGTGCTGTGCGTGAGCTCTTGTCTGGACTCTGTGATCGGAAAGGTTTTCCAAATTTGAGATATTCATTGGCAGCTCTGCACGGTGGTTGGCTCTTCCTGGAAACAAAGTCCTTTCGACTGAGTCGTCCTTGGCTCGAGTCCGTTACCTTAAGATACAGATTTAATGCTCTTCTGGGAATCGGGATCAAGCAGAACAAAGAAACCCTGACAGGCTGCCAGATCTCATCGGCTCTCCAGCTTCCATCATACATCAGGGTCCAAGTTGCATGTGCCCATTAAACGTAAATCCCCTGTAGTCTTCCAAATTCCTGTTTTAATTTACCTGTGTCCAAACATGATCCTGCACCCTTACTGCATTTCCTTGGGCTATGATTATTTTCAGAAATCTGCCCACTTTCTTACCGATAGTGAATAATAAGGGGTTTGATGTGGGGTTTTTTTTTTGGATCACGTTACTACTTGGTGCGTTACCTGAAAAGGTGGTGCATCTGTACTCTCTAGTCCCGTTTTCCTGGGATGGCCATGGTCTGGTTTCAGTCTTATTTAATCAAGGCCTTCTAGGAGCGGAACAGGGAAATTCCACTGGTTCTAAGTGCCTGCACTTGGCCTGCGTGCTTTTCACCGTGTAGCAACACTGTGGTCTAACTGTGCATTGTGGTATGCTGCATGTGAAATCTCTTTTGAGAAACATCGCAACGGCCATGCTTAGACAACCCTCCTCTTATCTTGGCTGGAGACGGTGAATTTCTCCTCAGCGTTTGGAACCAAGTGCTCCCGGCCCTGGTTATAGTAACAGAAGCATGTAATCGAGCAGTTGATCTCTTCACACATCTAGCTGATTAGTTGGCTTAACGTTCTTATTGAGGGTGACGTTTTGAGCTAAGAAGTGCCGGCGGGAGGCTTTGCGTGAAGTTTTGTTGCAATTTCTGCTTCCCACACTTCATAGCATCGCGTTCACCCAACCTGAGGGCATCCCCCGCAAGACGTGCTGCTCCCCTGGAGGGCTCGGCCTTGGCCTCCTTGTTAACGTCTTCCCTTTCTGTCCACAGTGAGAGTAGCATGTTTGTCTCCAAGAGACGTTTCATTTTGAAGACCTGCGGGACCACCCTCTTACTGCAAGCACTGGTTCCTCTGTTGGAGCTGGCGCGGGAGTACTGCGGCTTCGATGCCATCGAGGTACGGGCAAGAGGCGCCGGGCTCTCCCACCGCCCCTTCACTGAAAGGGCTTGACTGCGGCTTTGCATTCCCGCGACTGTGTGTTCCACAGGTTTTTAGTGGCCCTTCTGTGAGATCAGAGATGCCTGGAAACCGCAGTAACGTTACATTTCCAGCTGTAGGTGCATTTCACATCCCTGTACTGGGTGTTTGCACTTGTTTCGTGCGGTGGTTTAAAATAGCTTTGCTCCTCGGCGCGTTGGTGTTTATTCCATGTGGCTTTCGCCTTCCCCTGATTGTGATTTGTTCCCCAGAACTTCTTCTATTCCCGCAAGAACTTCATGAAGCCAGCCCATCAGGAGTTCCCTCACCGGAATTTCCAGGAGGAAGTCGAGTTTCTCAGCCAGATCTTTCCAAGTAAGCCGTCAGCTGAGCTCGCCGCGGGGCCCGTTCTAGTACCGCGGGAAC
The DNA here is from genome assembly GCF_040954835.1 of Lepisosteus oculatus. Lineage (NCBI taxonomy): Eukaryota > Metazoa > Chordata > Actinopteri > Semionotiformes > Lepisosteidae > Lepisosteus > Lepisosteus oculatus. The sequence goes on from NC_090697.1 coordinate 5,188,763, forward strand.
GGCGGTCGCGTGCGGTGGGGTGGGCGCGGGAGCTGGGTCCCAGTGGATCAGATAGCCTTGCGTCTCTGGAGGTGACTGAAACAGCGCAATTAAAACCGAGGACCTTCTGTTTTCCAGATGGCGCGGCCTACTGCATGGGGCGTTTGAATTCTGATTGTTGGTAAGACTTTTCTGACTTGTTTGTAAAACCTCTGCTGATCCAGTTTTATTCCAGGAACGCATTCTAATGAAATTATGTTCAGATATTAAGTAGAATGTTTGAGGGGGAATTTATGGCATAGGGACATAATTCATTTTGAGGTGTAACTTTTCTCCCTGGACAGTAAGCTCTTTAAAAGTATGCATCAGTAATCTGTAAGGTTATTTTGCCCTGAGAATTACTGTCATTGTATTTTCTCTATAGCTGCCAGCAAGTGCACATTGTAACTTAGTTATCTTGTTGAATGTAGCATTCACATCTGTGGAGCTGCTGGAGAGCTAAATGATTTACTTGTGTTTTTTATCAAAGATTAAGCAACAACTGCCTAGGATTGGAATATCACCATTTTTAACCTGTCATCTTTTTCAAACATAACCGTAGATGCTGCAAAGAGCCGATAAAGCAAAAGAAATTAAACCACGTGAGTGAAACCATCAGTACAAGCACAGATATCTGGCAAAAGTACTGGACACAGAAGGGAAGAGGACCGCCTTTCGTATCTCTTGTGATGTTTAATGCTAGGGCTGAACATTTTTAATGCTGGGTAATGAGGAACAGTCCTGACCCATTTCAAGGCTGGTACTGTTTGATAGTGGGAGAGGCAGGCCTCGTCGATGGATGGGAGGTTGATTTGATGAGATCCTTGTCTCCCAGGTACCTGTTTACTCTGGATCTGCCGGAGTTCTGGGAGAACAAGCAGGCGGATCAGACCCTGGAAGTTCTCATGAGTGAGCTTGACCCAACGGTTATGGACCAGTTCTACATGAAAGACGATGTTTCTGCAAATGATGTCACTCGTGTAAGGCTTCCCTCGCTACAGCATGTGTAAAGAGACTGAGGCTCTCTTTATGTCCCGTCTCGCGCACTGAGCTCTGGATGAGCTCTTCGTGTAATGAGTTTACCGTCTCACCACTACAGCTGCTCACATGGTCACTTTTAAGAATCCACACTTTTAGTAGGTTATGTACACTGTCTGAAGCACATTAATTTCTGTAGCTGGTTTTAAACGCACGGACTGTACGGAATATTTCAGTTAAGTCTGCTTAACATCTTTTTCCGCAAGTGTGTAATTCAATAGTAATGCCTCTTCAGCCTGCAGTTACATAAAAATGTTTAACAAAGAAACCTGGAATTCTCTGTTACAGCAAATCACCCTCGTTTCACTTGTAAGCCCATCATATAATTCTTCTTTTTCTCTTTAGATGAGTGGAATACGTGACCTGATACCAGGTTCTGTGATTGATGCCACAATGTTCAATCCATGTGGCTATTCTATGAATGGAATGAAAACAGATGTAAGTAATTTTTAGAAACCTCGTGAGGCCTGTCCGTTGGTTAGCTCAGAGTGTGAATCTGACAACATCCCAGCAACAACCAGTGCCCTTGGAATTAGCCTTGTTTAGGAAGGTGTGAATCTTGGCAGCACTCAGTCAGGCAGAAGCTCTTTAACTGGACTTGTGTTGAAATGTACCCCTTGTCTTCTGCAGGGAACTTACTGGACGATCCACATCACACCAGAGCCAGAGTTCTCCTATGTTAGCTTTGAAACCAATCTCTCCCAGTCCTCCTATGATGAGCTAATCAGAAAGGTGGTGGATGTCTTCAAGCCAGGAAAATTTGTGACTACACTTTTTGTGAATCAGGTTCGTACGGTTTTCCATTAGGCTTTTAATTTTCAGAAATACAGCTTTAGCTTCAGCATGTGCCTTTGAAAGTGGACTGCAGTGACTGTGTAGACTTATCTCTTGTGCTTAATACCTCGCTGAAATCCTTAACTTGGAACACATAAGCATTGAAGTTAACATTCTGTAAACAGTGTTTTGAAAGGATGCAAATGAGTAGGTTTATAATATCCTTATAAATGAGGTTTGTGAATGCGTTAATGGGAATCCCAGGGTGCACAAATATCCTTCCTTTGTCTTTCATTCCAATTTCCAAAGTTTTAATTCCTGGCGTTTGTCGGGGGGGGTTTATTTTCCAGAGCTCTAAATGTCGCAGTGTCTTCTCGTCTGCCCAGAAGCTCGAAGGGTACAAGCGCCTTGACCGCCAGCTGGCCCAGTTCAACGACTACAACTTCGTTTTCACCAGTTACGCCAAGGGCGGCCGCCAGCAGAACCAGCAGAGCTGAGCCGCGGGGATGAGGAGGAAGCGGCGAGCCGGCGGCGGCCGGCCGGGCCTCCGCGCTGGTGCCGTGGGCCCCAGCCTAGCCTCCAGTGTGAATTGTATGCATTACTGTATCTGCGACTTAGATATCTTGCATGAAAGCTCCTTTCTCTGTTTAGGTATTCTAGCTCACCCTTGCTGTGATCTTGAAGCGCATGTCGAGAGATTCCACGCCTGCCGCCGGAGGCTTGCCGCCACTCGCAGGGGCCGCGGCCCCTTCCTGCAGGTGTCCCCCCTGATCCCCCACAGACAGGGCTTTCGAGCCCACTAGGCCAGAGCCCTGGCACGCTCAGGTCGGGCGCCCGCACGCCCGCGCGCACGCGCGGCGTGACTGTCACGTGTTCCACATTCAAAACGGGCCACATCCCCCTGATTTTTCTGAACCGTTTTCACAAGTGAAAGCTCAAACCGTTGAGGGAGGGTATCTCTGGGATCAGAAAAACCAAAGTGGAGCAAACCGTTTTTGTTCTCTTGTTCTTGGGTGTGAGTGTCTGGGGTTTTTTTTTTTTGTACTGCAGAGAAAAGTGTATGTTCTGTTTGTTTGGTTTTTTTTCGAATCTCACTGTCCCTGTCTGGTCGGGCTCAACTGAAATACTGCAGCACTTGGAATTAGTTCTGTTGGCTTTGTTCGTCCTGATGTCTTATCTCACGGACCTGGAACGAGCAGCTCAGTGCAGCCCAGCAGTGCGTGAGCTCTCTGTTAGAGTGCCGTGGAGACGGTTATTTCATTCCCTAAGCACTTAGGAAACAAGTCCACGGTAACCTTTGTAATGAAGGTTTCTGCTGTTTTCTTGTTGTGGTCGAACTTCTGAAACCCAGTCACAGTGCAGACCTGTAGGCAGTTTAACTCATATAGGTAAGGATTGCATTTTTAATCCCCAGTGTGCATTGCATATGTCTGGAAAAAAAAAACTTTTGTAGCTAATGGCTTGTCATTTAATACCCACTAATCAATTTTGTGAGCCGTTGTTTTTAAAAGCACTGACATTTTTCTCTGAATTCCAGGAAAGGAATGAAAGCCCCGTGTAAGTCAAAAGAACGGGTTTCCTCGCTCTTTGTCGGGTTAATTATAGAGAGACGGTTACTATTACACAAGAAACCAAGCCATGTGATGTGTTTTTGCAGGTTTCTTAGCAGCTGTCAACACATTGTTTCGTAAGGTCATTGATGTTTTTGTCAATCCACGTTGATAAAAAGCCGATACAACTGCTTGACACGTCTGCATTGGAGCCAGAATAAAGATCTCTAACGAGGGAGTTTTAGTATCCTGCATCCTTAGTTATTTTGCCACCATGTCCCTGCAAATTGCTCACGTGTTCTGTCTACACATTCTGGCTTCCTTGCCAGTGCTCTGAACTCCTGCCCATCTCATAATACACGGCATAAAAGAATTCTTCTTCACTAAATAAAGGCTTTATTTTAGTTTCCTAAGGTTACAGCCGGCAGCTGCTTCACTAGTCTGTAGTACTGATCGCCAGCCTGACCTCGTCCTCGCTGTCGCCCTGACCCCTCCTCACTCTGCCCACGGATAGTGGATCCCGAAGGACTTACATGGATTGCTTTCTGGCATTAGTGGAAATATCCAGTGCAAAGTGTTTTGGTTTTTTTGCCCTCTGCAATAGAAAAGGTGTAAAGGGGTTTGCCTCAGAAGATTTAGGAAGCTTAAAATTGCTTCTGGGAGGGCCAGGTGTCACCTAATTTTTGTTCCAACCTTAGATGTGTAGTTAAGTCTATTTGTAGCCGATTTACTCAAAATGGTACCCTTGGAACTTCTTGGGTCCAGCTTGAAGTACTGATAGTTTAGACCCATGTGTGACTGAGAAACCAGGTTGTACAAAAACCATTAGACCATAGGACTGCAGTCGAGTTGGAGTTGCACAGGGTGATATGGCTAAGCAGCTACCACACACATGGGCCCTGATCATCACAGGTTTATAGTTCAGCTGTATATTTTTATGTCTACTTTTTTCTTTTTGTACCTGTAAGTCAATAGAGGATTTCGGCCTTTTTTGACTAATGGCGCTTTGGTGCCTAGGCACATTTGTCCTTTATCAGCTTCTTAACATTTAGTGCGTTACAGGATCTAAATCCCACGCTATTAAACAAAACACTGCCTCATGAAATCTGTAACAAGTGGTGATTTACTTCATCCCAGATCTGGATAGTTGTTTTGATTCATCCTAGAACTTAACCAGGTTGGCTTGTAGGGGATGCAGACGTGCCAAGGAAGTGTTATTCGAAGCTGATGCACTAACATGATCCAGACAGAGCTGGACAATACCTTGCTTGAATCATCCAGTGTGCCTCCCATTGTGTTACAGTAGGGATTTCTGGTCATAAGGCGAGACCGTCAGCTGATTGTGTGGCTCCCCCGACACTACCCTGCAGGACTGAATGAAAGTAATGATTCAGACTCTTTGCTTAATGAGTTGGTTGTCCAGCAATGCATTTTCTTTCTGAGAACAATATATCTACCTTTTCTGTACAGAAATTGGTAGCCAGACAATAGACGCGCACCAATCTGAGCGTGCCAGGGTCATCCCGGATTATTCTGCATATAACTGTTGCATAAACTGCCGTTTTATTAATTTTATTGTGAATGGACGTTCTGCAGTGAATTGGTCCAAAATGTGACTCCGTTGCAGTTTTTGGAGCAGCATCAATGCCCTTTGTTCAGTGACTGAAAGATCTGTGACACTGTGGTGTTTGTGACTACTCGTGCTGTGTTGTGAGCTGCATTCTGTTCCTCCTGTATGCGTTAACGTGCTAAATCTTCCTATTAATGTTTATATAGGCGGTGATTCTTCCTAAAGTTTATAGGGTGGGTCATCATGAAAATGGGTCAATTTTGAACTTTTACTTCTGTTCCTAGAAACTTGGAAGGTACTGTAATTCGCAGCTTGTGTATACTGTAGTGCTTAAAGCAAGTCATGGAACGCTAAAATTCTGGAATATAGGTGTAAAAGTGATTCAAAGAGCACACACAGTGCTCCTGTTCCTGCTGCCAGAGACACTGTCTGAACTCATTGACAGGTCTTAAGCCTCTCTAGAAATTCAGTTTTTACACTGAAGAACACATCCCAGCAGTATTTTCAGCATTTGCAGATGAATATAAGGTTTTTGAGTGTCTCGTTGGGATTGACTTGCAGGATCTCTGAAAACCCCTAAAAGCAATTCAAAATAAGGACAGAAAGTCCAGTGTTTTGTTGAGCATCTCCAAATTTTAAATAACTTATCCTCAATTTCAGTTCAAAGGACCACCTGTAGCTTAAGCAAGGACCAAGCACTGTTTCCACTGAAAGCCTCCGATCGTTGAGCAGTGCAGTTGGCTTGTATGTGGGGTTGCTATGTTAAAGGACCAGCATAGGGAGGTCCTTGCTGTGAGCTTTATCTCAAGTTTGTTTCCAGTAGCGGTCACTTTGGAACAGGAGCTCTGTGTGTAAACCAGAGGGATATAAGCGTGTGCACACTTCCACAAACGTGATCTGTTTGATTTGCTGAATGGTTAGGTAGATTTTGACTTCAGAACTTTATGCAGATTCAGAGTTGTTGTTTTTTTATATGAAAACCACTGAACCATTTTTCACTTCCAAGAGTTTTTTTTTTTTTTACTGGAAAAAAGGAAATGTGATGCCTGTTGGAAGGGGTGCGTTTTCAATGCGGACCAATTTTTTTTTCTTGTTCTGTAACTTTTTTTTTTACACTAAGGATTTCAAATGACCTGGGGAATGTTTAACGCAAAAATTGAGCGGTGGCGGTCAAGAATGCTCAAGGGTTCAGTTCTTTTTCCCCACAAGGAAAAAGAATCCATCGACGTGGTTCGGTAGTTTCTCGATGCCCTGTTGTGGCTTTTCAGGGGAAGGGAGTTTGACAGGCCTCTCGTGGCGAGCCGAGGACTGGGCGCTCATCTGGGAGAATCGGGATGTTCCGAAGGGAAGCTTTGGCGTTTTCTTTTCTTGCTCTTCTTTGGTTGGTCAGGATGTGCTCAAATATATCTGTACCATGAGCTTTATGCTTTAATAAACAAGATTGCTCTTTCCATGTGTGTTTTCTTTAAAGACGTTAAGAGGCCTCAAGTGTCGCAGTGTTTTCTCCAGCTGTGTAACTATCTGACAGACTTTCAACGGGATTTTGCTCTGAGTGCAGAGTAGAAGGGTGCAAGTGCAGCACAAATGTGGAGTTTACAAGTAATACACCTTTATGGAGTCGTTCAAGACCACTTCAAATGAATGCATAATGCAAACTGGGCTTTACTCTAATTCGTTATAGTGCAGCCGTTGCGCAGAAACAAAGCACTTTTCTAGATGAGTGGTACAGTAAACCCACATTAATGTGAAACTTATGATTTTGGATTGTATTAAGGGGGTGTTAGGTGTCTTTCATAAGATACAAATTCATATGTTCAGTCTGTGTTATTATTGTAAGATAAGTGGGTGTCATTAAGTCAGACAATTAACAGGTCATCTTGAATATTCGGAGATGATTTCCAGTAAGCCTGACTCACCTCTTTGAGTGGCAGATGTTGAGAGGAATGAGTGAAACCTTTTTTCACACGGTACTTAGTCACCGGCAGGTGAAGTTGGATGCATACCAGTTCAGACTAATTTGCATGACAGGTGAAGGGGTGCACTGATTATATTGAATGTAAGTGAATCATTATGACTTCCCTTGTCGGGTTCAAAATGCACGGAATGAAGTAGCAAGTTCTCAAGTTAATTTGTTAGGGAGGTAAGTCAGTCCACACACTGTTCAGGCAATGGGCTGTGGTCAGGAAGGGTGTATTATTACTGCTCTTTGTTCTGTCACTTAACCATTATTCAAGAGATTTTTCAGAGCTCAAAAGATGACCTTTGCATCTCTGGTTTACAATGTAGCTAGATCCTGACAGCATGCAACTACCACCCAGAAAGTATTTTGTACGTTTCAACAAAGAGAAAACATCCTGCATTATTTTAATGTTCCAACTAATACTCCCTTGTATAGCAATTATTTTGCCTACAGCTATACAGTATAGTTGCCTGCATTAAGAATATCAACGTGTGTATTAACACCCACTGAATATCTCCTACATGTGTAGACTGGCGAGGAAACAAAATGGCTGGGGTATCATAGTGTTGATGCAGGTGTGTGTTCACGTAACCACATAAACTTTCTCCATTAACACTCTTTATTTTGCATCTGTAATGTAATCCCAGGTATAAACATAGTTACATGATCTCCCAGGTGCAAATTGCTCCAGTGCAGTTCTAATGATACAGATGTCTAAAGAAACTAGCCACTCCACATGTAACCTTTCGGCCAAATACAGTGATTGTATTCTGTCTTATTCTGAACTTGTTATACATTTGTCATTAATTACGTGAAAACTGCACTTTCTGGGGTTTTAGTACTACCAACAACTACTAAGAGAAGGTTTAGATACTCCCAAGAAGTATGTTACTTTATTGACACTTATGTGGTCAGGCAGTTTTTCTTTCCAGTGCAGGTTGTACAGTGAAGCCATGGTGAGAGACAATTTGTGCATGAATGCCAGCATAAATGTACTGTACAGAAAGAATAGTTTTAATGCAAACTCCAGTATTGTGGTGTAAGGTAGTATTCTTGACCATGTGGCTTTGCCATGCAAAATGTCCCATTGTACTGGGAACGTGGAGTACATTTGAAGTCATTTCATAATGACATTATGGTGGGGTGGCTCTGTGGCTGGAAGGTTGCCAGTTCATATCCCGCGGCCGGCAGAGGAATCCTACTCCGCTGGGCCCCTGAGCAAGGCCCTTCACCCCAACTGCTCCAGGGGTGCTGTATAAATGGCTGACCCTGTGCTCTGACCCCCAGCTTCTCTCCCTGTCTGTGTGTCTCTCATTCATGCTTAAATACTAAAACAATGCCCATGTTTTAGTATTTAAGCATTTCCCCATTACTGCAGGGAATGTCCAGTATTTATTCTACATACAACATTCACATTTAGCAGATTTTGTCCATTTAATCTGAAGCCCGTTAAAAAACGAGAGCTTACTGCACAGTGCATAGTGTGTTTATTGGACAACCCTAATGTGGCAGTGTGAGGTCCCCAGCAGTTTATCCTTTTCACCAAAGAACTGAGATTCAACTGCTCACTCATATTCATGTGCCTGTCAGACAGGTGCTTAATTACTCAGTGGTGTGACTCACTCTGATTAATAGACAAAACATACTTGGGCATCGCAGGAATGCTGGTGACGTGTTGTAGCCATGGGATATTTCACTGTACTTCCAGGCTTGATTACTTCTCCGTAGCTCATAGTTTCATAGCTGTCCTTACTTTTCCAGTTTTTTGGTACTCCAAAAAAAAATAACTCACATTTTCACAAACATACCAGGGTACCCCAGCCACCCTCTGTGGGTGCCTGCCTTTTCAAGAGATAAAAGGTGAATTACCAACAGGTCCAGAAACACAAGAACTTCAAGCAAAAAAAGAAGAAATCAAAGTGACAACACCGATATTGTAAACTACGAATTTATAATCTGATCTTGAATTGTATTGCCATTTTGATTACTGGGCCACATCTTGTTCATATTGTGATTAATGACGCTTTTAATTAGGTAGACATTATAATGAGGGTAAGCTGGAGGTAGCCCAGTATCCCAATCTCCAGGAACAAAGGAGCAACTGTTATTATAGATGTACACACATATTATATACAGTGCCCTTCAAACGCATTGGCACGGCAAAGTGAAAACTTGTTTTTTTTTTTTACAGGAATGTAATTAATATTTGCGATCATCCATTCTCAGCATTTTATTTTGGTGGGTAAGTCCGTGCATTTTGTCTGATCATATTAGAACAGTTAAGAGCAAAAACCCACTCTGTGACCAGGCTTAGTGAACACTTGGAGCGCGCGAAAGCTAGTATCGAGTTGCAGGTGCCCTTTGACGTCTGTAACCCCGAGCTCAACCCGAGGTGTTCTGCTGCAGCTGCTTTGGAGTCCTTACCCATTCTTGGCTTGTTCTGACTTTCGCTTTGTTTTCCCTTTGACGTGGAAAATGCACACGCATTTGAATTTAAATCTGGAGATTCACTTTGTCAGGTCTTTAAGATTTTGCTCTTTTTCCACCTGATCGACTCTGGTGGTTGCACTGGCCTTCAGTCCTGGGTCACATTCATGCTGCCCGGATCGTTGCTTTCGACCTCATCAGACAAAATGGTTCCGCACAGCTCGGGGGTCATTTCCCTGCCGTCGTCATTCGTTTTATCATCGTTACTGGCGAGTGGGACAGTCCCGACAGCAGCTGTGCCCACTGCCCGTCGAGGAAGGGCTTGATCTAACACCGCTGCTGCTACATGGCCGTCACGATTCCCGGTAGACGCTGTGCGCCGAGTCTGCTCCTCAGCTGAATGGCTCACTCTCCAGGGACAAACCATTCCGCCCCACCTGGTAGTCGAGCTCGCCTTTTTATTCACACCCTCGGTACATCAACTGGGAGTTTATTAAGGCATAGAAAAGGCAGGTGCTCCATGAATGCCCCCCCGCACACACACACACAAAACGTAAAACATAACGAGGTTCTTTTTGAAACCAGCTCTCGTCCGTTTTTCCATTAGCCTTTAAGGACATCTAGTGGCAAGCTTGACAATTGTGTGTATTTGATGCCCGGACTTGCACAATTAGAAACAAAGGGATAGGGGTAAGTGTACGGATATAAGGAAATACACAGAAACACGACCAGCGTATGAAAGATAGTTCAGTTGTAAAGTTTTCATACCCGATTTCATACATATTGACACACGTCTGAAACACACACAGCCGAAACGTGGTGTTACTTTTCTTTACCTTTTGGCACGGAATGAACCGTCACCTGATCCTTATGATGGAGAACGTAGATCACAGTTTTTAATTCCGTAGCCTATCCGTCCATTCATTCATCTTCTGATCGCCTTAGCCATACAGGAGCTGAAGCCTATCCCAGCAAGCAACGGGCCCAAGGCCGGACACACCTGGGGCCTCACACCAGTCCATCACAGGGCAGACAGACACTCCCACCAGCGCCAGTTCTCCCAGAAGCCAAATAACCTCCCAGCATGTCTTAGGACTGGGGTGGGGGGGAAACCGGAGCCCCGGTGACACCCACGTGAACTTCTAGTACAAAATTGAGCCGAGGGTCACGGCCGTGCGCTCAGGCGATCAGATCCCTGTTAGGACACTCTCTTTCACCTGCATAACCTTCGAGCTGCCAGAGAGCAGGGCTCTGGAGACTTGCGCAAGCAGCATTTTCGGTTTTTGCCTTTTTTTCTAGGTATCTGCTGATAAATAACTCATTTTGTCTGTTAAAAAAAAAACTATTTTACCGTGTGAGTTCGCAATAAAAATACTGTTTGGAAAAAAAGATGTGCAAGTGTCATTTGTAATCCAGAAACATTTGAAAGGGTCTTTGAATACTTCTGCAAGATACGATTTTTATTGTCCCCTGAGGGATTTGTTTTATGGACACCCAGCACTCATTTAAATCTATTTCTTTAAATAGAGTCCAAAAAAAGAGAAGAAAAGAAAAGAAAAACATCGCACATTATACTATTACAAAAAATAAGAAAAACACTGCACATCATTCTGTTGCACAGTAAAGTGTAACACATAACAACAACATGTAACATTTAATAATAATAATAATTGCTTACATTTATAGAGCACTTTTCTGGACACTCCACTCAAAGCGCTTTACAGGTAATGGGGATCCCCTCCACCACCACCAATGTGCAGCCCCACCTGGTGATGCGACAGCAGCCATAGTGCACCAGTACTCTCCCCACACACCAGCTCTCAGTGGGGAGGAGAACAGAGTAATGAAGCCAATTTATAGATGGGGATTATTATGAGGCCATGATTGATAAAGGCCGATGGGAAATTTGGCCAGGACGCCGGGGTGACACCCCTACTCTTTTCGAGACACACCCTGGGATTTTTAATGACCACAGAGAGTCAGGACCTCGGTTTTACGTCTCATCCGAAGGACGGCGCCTGTTTACAGTATAGTGTCCCCATCACTATACTGGGGCATTAGGACCCACACAGACCACAGGGTGAGCGCCCCCTGCTGGCCCCACTTACACCTCTTCCAGCAGCAGCCTTAGTTTTTCCCAGGAGGTCTCCCATCCAGGTACTGACCAGGCTCACACCTGCTGGGATTCAGTGGGCTGCCAGTTGTGAGTTGCAGGGTGACATTTATAACACAAGGCACTGTATACTACTCATTCTACACGCCCTAATCTTACAGTCTACACATAACTTGCAGCTTTACAATAAGACTTTCTGCAGATAAAAGCCCAGGAATCTCTCTCAAGTCAGTAGCTGGATGGGAGACCTCCTGGCTGCCAGTTGTGAGTTGCAGGGTGATATGGCTGCTGGCTTGCAGGGTGATATGGCTGCTGGTTATTAGTTGAGAATGGACACAAGGCACTGTATACTACTCATTCTATACGCTCTAATCTTACAGTCTACACATAACGTGCAGCTTTACAATAAGACTTTCTGCAGATAAAAGCCCAGGAATCTCTCTCAATCTCTCTCAATACTACACATCATGAGAACAGCCCTACTGGAAGACACAAGACAGAATATACCAAGGAACCCAGAGAAAACCCACACAAACTCATTATATGGGTGCAGCCATATCACCCTGCGGCTCACAACTGGCAGCCCACTGAAGCCCAGCAGGTGTGAGCCTGGTCAGTAGCTGGATGGGAGACCTCCTGGGAAAGACTAAGGTTGCTGCTGGAGGTGTTAGTATGGCCAGCAGGGGGCGCTCATCCTGTGGTCTGTGTGGGTCCTAATGCCCCAGTATAGTGATTGGGACACTATACTGTAAACAGGCGCCGTCCTTCGGATGAGACGTAAAACCGAGGTCCTGACTCTCTGTGGTCATTAAAAATCCCAGGGTGTTTCTCGAAAAGAGTAGGGGTGTAACCCTGGTGTCCTGGCCAAATTTCCCATTGGCCCTTACCAATCATGGCCTCCTAATAATCTCCATCTGTGAACTGGCTTTATTACTCTGCTCTCCTCCCCACTGAGAGCTGGTGTGTGGGGAGAGTACTGGTGCACTATGGCTGCCGTCGCATCATCCAGGTGGGGCTGCACACTGGTGGTGGTGGAGGGGATCCCCATTATCTGTAAAGCGCTTTGAGTGGAGTGTCCAGAAAAGCGCTATATAAGTGTAAGCAATTATTATTATTATTATTATTATTATTAATTAACTCCACACAGATCCCCAGTTCCCCAGGGCCCCAGCGCTGCGAGGTAGCGATGCTGAACACTGCGCCACTAAGCTGCCCAAGAGCCATAGCAAATAGTAATAAATGACCACCGAGCCACCCTCGCAGCTCCTCGTTTGAGTATACTAGTAGATAAGAAAGTGGAAGGGGAGAGTGTGTACGCTTTCACACGTGTTTATGCCATGAGAGGAAATTGCGTAACAAAGGGGGTGGGTCTAACTGAATACTGTTTCCTGTGTTAGATTCACGTGGAGAGACGGCGTTTTCCTCAAGCGTCTGTGAGTTTTATCGATTAAGGTCGTGAAAATGACACAGCTGGATGCCGTAGTGTAAGTTACCAAACATTTTACGATGATGTGTTTGTTTTAATATTATTAGAGAAGCAACCGCACGAGTATTTTTAGTTTAACACGTGGAAGCTTGTAGCGTATTTTGTGAAACGTGCATAGGAAACTGTAGTGAACTATGATCAGTGTTTGAGAATGTAGTTTTTCATTTTTGCGACAGTGCGTTAAAATATGGATTCATTACCTTGGAAAAATGAAATATTCCGATGAATGGTATTTGTGTTTGGTGGGTATGCAGGCGGTTAACTTATTCAGTCTATGTGTTAAGTCACACCTTCTTTAAGGTTTGATTAGATTCCAGTGAAATACCTGAAATTTGTATTGTAAATATAATAATGCAGGACCTAGTTCTTGTCAGGTTAACACTGGCGTATCTATACGGGGGGTTAAGTTATTGGTGAGTATTACTGTAAATCTTGGTAACGCCAAAGAGACAGTTCGTCCACACAAGGTGTTTTTCAGCATCTGGGCTGTTTAATTAAGGATCGATTCAGTAACTTATTGCATTGGTTCAAAGTCCTCTAATGGCATGAAATAGAAGTTCCAGGGTTGAATACGTTCGGTCTAAACCTCTGGAAACAGCCCAGATGCACTTGGGTACTGTCCCCACAAAGTGAGTATTCTTGGGTGCATAGAGGCCGAGGTGCTGTTTTTCAGGCTTAACTTGAAGAATAAAATTGTTATTTTTTTCCCATACTGCTATGATTTCTTTCACTCTAATCGTTTTTAGATATTCAGCTGCTAAAAACTTTGCAGTATCTCAGTGACTAAAACCAAAAAGTCCCCAATTAGAAGCATAGTTGTACAGATTATTAATGTATATTTGGTATTTTTAAAATCCTTGGAAGGACATGTTTCCGAACGAACTCTTTAACTGCTGAATTCCTCTGTGATATTTGAATTTAGAGGCTCGAAGGGCCCTTTTTTAAAAAAAAAAAGTTTATTGTACTCTCGGTGTTTTAGGTTTAACAAGGTAAATCCTAGTAAAACCACACCTTGTTTCCAATAATATGGGTGTGAGAAATAGCAAGGTGGCTGTCAGAGGAAGACCTGTAACTTGTTACAGAGGAAAACAGACAGAAAGGCCATGTGTGTAATTAAAATATATGGCAGTATGGGATGTGGAGTTGCCTTTTTCGCAGAATACCAGCTACAGTAGGTTTTGGCTGGGTACGTTTCCACAAGCTTTTCACCTCCCCAATTAGAAGTGTCCTTGTCAGTGTTTGTAGCTTTTTGCATCTTGATCAATTCTCTTGCTTCACAAGACCTTTGTTTTGAATCTGCAGAAAACCCAAAACAAAGCGATCGAAGAGGTTTCTCCAGAGCCGGGAGCCCAAGCTCACTGAAAATGAGAAGAGTGCGATGCTCATCAAAGGGGGGAACACCAGTGAAACTGTCACCCAGGCTCTGAAGGACCTTGTGAGTGTCGTTTCTCTCCGATGATCCCTGTAAGCGGTTGCGTGTGTGTAGGATCCCAAGGCGCTTGACACAGCAGGGGACACACTTCATCCACGGTAGACCTGCTGGAGAAGTGAGATCGTTATCGCCAGTTTATTTAGGGAGCAAGCCCAGAGTGACATTTAGCCACAACACCAGGGTAACACTCAAACTCGTTTTTAAAAGTGCCATAGGGTCTTTTCCGAGCAAGTTACCAGAACCGTGGTTTGACATCTAATCCGAAGGAATGGATATTACAGCACAGCGTCCATGATCAATGATATGTCCTGCGTACTCTCTGCGTCACCCCAACCCCCACCAGAAACGTGGTGTAGGATTTAAGATTCCAAAATATGAGTAGAGGAGTTTTTTTTGCCATATTTACACCACGTACATTGGAATTCTTATTGGTGCGATCTCTCGGGATGTGCACAGTACAGCAGACAACACCACAGAATGTAGACTGTACTTTACAAACTTAATAAGTAATACAACCAGAATGATAAATATGTTGTGGGATTGTAAATATGTAGTAGTGAGAGACAAAAAAAACATGGTCGACTATGCAAATAGTGCAGATGTGTATTGACTCTGAGGCACTGCAGATAGCTGTTGAGGATGTGCACTCAGTAGGGTAGAAGCTGTTCTTGAGTCTAGTGGCCTGTGCTTTAACAGTGTGGCACCGCTGGCCAGAGAGCAGGGGTGGCTGGGATCCTGAAGGATGGATTTGGTGATTGGGCCTTATTGTGACAGTGGATGATCTCACCGATTGATGGTAAATCACATCTTATGATCCTCTGTGCTGTTGCCACAGCCCTTTGTAGTGCATCTCTGTCATGAGTGGTAGTACAGCTGTACCATGAAAATATAAGGGTATGGCATAAACTGGACACTTCTTTGTCCAAAAAACTGGATATAAAGCTGTTTTTTAAAACTCCCAGGACATAAACAGTGTGTATTTCTTTCAGTATTCAAATGTTTTATTATAAACCTTTTCCTGAAATTTGTCTGGAACTCATTTAATCTGCAAATCATTTGTTAATGAGTCCACATTAGGATTTTTGAACATTTGAATAGCTTTTGCTTAAAAACGATCTGGGAGAGATGCCCGGAAGGATTTTTGCTGTGTGCTGATGCACAGTGGAAATGCATCAGTTCTAACGGATTCAATCAAATATTTTAAGCGTGCAAATAAAACAATCACAGCACTCGAGTGAAAACCCATCAAAATACATCTGTATGTTGCATCTTAACACAGTCCTGCCAGCACTGATTTTTGGCATACCATACCACTTTTGCTGTGCCTCTGCAGTCAGCTGGCAAAGCTGATCCAGAGGCCCGATTAGATTGAGCAACATAAGCACCCGCACACTGCTTGCCCAGGTCGCTGCACGAGCTGTGGGCCTGAGCTTCGTCCAGGGCAGAACGGCATTCCTGAGTCATTCCACTGCAACTCTGTTGCCTCCATCTTGCCTGGTCTTCAACCGCTGAAGGCAGGGATTTTGTCTCTCGGCTGTCGGCGTTTCTTCTGAACGTCAGCAGGCAGATCCTTTTTGTCCTGGCAGTTTATTACAGCTGTCCCGTTTATATGCAGGCTACTTTTCTCATGCTGCAGTCGGAGATCGTGACAGGACTGGTGAATCTTCCTGTCCTCGGGTCTGCCAGTTACACAGCCTGTTTGCTGCTTTCTCTGGACTGGACAGCTTAATTTCCCGACAGGACATCGGCACGTCATCTGTGCACTTTCTCACCACGAGACCACCCTCCCTTATTCCAATCCTAAATGAACCATAAGAAAGGTTTCAAAAGAGAGCAGGCCATTCCACCCATCAGGACTGTTTTGTATCTAGTAGTAAATGAATCAGAGGGGCCAGGGTGTAGACTCCACAACACGGCTGGGTAGTTTTTCCACACTGCCACAGGCGGACTCGGACATAGAAAAGGCATCAGGTTTGTTCTTGCACCAGTTGAAATGATTGATAGATAAGATTTTATTGATCCCGAAGGGAAATTGATGTTACAGCAGCCCGAGACGAGCAAAAAAGACAGACATCAGAATTGGCGAAACATAAGAATGTACAGTAATACAAAATAAATATGAAATACAGTAAATTAAAATAAATACATAGGTGTGTGCACAATATGATGATAGTCACTGTAAAAACAGTAAAATATGTGCAAAATGTGCGTAGGTTTATACAGACTGATTGTCCCCAAAAAAAAAGTACAATGGAGCAACATGCTGTCCATAGACGAGCAAATGAAGGGCTAACAGTCCTAGACTAGGGCAGCGTTATACACCCTGACAGCCACCGGGAGGAAAGACCTGCGGAAACGTTCCCTTGAACACCACAAAAACTGGGTAGTTTTTCCACACTGCCGCAAGCGTACTCAGACATAGAATAGAATAGAAATGCTGTGTGCACAAGGTCCTTAATCAGCTAATTTTGTCGATTTTGTCGATTTGTACCCCACATGGCTGCCAGTCACTGAGCGTCTGTCGTTCTTTATAAGATCACACCTTCACAAGGAGCAGCGCTGCTCAAAATGTTATCTGCTCAGTATTTCAAATGAAAGCATCTTGATGCCTGTGCCCCGTGAGCTGTTGAAGTGTTTAAACCATCGTGTTTTCATCGTGCATCAGTGTGTTAACACGAGAACGGCACCAGTTGGTCTGAAGTGTGAGCAGAGACCACATGGGGGACATTTCTACTTTCAGAGCAATGCGTCTTTTTTAAAACCATAAAAAATGACTTGTGGTAAAAAATCGTTCTTCTTTTTTTCAGTATTCCCTGAAGAAACCAAATGCTGTTACTTACAAAAAGTAAGTATAAGTAACATTTTCAAGAGCTGCATTGTTAAAAAAGAACTACTACTTTGCTTTCCGTGCTGGTAATTTTTAAATTGATGCATTTTATGTTTTAATTTCTCTTTTAATCAAATCTTTAATCTAGTTCTTGTACGCATTTAGTAAAGTTAAATCTTTCCAACAATGAGGAACCATGAAGAAATGTGTGTGTTTGTTTAAAATGGGACTCTTTCATTTTTCAGAAAGAATATAACCAGACCCTTCGAGGACCAAACATCCATCGTAAGCAGCTCTCAGCTCTTTTGCTTCTTTTCACTCAGTGTAGCACTCTGTCCTCTAATGCAAACTTTTCCATCGAGGGCACAAGGCAAATCCATTGGACAAAACAATATTTCACTTCGAGATTAAACAGGTGTTGCTCTGTAGAGGAAAAACACATCTACACACAGAGCTCTTGGGCACAGGACAGGGGTTGAGCTTGAGTGCCTTGAGGTTTACCATTTTCTCCATGTGTTTAATACCCAGGAGGGGGGTTCAGATCCTCTGCTGGACTCTTTCACAGGTCTGCCTCTTAGGTGTGACCCACCCGTTCCGGTGCTGTACATTTGCCTGCGATGGGATTGGGAAGTTTATACTGTCAGATGAGTTTAGAAGATACTCCATTCTTACTCAGGGACATAACATGCACTTAAAATTAATTAAAAGCTTTTCTGCAGCATGGGGGCACTGCAATTCAGCGTTGCTGCATCATAGTGTTGGGGCTCTGGGTGCAGTTCCTGGGGTGCTGTCTGTACAGCATGTTCTCCCCATGTTTGCGGGGGTTTCCTTTGGGTGCTCCTGACTCATCCAGCAGCCCAAAGACATGCTGGTTGGTTAGCTGACATCTGGGGAAACTGTCCGTGATGTGAGTGTGTGTGTGCGCGCCCTGTGATCGACTGGCATCCCACCCAGGGTGTAACCCGCCTTGTGGCCGTTGCTTCCTGGGATAGGCTCCGACTGCCCTGTAATCCAGAGTTGAACGAAGTGGTTAGAAAATGGATTGATGGAATTAAGTATTTAACTCCCCCAGATTGCTTTTAAACTGGCTGTACTATTTGATTTGACCTTGCAGGAGTTCTTCTCAAAGAAGTCGGACTGCTCTTTGTTTGTATTTGGCTCCCACAATAAGAAACGGCCCCACAACCTCGTATTTGGTACGTATGCATCTTCCTACCACAGAAAGACCAAAACTGCAAGGCCAAAAGTGATCTGAAAAAGTGATTGTTCTTTACCAATTGCAGGGCGCATGTTCGATTTCCATGTGCTGGACATGATTGAGCTGGGAATTGAGAAGTTCGTGCCTTTGAAAGACTTCAAGGTAATGCGATCTTACAGGGCTAAAAGTAAATATTTAAGATGGAGCTTCTCTTGGGTGAAACCCAGCAACATGCAGCGTATTTCAAAATGCAGTAACAGCCAGACCCCCTCTTCCTCTGTCGCAGACGTGGAAATATTTTTTTTTGTCAGTGTGTAACCATGGAGATAATGAGAGTTTAGTCTTGATAGATACAAGGAAACTAAAACAAGTCATGATTAAAAGAAAAAGGAAGTTGGATTCAACGGTCAATTACGGCCACTGCTTGTTGGTTTACTTTTCAGTAGCTCGTGTGTCATTTGCCAGTAATTTGAGTTGTACCCTCCAAGGTTGGACTGCCCCCCCCAAAGTGCGTTTTTCTTGTCTTGCCTCATGGCTGTTGTACCATGACCAATTACAGGGGAGAACGAGGCAGGCAGACCCCTCCCCTCTGCCCACCTTTGAGCCAATGGTCTTCTCGGATATCGGCGGCCACTCCGCCTCCTGCGGGTGTTTCAGAGCTGATTGGTGGAGAGGCGTGTCTGTCACTGACGTGCCTGCAAGCACCTGGGGTGCCACAGGGCTCACTGAGAGCCAAGACAGCCGTGGCCACCTAATCGCACTCCACCTCCAGCAGAGCTCGGACAATTGTGCGTCGCAGTTGCCGGGTGACAAGACCCAGGCTCGAACCCGTGATCGTGTAAATTAGCCATATTAGCCAGCAGCCATATCACCCTGCAACTCACAACTGGCAACCCACTGAAGCTAAGCAGGTGTGAGCCTGGTCAGTACCTGGATGGGAGACCTCCTGGGAAAAACTAAGGTTGCTGCTGGAAGAGGTGTTAGTGGAGCCAGCAGGGGGCGCTCACCCTGCGGTCCATGTGGGTCCTAATGCCCCAGTGTAGTGACGGGGACACTAATACTGTAAACAGGCGCTGTCCTTCGGATGAGACGTAAAACCGAGGTCCTGACTCTCTGTGGTCATTAAAAATCCCAGGGTGTTTCTCGAAAAGAGTAGGGGTGTAACCCCGGCATCCTGGCCAAATTTCCCCATCGGCTGTTATCAATCATGGCCTCCTAACAATCCCCCTCTGTGAATTGGCTTCATTACTCTGCTCTCCTCCCCACTGAGAGCTGATGTGTGGTGAGCGTTCTGGCGCACTATGGCTGCCGTCGCATCATCCAGGTGGGGCTGCACATTGGTGGTGGTGGAGGGGAGTCCCCATTACCTGTAAAGCGCTTTGAGTGGAGTGTCCAGAAAAAGCACTATATAAGTGTAAGCAATTATTATTATTATTAAATTAACCTATTGGAATCTGAGCCCCCCTGTTCTTGAGTGCCTCCGCATCTGAGTTTGCTCAATGATCTCCCTTGATTAGATTTGCTCAGCGAAATGTTTCGTTTCCTCCCCCTGACCAGACTCGAGATTTTAACGGAGATGAATTCCGCCTGTGTTTTTCCTTCAGTTATATATGGCTTCTTGGTATTTGCCTGTTTTGATCTTTTGTGTGTGCGTGTAACTAAATTGAAAAACGAAAACGTTACAGTGGTGAGTGTTTTCTCACCTACCACGAACGCCGAGGAAGGCCCCAAGAAAGGCAGGGGCTTTGCCTTCCTTTTTAAATGGTGGGTTGAGGAAGGCCGGGGATGGGTCTTCATTTCTGTGTGCCGTGATGGTTCAGATCTCTGACCGTGCCTCTTGTCTTGAAACCTCAGAACAGTAAGTTCCCTGAAGGGACGAAGCCGCTGTTGGTCTTTGCCGGCGAAGCCTTTGACCTCAGTAATGAGCACAGACGTCTGAAGAGTCTTCTAACAGGTACGATGAACCTTCGCGATGAGCGAAGCCCGCTGTAGTGGTTTGCCCGACAGGAAGGACTTCTCCAACGCTGATGTTAGTGGCTCGTGTACTAGTTGGTTGTCGGAAACCTTGTTTTTCTCAATCTGAAATAGCCAGTTGTTGATGATCTGTTACCTTTGAACCTTTATTAGATTCCAAGCAGCAAGGCCAGGAGCAGAGCTACATTATAAGAGCCACACCCTGTGTCCTCTTTGTCACCCTGTGTACAAGCGTTAGAATGCATTCTCTGTGAAATGGGACACTCCTGCACTCACTTACCTATGTATGACATGTTTTGGATGATTGTTGGATGTGTTTTGTAAATGTCCTACGAATAACCTCTTGTTTCTTTATCTAGTGTTAAGAACGTGTAATGCTTAATATCGGTCTCTTTTGCGCTAATACTTTGTAATCAAGAACTTTTACCCACCTAGGCCACATTCACCAAAACAAGTTTTACCACCAGTGCATTTTCAAATTTGCTAGTTCTATACATTTTTTGTATTGTTTATGAGCACAGACGTCTAATGTTCTGCCACGTTCCCCACATTTAGAAGAGACAATAGCATGTGGGCCCCCTGCCTTTTTTGCTTTTGGAGGTAGGCCGCCTGCACAAGGTGGTGGTCCCAGTCCCAGCTTGAAGACGTTCAGGCAGGACGAGGTAACTTGCTGTAGCAGGGCAGCGTCAGGCTCTTTCCTGGGATGGACAGAAAGATCTGCCCTACAGGGCGATCGTCGGCAAGCAGAGAGGATGCAGTATCAGTTACAGTTCTCAATGTCTGAAGTCGTACTAGTGATCGAAGGTCTCCCTATCGCCTGTCCTTTATAGCAGACAATTCCATTACCGGTAAAAACATCTACAGGGAAGCCCCGTGGCCCGTAGGAGAGCAGTAGACGTCCTGTCAATATTCTTCATTCATCACTTACTTTCTGCTTCCACAGCTGTGTATAAAGAACGTCTGCCTCAGGGCACTGAAGCCGTTTTCTCTCAGGGCCATTCATTCTGTCCTTCTAGCTTGGCATTGAGGTGTGTCGGTAAAGGACCACCAGTGTGCAGGTGCAGGGAAGACAGAGGTGGGGGGCAGCGGGATGAACTGATCGAGTTTATCACTGGATGGGTGTAGGGCTTGAGAGACGCAGTTATCATTCTTCTGACCGGACGGTGTCTTGCTCAGATTTCTTCCGCGGGCCGACGGTGCCCTGTGTGCGCTTGGCGGGGCTGGAGCACGTCCTTCACTTCACGGCACTGGATGGGAAGATCTTCCTGAGGAGCTACAAGTAAGGTCCCCGAGCTTGAAGACCTCCCGCAGGGCTCACGCGCCGGGCCCAGTCATCGCGTACGCGCGTCTACTCCGCGGGCACCTTCGGCCTCAGTCATGCGGCCCTTGAGTGTGTTCTCCGCGGTCGGAGGACCGGCCTGAGAACTGACTGCTCTGTGTTAGGATTTCAGCTCGGAAGCGTACTGCTGTTCAGATTACTTGACAGAAAACGTGAATTGAGACACTTCACAGGAAATGTGAATTGATAAGTAAGACTGGATTTTTTTAAACTTAAAACCTTAACTCTCTCAAATGAACGTTTAAGTTATTGCTAATTGTTTTTCCAGCCATGATTACTGATTAAACATTTTTCAGACATGGTCTGGCCTTAAACTGCTGCTTCGGGTGGAAGTCGGTGTAAATTGTTTAGGAATATTTCCAGTGAAATATGAATTCCACTGGGAAAATGTTCTGATGTCCTTTTCTATTTAGGTTATTGTGGGGCTTCATTATTTCCATTTTTTTTTCACCATCACATTTGCTGGCTTGGAATAACAGACTAGCTAAACAAACACGGGGGATTTTTGTTTTTCAGCTGGCTGTATAGTCCTCCACCTTCAGCCATAATAATGATTTTATCCTTACAATTACTGCTAAAAGAATATAATTTTCTCTTCAGAGTTCTGTGAGAACCTTGGTATCTCTGTTTGACTGCAGTCTGTCCTTCTGGGATGCAGAAGGCTATTTTGAAATTTGTCCTGAACTCTTTGCTCTTTAGTTGAGGAAATTAGACTCCCGGCCCCAGTGCAATGTTAGCACCTTGTTCTTGTTCGGTGTAGGGTGCTGTTGAAGAAATCAGGGTGCCGGACTCCGAGGATAGAGCTGGAGGAGATAGGTCCCTCCTTTGACTTTGTGTTGCGGAGGACACATCTGGCGTCTGATGACCTCTACAAGACTGCACACAAACAGCCCAAGGCCCTGAAGGTACAAGCACAACAGTCTGTGTCTGTGACAGTTCTGCTACTTTGCCAATGCTTTGGTTGGTGTAAATCGAATGGTAGTTGGGGAATACCATGCGTAATTTAAAATATTGTAAATGTTTGTGGCTTAACACAAGCAGTCAAGAGATGTTGGTATTATACTGTCTACCCAAAGAAGATAGAATAAATTGTTCATAACCATCCATCCACTTTCCAACCACCTCATCCTATTCAGGGTCACGTGAGACCCAGAGCCCATCCTGGCACACAGCGGGGCTGGACACCAGTCCCTCGCAGGGCACACACGGGCACAGACAGACACGCACACTCACACCAGCGCCAGTTTATCTAGAAGCCTATTAACCCCCCACCATGTCTTTGGGCTGAGGGAGGAAACCCATGAGAACACGGGGAGAGCATGCAGACTCCACACAGACAGCCACAGGGGACTCGAACCCAGGGCCTCAACACTGCGAGACAGCAATGCTAATCACTGTCCCACCAAGCAGCACCATATCATTTACACAACTTGCTTTAAATATTTGACATTTTAGTTTTATTTCACTTTCTCCTGCTCCTAGGTTTTCTTTCTTGAGTGGTCTACCTTTCTGCCACTGTGTAACTCTTCTATGCTCTTCTAAGTCAGTTTGCATCTGCGGGTTTAGCTATATGGGAGAACTTCAGATGCATGTCAAGGCAGTGGGACAGCAAAGAGGTTCCAGATCTGGTCTAATACAGTTGCCGTTGGCGGTTCTCCCAGACTCGCCTTCCCACGGAGGTGGGATACTAATACTCCGGCTTTTTCCCGTTCCAGGCTAAGAAGAAGAAGAATATCTCCCATGATGCCTTTGGCACCAGGTTTGGCCGGCTGCACATGCAGAAGCAGGACCTGGGCAAGCTGCAGACCCGCAAGATGAAGGGCTTGAGGAAGAGGAGAGGAGGAGACGCGGAGCGGGGGCCCAGCGCTGCCAAAAAAGCCAGGACGCCTTAACTGAGGGTCCTCGGGCGCACAACTTCTCTGTGACTCGCTTGCACGTTTTACCCCTGGCGAACGCGATTGACCCAATCATTGCGGGAAACTGAGATATTGATCCCGCTGATCAGCCCAGTGAGCAGCTGACTGTTTTGGTTCTTTAAGGTATTTATGAATCCAAATAGTGGATGACTGATTTGCTGAGTATCTTTTCCGACTATGGACCTGTTCTACATGAGCCAGATTCATACAGATTTACTTGGGTGTGTAGAAGGGTTTTACATGATGTTTAACAATCCCAGTTGAGAGACTGTGGATAGATGAAAGTGTACTCAGTGAGAGAGGCTGATGTCATATTCGGGTTATTAAAATACTTCGGAGAAATCGCCTCTCCTTGTATTCGTTTTGATGACAATTTTTGTAACTGGTTTGTAACTGGCCTTTTTCCCTCCAGAAAGCGGTTTTATTATTCTAAGTCTATTGTAATAGTCACCTGAGGAGATCTTGTGCAGTACAACACCAGACATCTTTCCCACATGTTCTGCGTTTTTCACAACTTCTCTTCTCTGGCATCATTGATCAGAAACTGCACTCTTTCAGTTAAATATTGCCCGCGCCGGGGTGAAGCTTTTGCCTCGGAGGATTCTTATGCCGTTCCTGTGTTGGAGGGGACGCAGTTACTGTAAGCGCAGCACCACCTGGGTGGTACCAAGCCGGTTGCCCGACTACCAGACATAATTAGGAACAGAAGTCAGACATTACTTCACCGGCTTGATTAACAGAGGACTTGAGCTAGCAACACTGAGCAAGACCGGGGTGGAATTTAGCCAGGTCGCAAGAGTTAACACCCGGTATCCGCTGCCACCATGTGGGACATTGCTGTGAAACGTCTGTGAGAACAGCGCCATCTTCTGGTCCAGCAGCAGCACTTCACAGCAGGTCTCCCATCCACCCTAGTGCTGTCCAGGTCCAGCCTTGCTTGGCTTATGACGTCTGCTGGCGTCGGCCTGAGGTGGTGGGGCTGTTCTCATTAAGTGCAGTCTTGAGCAGTCCCCGGGGACTGCAGATACTTTTCATTACCCAGATGGCATTATTAAATTACCCTTCTTAACGATCAGCATGGTAAGGAATGAGGTAAACGCTGATTAATTTCACATATGTTTGGAGTTTTATTATACTTGCAAATGAAAGTAGCATTCTCGAGGAAAATGTCAATATTACAATAACCAAAATCCAAACAAAAATCCACGTGCAGTAGTTTACAGTTGCTAAATATGGGCATATATAATAGGGAACAATTGCACAAACAGTTCTGATATTTTATGGTAATTTCGCGGCTCAACCGGAAGAGGTCTTAGGTCTGTGATCCCGGGTTCGAGTCTGGGACACGTCACTAAGCGGCCGAGCCAAGCTGAGGGTGGGCTGGGTTCAGGCGCTGTGGTGCTGCCTGTGATATGCCATATGGAAAGGAGCAGGTACAGGTTTATTCCACAGCCGAAATGTTGTCTCTTTTCTTTTCCTTTCAGCCTGGAATAAACCTTTACTTAGTTCCAGTAGGGAGCTGCGTCAGCATGCGTAGGCTGCAGAGGAACGGGTAAAGGTTTATTCCCTGCTGAAAAGAGAAGACAAGAAACACAACGTTTCGGCTGCTGAGCCTTCTTAAACCTTTACTTGTGCCTTGGCAGCCTACGCACGCTGACGCAGCTCCCTACTCGAACCTCTTCCAGTAGGAAAAGACCAGGGGTCTGGGTTTGGGCAGTCAGAGGTGTCGGCCTGCGCTTCCTCCTTCTCCTTGTTGCTGTGAGCCGAGGCGTGGTAAAACACGCAATGGGTGGGCCCGATCAGGTGGGTGTAATCATAATAATTTATTATTCTAATGTAAAGAAAACTAATGTGGCTCTGGCACAGGCATGGTAAAGAGTTTACAAATACTTCTTGTTCCGTAAACGGACTCTGCTTTGTGGTCTTTTTCCTGTCATAAACTAAAGGGCGCAGTAAATTCACGTCACCATTTCAATATGGAAATATTTTTTAAAAGACACACAAACTGGGATACAACCTATCAGCCAGACAGTTCTTAATATTTCTGAATCTTTTCATTCAGAACTTCACCTTCCGTTCCGCCGTGGGGTGAGCCTGGCAGGGGAAATTCAGCGAGCTTGTTCGGTGCACTGTGGTGACAGAAACTGAACACAAACGTCTACAAAACTATTGCACGCTCATTGTCTTGGTTTAAATGACACTCTTTTTACATACCCACACATTGGTCATGTTTCTGCTTGAGGAGGCTATAATAGAAACTGCTTGAACACCCAGACTCTTTCCGCGCACGGCTTCACCCATGTCAGTCTTCCACCCTGGCCAGGAGAATCCAGTGGCTGATGGGTTTTGCTCCAGTCAGGTCCTTCATCACCAGTGCTACTTGGTGCCTGTAACTGATCTGCATACTGGTTTAGGCTGTGTTTCTCTACTCAGTCCTTGATTTAAAAAAATCCTACTGTGCCTTATTTCTATCAGTAACAGCACACAGAACATAATACACTCTTCACCTTGCTAATTAAGAACTTATACCAGTGGAAACAGCTCTCTCAGACAGCTCTCCCGGTGAAGCAGAGTTTCTACGTCTGCGTGAGTCTGACTGGTTATGTTCCAGCTCGCACACCTGAGTGAGAGGAGTCCTGAAACTCCTGAATTAGCATGCCAATCGCAAGTCTCCTTCGCTTTTTAAAGAGCTGAAAGCAAACTTATAAAAAGACCTCACACCTATCCCTTTTCTAACCACTTTATGCAGTACAGGGTTGCAGGGGAGCCGGAGCCTGACTGGACACAGTCCACTGCAGGACACAGACACTCACTCACACCAGGGGCACTTTTCCCAGAAGCCAATTAACCCACCAGCACGTCTTCAGACTCCTGCAGCCCTGAATTGAAAGAAGCAGTCAGGAAATGGGTGGAGGGACAGATGTCTTTGGACTGTGACTGTGCTCAACCCCACAGACAGCAACTAGGTCAAGAATTGAACCAGGGCCCCAGCACTGCTAACCAGTGTGTCACGGAGCTGCCCAATAGCCATGAGAAATTGACATAAATTAGCCTGTGAAAGAACAAATAACATTGCTGGAACAAACGCCAAAAGACAGAGTGGTTACTTAAGATCAGGACTGAGTCACACGGTCCCATATGAAAAAACCACAGTGTCCTGGGGCCACCCACACCTGCTGGTTCTCACTGCAGCAAAATCCTTAACTGGGTGGGACCTTTGCAAATGTTTTTGTTCTGCTCAGAGGTTGGAGATCTTAAATTACTTAGGAAATGCAGAGGAAAAAAGGCAACTGAACACAAAGAGTTCAAATTAAACCCATTATCGGGTCTTTTAAACTTTTAAATATTTAATTAGGTAGACCAAAATCCAGTGTTTAGGTCTCTAGGACAAGCAATGGGAATCCCTGTATTAGAGGTTTCTTAATATTTCTTTACCGAGATTATCCTTTGACGCACAGTAATTACAAGTAGTTGTATGTAAACTAACACTAGGTGTCGCTACAGATCAATTTACTGTTCGTCGTAAAAGGTGCCTTTCAGTGCCATTGGTGGTAGCGTTCCTGTGTTGCTCCGTATTAATATAAAACATTAATATAATAACTAGCGATGTTTTACTGCTCGTTAATATGAAGCGTTCACTCACAGAAATTGAAGTATTAACGGCATTTAGTGTAGTCTCCAATTTTACCGGCGGCCGTGTTTCATGACGCAAAACTCATACGTATTCAAATACGCTTTGATTAAATATAATACTTTCAATATAACCCGTATAATGTTTAAATATGAGTTTATTCGGATCTATACAGCTTGAGAGCTGTAGTAGGACTAAACGCTTTTTTGGTTTGCGGAATGAATGTGTTTGCGGTATGCGTAGCAAACACCTCCCCACGTTTTCAGAAACTGGCGCTCAGTAATGAAAAGTCACGCTCAAACCAGCTTACACGGGTCATGCTTGTTGTTCTGGTGATGGTTGTTTGGATGATTAATTTAGCTGGTTGCTGCTTTTGCCCAAAGCACCTTAGAATTGTGCCAGACTCTCCGGCTGGGCATTTGACTTGAATGAATCGCATTTCTCGAAGTAACAGTTTGTCCATACTGCAGTAAGCCACGACAGCTCCAAAAGCTTGTTATAGCCCTAGAACAGGACAGAAAGGGTCAGAGTCACACGAAACACCACCTTTAAACTGGGGCAAAACATCCATTACTGGTGAGGGCCACACAAGCTAACTAACCAGTGCTTTTTGCAGAAAACCCCCTGCCCCTCAACCCACCAGCCTTATAAATGACACATATTATTCAGTATGGTGAATTTATACAGGGTGTATCAATTAAATAGAGTAGAAAATGCAGCAGGAAATATATATATATATATTTTTAATTTTCCAAAGAATAACTTCGGTAATTTGTTGCTCAGAGTAAAAAAATGATCAAGATTTTTATGATGTCTTTTTACATTTATTTTGGAGTGCATCCCTGAATTTTCTGTTATATTGTCGTTGCCAGTTGTTTTCACGTTCAGGAGAATCGTGGCTGAACTTGTTCACTTGATTCAAGACCGTACAGGAAGATAAAAAAAAAAGTTGGGACTACCTCACAATATGAGTAGAGAAATTAAGATAAACAGGACAATAATAAATTGCAGTAAAGGAAACAAGGTAATGGAAACCAGTCCTTTCAGCAGTTTACAGTAATAACATTAAGCAAATCATATTAATGTTTCAGGGGGCAGAGTGCTGGCTCTGTGGCTCAGGATCTGCGCCTGTGGCTGGATGATGGCTGGTTCAAATCCCACGGCCGGCAGAGGAATCCTACTGCGTTGGGCCCCTGAGCAAGGCCCTTAACTCCAGCTGCTCCAGGGGTGCCGTATAAATGGCTGACCCTGCGCTCTGACCCCCAGCTTCTCTCTCCCTGTCTGGGTGTCTCCTGGAGAGTGAGCTGGGGAATGCGAAAAGACAAATTCCTAATGCGAGAAATTGTATAGGGCCAATAAAGTGATGATATGATAATTCACCATATTACTGGAGTAGCCATATTTCATGTAGTGCTAATACATTTCAATACATAAAACATTTTGATTGCTGTTTATCGTGCATATCATGGTGATATAATTGCCCCTGATTTATCATACTTTTACCACGATTTCACTAATTGATTACTCCACGGCACCACCGTGCTTTGACACCACATGTTCCAAAGTACAAAACCCGAGTTTTCCTCAGTTTAGATTTGTTCAACAAAAGAGCAGGGTGCCGGACAGAGTCAGTATTATTCCGGGGCGAGTTACGATGTAGACAAAGTGGAGTCACAAAGGGAAACAACAGATCTGATGACACTCGGGGGCGGTAAAATAAATCAATAACATTCCAAAAAGGCTGGCGCACAGCAATATTGGGAGTGAAACGCAAGTGTCACACAAAATGGACACGACGACAAAACGTGAAGTAGGAGCAGCACTTTAAAAGCGCACAGAGAGAGAGAGTGGATATGAGGCAGCAGGGAAGACAAGCTCTTGGAGCAGCATGGGCTCCATGCTTGCAGAGAATAGGTGCAGCAGACTAACTGCATGACCGCAGCCAGAGGAAAAGGCATCGGCGCGGCGCGGGGAGGAAGTGCCGGTGAGCTCCGGGCTCCGGGTGCTGTGTGGACTGAAAGTGGTGCTCACATCCTGCAGGTGAGGAGGCCAGGCCAGGGGCAGCTCTAGGCAATGAAGGGGTTCGGGGGGGGGAGGCAGAAGAGGAGATGGGGGGGGTGGAGAGATGAGACTTGATGCGGACAGGAATGACGGGGGGGAGACGGCTGTAGGCAAGTGGAAAAAAACTGGGGTTTGGATGGGAGGTGCAAGGCAACAGAGGCTCAGTGGAGGGGCTGGCGCTGGCAGCAATGGGTTGGGATGAGCACAACAAACGCAAAAAAGGGGTTCGAGTAGGAGGCCGGTGCTGTCGGGGACAGTAGACTAGACCCAGTCGTCTGGCTCGGAGAGGGCCAGAGACCGGGACCAGAGACCCTGCTTGGCAGCGCTGTAGGGACTGGGCCAAATCGCCCTGTTCGGATCTGCATTCGGCGAAGAAGAGGGCAGAGCCAGCGGCAGGAACGTGGGGGGGGAGGCTCGGAGAGGGAGGGCAGAGGAGCGACGCCGTGGGGGTGGGGTGGGGAAATCCAGGAGGAAAGAGACTGGGAAGAGAAAAGGAGGAAAAGGAAGTGGGGACTATGAGGCACTAAACTGAAGATGGTGGCGGGGCACCAAGGAAGAGCCAGCAGTAGTAAAAAAAAAACAGAACGAAAGATTGGAAGATTTTCAGTCTGAACAGAGGAACATAAGAAGGAGGTGCAGTGGCTCTGTGGCTCAGGATCTGCGCCTGTGGCTGGAAGGTTTCTGGTTTGTATCCCGCAGCCGGCAGAGGAATCCTACTCCTTTGGGCCCCTGAGCAAGGCCCTTCACCCCAACTGCTCCAGGGGCGCTGTACAATGGCTGACCCTGTGCTCTGACCCCCAACTTCTCTCCCTGTCCGTGTGTCTCATGGAGAGCAGGCTGGGGTATGGGGACTTCATCAATTCTTTGACTTGTATCAGGTCTCCTCATCCTCTTCTCTGCTGAAGACTAGAAATGTTCAGTTCCTACAGCCTGTCAGTGTAGGACACTCCTTCCAGCCCAGGAATGTATCTGGTTTATAGTCTTCTCTAAGTGGATTCTAGAGCTGCAGTATCCTTTCGAGAACGTGGTGACCGAATTTATCCACAGTTTTCTAAATGAGACCTTAGACCATAATACAGTTTTAACCTAACATCCCTTGAGTTAAATTCTGCAGTTCTAACTAAATAATACTGATGTATTTTTAATTGCTACCCCACATTTTCTAGATGTACGGTAAACGATAAGTCAGCATAAACAGCCAACTCTTCTTCATCAGTTGCCCCTCCTGTCGTAGTGTTTCCCATTTTGTATTTATAGTTCATGTTTCTGCTACCTGCACGCAGAACCCTGCTCTTGTCTACTGTAAACGTCTTCCGCCAGGTGTCTGAACAGTCTTGAATCTTATCTAAATCTTTTTTTTGTAATTTCCTTTGTTGCTTCCACAACAAAGTGCTTGCCTGTGTGCACCGTCGAATTTCCTATCATCTGCAAACTTGCCTAGTTTACTAACTGAACTTGAACCTAGATCACTGGTATAAAATGGAAGACCAGTGGTCCCAGTACAGAGCTCTGTGGTACTCCACACTCGAAACAAACAAGAAAAGCTTTCAAGCTGTGGGCAGGGATGAGAGGACCTAGGACAGTGTCTGAAGAAGAGCAGGAGCTGTACTAGGAGACCTGCTTCATGTGTTTAGCAAGGCAGGAGGAAAGCAGAACTCAGACTTGTCAAAATATCCCAGGTTAGTGAATGTTGGCAGGAGACTAGAGAGTTTCACAGGGTCAAAAGCGGCAGGGAGATCAAAAATGAATTAAGACTGAGCAGGGGGAGACCAGACGAGTTTTGCAAAGAGAGTCAGTAATGGAGAAGACAACAGCTTCAGTCGAGCAGGCTGGACAAAACCCAGACTGCAGAGGATCAAGCAGCAAACTCGACAAGAGGAAAGCAGAGTGCTGACCGCGCGGCGTGTGCTCGAGGGCTTCAGACAGAAAGAGAAGGAGACGAGACAGTGGTTCTGAAGGAGTGTGGGCTCAATTGGAGGTGTGATGCATGCCTGTTTAAAATCAGGAAGGACACAGAGGTGTTAGTGGTGGGAGAGGAGAGAAAGGGATCGAACAGGTTGAGCACGGGGGTGGCTGGGTGAAGCCAGAGATGAAGTGGGGGGGTGTAATTCGGATAGAAGAGCGTCCTCAAGAGTTGCTTTTCTCGAGCGGTCTGATGGCCAGCAGACACGGGGACCCGTCAGGTCGGGGCCAGGCCGAGCTGACGTCCCTCAGCACAGGCAGCAGACCGAGATCAGACAGGTGGAGGGGTGCTGTGTCCCTGCTGCCCGTACGAGTCACCCGCCCTGGCAGCTGCAGGTTTTAACAGTTGGCGCCTGTTGACCCACCCCCCCGGAGTAAAAAAAAAGAAACACTGCTAGAGAGAGGCAGAAAAAGTGCAGCGATTTGGAATCTAGTTCTAGTACAGGAGCAGAAGAAGAATAGAACTGTAGCTGTAGCGTTAAGTGGAGCACCGGATAAAACCAGAGCGCTATGCTGAGCTGTTCTGCTTTTTCTTTCTCATAAGGCTCTGCAATATTACTCTGCATTACTCTGCAGTGTAACAGACAGCATCGCGGATCCAATCGGAGAACACAAAACCTACCCCACACACACACAAAAAGGCGTGAGCTGTCCCTGCAATTGCCCCCGCCCCCGTCGCTGAAGTATCTATTTATACAATATTGCAACACTCGCTTCTGCTACTGCACAAGGCGAGCAGACCCGGGGTGGCGAGAGCTGCGAGCGCCCGTGGAATTCGGAGGAGCAGAGAGGCTCGAGAGCAAAAACCCTGCGTGGGTTTGTCCTTCGGCGTCAGGAAATGGTGAAGGCGGAGTAGGCAAAACCTTTACAGAGCGCCGTCTTCGCGGGCATCCAACCCTCTCCGAGAGCTTGTACCGGAGAGCGGCGCAGCAGCAGGACAGGCAGGGTCCGCTCTGCAAGGCAGACGCGGCGTGCACCGAGAGTGCTCCCCCTCCAGGACTCACCCCCCAACAGGGCTCGGGTGCATATGGTGTGTGGCCGCGGAGGTGCTCCGAGACCAGCGCCAAGATGACAGAGGGCACCGACCCCGAGCGCGCTGCCGCCGCAGGCACCAGCACCGCGCTGCCCGCGGAGGGGCCGGCGAGGAAAGCGGAAGACCAGCCTCTCGACGAGGACGGGAGTCGGGAGAACGGGGGGAGCCGGGGGACCCCGCCGGGCAGCGCCGGCGGGGCGGACGGGGCCGCCGAGCCGGAGTTCGTGCACCCCGAGGGCGGATGGGGCTGGGTCGTGATGCTGGCGGCCATGTGGTGTAACGGGTCGGTTTTCGGCATCCAGAACTCCTTCGGCATCCTGTTCGTCTCGCTGCTGGAGGAGTTCGGCACCGGGGCCGACTCCGGAGCCTGCACGCCTCCATGCGTCTCCCAGGACGAGGACCTCAAGTTTAAGACATGTGAGTGTCCCGGCGGCCGGGGGGACTGGCGGGGGGGAGAGGTGGAGAGGGGGGCATGCAGCTCCCCAGGTGTTTCGCACAACAGCCGCTCAAAATGTCTGCATCTCGGCGCCCCCGGAGGTGAGCGGTTTCCCTCTCGGGAGAGCTCTGCCACCCCCGTTACAGTGGCGCTGCGCGAAGCTCCCACGCGTGTTACCGCCAGCGTGTGAGAAACTCGGGATGCGTGCTCCACGACAAGCAAGCACCCAGACAAAAGCACACGACGAAGCCCTCGACTGTGCAGTTACGTGGTTTAGTTCCTGCAGAGTAGGGGGCAGCGAATCCGTGTCCTGATGCTGGGGCATGAAGCCGGGATCTGCTGGTGGAGGTACAGCCCCTTCATCCGGCCACCGACTGGGGAGAAAGGCATGTCTTTTAAATCCATGAGATAGACAGAACCTGTTTTGTAACGCGATGGTAATGTTAGCTTGAGAGGTACCGTGCCTTCGCATTTGAAGCCCGAGCAGGATGTGTAGGTTGTGTTTTTCCGTTGCTGTATTTAACGGGACAGTGTGCGGGTTGTCTGGACTGATCTGCGCTGAACCCATCACTGTGCGCCGGACAGTATGTGCAACACACGTTTTAAATGAAAAAAACGTGGGGAAATAAACATTACAATGACATGACCTCGAATGCAGATCGCCTCAATCTATTTTTATCTCTTTCCGTCGAGTCCGATTTTTTATTCTGAAGCTTTAAGAAGTTGAATATTCGTAGGATATTAGGATCAGATATTGGTAAATCTGTTAGTATCACAGCGTATATACTGGAACGTGGCTCTAACTGGTATAAGCTAAGAAACTAATACGATTAAAGCAGTCCTTGTTGTTTTTGAACTTTATTTGACATTTGCTTTTAAGCGCGATGCAGGCACAAAGTGATGTCATTTAAAATCTTCGTCATTTAAAACGGTGCCAACGCACCTCAACGCAGGTTTTTACTGGCAAACGTACAGAAATTTAATTACTAGGCTTGTGCACAGTATATTACATCATTGGAGATCAAAAGGCAGTTAATCCAAAGCAATACTAATCCATGTAGTATGAGTAATACTTCTTAAATAAATTCTGATTGATATAATCTAAGATAAGCCTCGACTAATAAACACTTAGGGCCCTTTCCATGATGAAGTGCAGTCATCACCGACAGTGGCAGTGCTGGACCACAGGCCTGGGCCGAACTAGAAAAAACACTCCAGTTCATTCGGATCCTGCCCCCTCGCTCAGCCCACCCTGCTTATCCGAGAAGCTGTGATGCGGTTTAGCCCGTTCCGTGCTTAGTCTCACCTGGCGGTTTGCCTACTGAGCTCTCTTGGGGTAGACCTTGGCCTAGCTCTCGAATTGGGCTTGTCTCCCGCATCCACCTCTTCCAGACACTGGCCGAGAACCACGTGCTGACAGCTGGGCTGCGGCCCGTCGGCGGACATTGACTTGCTGTCTGACTTTTCCTTCTTTTCCAACATTCCGCCTTCAGACGTGGCGCCTTGGTGAACGTACCCGCGGCCCCTCTTTCTCCTCGTGTGCTGGGGCCTCTCAGGTTGGCCGCGCTTGCTTGCGGTTTTGGCAGGACGGCGCTCTTGGCTGTCACGGGTGTGTGTGGCTCTGGGATCCAGCTCCGGCTCCGGCTCAGCTTTCTCCTTTTTAACGGAGACTCTCCCCAGCTCGACGTGGTCCCAGCGACGTCTTGCTCCGCTTGACCTGGGCTCCCTTGCAAACGTCGCGCTGAGTATTCCAGAGCGGCTCGGCCTCTGTCGGGGGTTCCTCGTGCCCCCTCTTGTCTCAGGCCCGCTGTGGCGTCACTGTGTCGCTGGTGGTGATTGCCAGCCGACACCTGAGATTCCTCCTGCTGCACCCAGTACAAGGGCCGAGAAAGAGAAGCCAGTCTAGGACATCTGTTAAGACTCTCCATGGGGTCTTTAGAGTTTAGAGACAACATCCCTAGTCTGAGCGCCCTTGACCTCCAGCCAGCCTGAGACCTTCATGGCCTGAGCCTTGAGAAGTTCCTGGACCTCACCTGGAGATGTTGGGCCATTTTTGGTGTGTGGCCCTCTCGCCGAGCTCTCTTGGCTTGTTGAGTTCACCCACGGCTGAAGCCCCCGTCCGGTTGTGATGTCCGGCCCTCGGTCTGCGGCTGTGGCCCCTCGTCTTGCAGAGTGTGCAGCGTCGTCCTTGTGCACTTGGTTCCATCTAGAGGGCGCAGCACGAGGTCTGCCTCGGCTTGCTCACAGTGCTCGGGGCTCCGGGCGCCCTGCTGGGAAGCTGCCTTCCACGTCTGCTTAGCAGCTGTTTCTGCTTGCCGTCGCAAGAGTGTACTGTAGGTGCACTCAGCTCTCGTGGGCTCCCGTTCGGCTTGTTCCTGGGATCTTCCTGCGGTCTCGAGAGCCCCACGAGACTTCCAGATATGGCAGCTCCACACTTTGT
This sequence comes from Lepisosteus oculatus, assembly GCF_040954835.1. Lineage (NCBI taxonomy): Eukaryota > Metazoa > Chordata > Actinopteri > Semionotiformes > Lepisosteidae > Lepisosteus > Lepisosteus oculatus. The sequence goes on from NC_090697.1 coordinate 5,223,948, forward strand.
ACAGCGGCCTTCCTGTTGGCCGTGACCCTTGCCTGCAGGGTGGGGAAGCTTCAGGCACTCTTGGTCTGGGACTCCTCCCTCTGCATCGCACCCGAGCTGGTCTCTGGCCTTGCCGTGGGCTAATCCAGCCTTCCTGCCCAGGGAGCTCTGTGTTCTCCACACAGCACTCGTTTGACCGGCGGACTGCCCCTAGGTCATGTTTCATGGTAACTCCACCCTCTCCAAGTGCACATTGTCCAATTGGCCCACTGGCTCCTGGGCTTTCACCACCACCCTGCGTGACCTTGACATCAGACTCCTGTTTGCGACAGCTTGGGTAAACATCTCCACCCTGGTCATGGCTCTGCTCTACATGTGAAAGGGAGCACCAGGGGGTCTTCACCTGAACCCTGGGTCCCACAAGAGACAGGCAGAAGCTCCTCATCTGGACCAGCCCCTGCTGGCCTTGAGTTCGGGGTAGAAATTGACAGAGATTGGACTGGACTGATGTAGAAGCTTCACACTGGACTGTTCTGATTTTCTTGTTCAGCGGAGGAAAGTGATGTGTGGCGCTTTCCCCCTGAGAGGAGACAACATCCAAGAGGAGCGTTTCTTGGATGTGTATCCTGTCCTGGTGGTAATGGTTATATCATATTAGTGTTCTCTACAGTGGAAAACTGGGCTGCTGCTGCTCTCTTACCTAGTAACTCGGGAGATTTCTGTTTTGTCAGCCTCCTGTTTGGTAACCATGTAGGTTTTAGAACAAACAGAGAAGAACTGCTTTCAGCTGTTGCAGAGGAAGGGATGATTTTAGATCTCGGGCTGCTCTGTCCCTCAAGACTCAAAGTCATGGTTCCAGAGTCCTGGACGTTTCGTGCTGTTTGACTGACAGTGATGGACAATGTTGAGTGAAAGGCTCCTCCTTGATTTAAAGACCAGCCCTTGCTTTTAGGTGGTTTTGTGAGGTGGATGTAGAATAAAATGCCATCTTTAGTCCAAGCTGTAACAATATAAATTTCAGACACAACTGCTGTTGTCAACAAGTTTGTGAAAATGCAGAGCTTTTTGTTTTCTATGATATCTCCCTCTGGGGGTGCCATTTTCTGGATTGAATTATACGATTAGGGTGGTGCAGTGGTGCAGTGGTCAGTGTCCAGTGTCCAGTGTCGATGGGCCCTGGGTTCAATTCCAGGGGTCCCATCGAGCCTGTAACTTGCAGGGAGAAGCCCTTTGCAGGTGATTTAGAGCAGGATAATGAAGTCCAGGGAGGTGTTTTGAAATCTGGAGTGGAGGTTAAATGAAACTAGTGCAAGTTAATTTGCTGCAAAATGTCTCTTTGGTGTAATTGCAATGCTAGAAAGACATGTGTGAGACTGATCATTTCTCTGTTTACTGGGTAAATAACATCAGTCTTGTCAAAGACCTAAAGTATCGTTTTGATTTGGAATATTTGTTTTTAGAATTCACTTAAAATACAAACAGAGCTGTAATTGTTGTTTTCTGTAAATTATAGGAGTGGTATGTGCAGTGTATGATGTAGGTATTCCTATAATGATTGTTGTAGTAGAGTGAGTGTACTGCTACTTCAGACTGAAGCACCTTTAAAAGAATTGATGAGCTTTAAGTAGATATATTTTGAAAGTATGGTAAGATCTCTAGGTTACTTTCTGTTCACAGTTTGGTGAGGTATTAATGCTTCTGTTGGAAAGGGTTGCTTGAAGGTATAATTGGATTGCATTTTATGTATATCTTTCTTTCATGTTTTCCCCCCAGCTGTCCTTATTTTTCTTGACATCATTGATATTTTGAGGTCCGTCTGTCGTGTTTTTAGCCTCCTGCTGCCAGGTGTCCCTTTCTTCACAGCGGAGTGGGTGTTTTTGATAGGAATAAGGTTACTGTAGGGCCACGACTCTCACACAGCTCTTAACCAATGAGACAGGCGTTCTGTCAGCTCTTATCTGTGAGTGAAAGGCGTAGCTTGGAAATATGGGAGTGGGAGTGCTTTAGTGCTGCTTGAGCAATGTGATGCCAGTGTGCATAAGCATGTGTGTGAGATGGGACTCGCGCTGGTCGGGCTCAGAGCGCACAGAGGTGGATGTGAAAGGAGCGTGCTGGTGTCATTAATGTGAAACATGTTGGCGTGCTTCAGAGGGCTTCCTCAGGTTATGCAGCAGTCATGCGGTGCAGGAACCCCAGGCCGTCTCTTGGAAGAAGCACCACGTGAGACAGCTCTGTTCATACACATACTCAAAAACACCTCTGCGGTGAACAGACTTCGTCTCGAACACACCATTAGAGTACAGGTGCATTCCCTGGGATATTTGCAACACAAAACGCATCCAGTTTTTCTTTTGGGCAATGTTGGATTTCATCCATTCTGTATTATAATATTATTTTTGGACTGATGTCATTGAAAAGCCCTGTTTTTTAGTCGGTTTCAGTTACAGAGTTGCACATATGCACCGCACCAGAAGTGAATTAATTTGCAAGATAGGGACCAGCTGATCGCAGGCTCTGATCCTATTTTTCTGCGAACGCTCGGCTTCTTGCAGAGAGCTCGACCCAAAGGGCCGATGGCAGGGCTGGGGCCGTGCTGGAGTTACAGCAGTGAGATCGCCCGCTGGGCAGAGAGGCGCCTTGAGAGGAGCAGTGAGGGAGACTGGCACAGAAGTCCGAAAGCCCAGGTTTCCACAGAGTTGTATCTTAGCATCATCTGTGAATTTTCAGTAATAACAAAGCAAATTACACAGTGTGTGTGAGAGAAGCAGTGATATAAAGCAGATGGGTTTGCACTCAGCAGATCCATGGATGAACTTCAGAAACATAAAGTTGAAGCATGGCCAAAAGGTTTAAGGGAGACCTTAAGGAAAAAATCAGAAGTGAGAGAGAGAGAGACGGAGAGCTCTTCAAAGTGCCCAAAATTCAAAGAGTATGAAGTGTACATGGAGCTTCGGGCAGACCTGAAAACAAATGTCAGAGTTGTCAAGGAACAGGCAGTAAATCATATTGCACCAGAGGAAAAAAGTAAAACACTGCATTTAATTCAGTACTGCAACAATAAAGAACTGGCAAAGCTGAGGTATATAGCACGTTCTTCCATACATTCATTATTGGACAGCTGACTTGCAGTCTTCCTCATGCTGCCTTCTCTCAGAAAATGTCTTCTGTGCTCGCTTTATTGTCTCGGTTGTGTTTGAGTCATACAGTGTTGACATTGTCTTGGAAGGGCCATCCAGGGTGTCTCCCATTGCTCGCTGGGATAGGCCCCACCTCCCCTACAACCCTGTACCGGATCAGGCAGGTTAGAAATGCAAGGAGAGCATTCAAACTCCACACAGACAGCACCCCATGAATTGAACCCAGGGCCCCAGCACTGCCAGGCAACAATGCTCACCACTGAGCCACCACACCACCTTCATCTTATAGTTAAATCAATATAATGGCACCCCACCCCCGTAAGAAACGTTTACGAAAAAAAGTGCTAGTGTGTCTGAAATTAATGTCTGTTGTTACATTTTGGATAAATGGATGGAGTGTTGACATTGTCAAGTCTTTGCTTGGAGAAGCCTCCATTCTGCCCTAAAGCATGGCAGTAAGACAGTAATATAATTTATTAAAGGACACCCCCATGAATGCTCAGTGCCTTAGTTCAGGAATGATGATGGCTCTGAACATTATTTATATAAAGGTATTGCCTTTTAAACAGAGGTAAGCTAAAAATACACTGCTGACAAAGGGATGGAAAAGAGCACTATAAAACACTGATTAAATTTAATATAATTAAATATTATATTGAATAGTTCTTATTAAAGTACTTAAAATGTATAGTTATGGATATTGAACAACTAAGTTAGCAAGAAAGTTTCTGGTGAAGCTGCTTGCTTGTTTTGCTTTTGAACTCTAGCATTAAAAACACAGATGTGTCGAACACAAAATGACGCACTAAAAGATGGTTATCTTGCGCTGTGCTCTGCCAAGAGTTCTTTAAACTCTTACACACACGGAGCCTGATATCCTCATTTCCTGTGCTGGTGACATGGTCTTCCTGTGAGGGCGATCTGCTGCAAAGACAAATGTAAAGCCCAGACAGTAGTGCTCCAGTGGTCTCCTTATACCTGTAGCACAGGAAGCGACAACAACTACAGGAAACCCTCTGCTGCCAGGTTAGACTGGCATCGGGCTCCACAAACTCCAAATGAATTCCAGCGTGTGAAAATGTGCTGTTCCGTTGAGCGATAAATATTGACGATTTTTCGTTTAGTTCTTGCTTCTATGGAAAGTGTATGCAGTAGTTATGTGTGTTTAGTGGCAGGTGGTGTTTGCCTTGACCTCTGCCTTGAAGGATCAGTTCTGTTCCAGGCAGTGAGAGCTCTGTGGCTGTCTCTCTGATGTCAGGAAGAGAGGAAGACACGTTCACTTCATGGTGGGGACAGCAGGAACGTGTTCGAGAAGGATAGCACCAGTTATACGCTCCATTAGTAACCCGAGCCAGAAGTATAGAGTTTCAACTCTTGGCGTTATCATATAGGAAAATCGTGTTCTTAATTATTTGGCACAAAGGTGTTTGTGCTATATGGAATTAACTGACTCACATTGTGTCACCTGGTGTCATTTCATTTCATTTGCAGGATGTGGTTGTTAACAGACTGATCAGGAAAATACATATGAGAAAGAAATCTGATTATGTGGGCACTTTGATTCAACATGTTAAATCAGGAGGCATTCCAAATTTAAAGTTGATCGTTCCTAATGTTTTCAGTAGTTATATTTTGCATTTTGTAATAAATGTGAAATCAAATTAAATTAAATTAAATGAGCCCTCCAAATCACAGATTTTTCATAAAACTACACTTCTTGCAATACTGAAACGCACTGTATTTCTAAATAAAAATAATGTACAAAATAAAGTGAAACCCTTGACGTGAGAGGAGACAGAGATGACTTATATCCCTGTGCTGAAAATCTAGGCGGGAGACAACACATATTACACGGTGGCTGACAAATTATGTCACAGCATTTAACATCTCCAGCGCTGTGGAAAGTGAAATGAAAATCCCCCAGAAGTACCACTTAATCCAATTAGCTTCACCCTCTCTTCGGGCTCGGCTGCAGCTCAGCTACAGCCAGCGCCAAAGCACTTTGATCCCCCATTCAGTCTGCCCACCGCAAGGGATGAAAAAATGATTACAGACTAATCTCTGGGTAATTGATCCCCCATCGGAACTGCAAAGCCAACCGGTTGCGACAGCACCACGCTATCTTGTCTGATCTCATTGCTCATGCTGGTTTAGTACCATGTAAATACTGTCAGTATCATGAGGAGGGACTGGGATGTGGCTGTGTTCGCTGGGCAGGTGTTTCGGTGTCTGGAGGAAGGAGGTTAAGTGCAGATCAGCGCTGGATGAGCGCTCTGAGGTTGGGCTGTGTCCCTTTCTGTGCCTCTCACGCCAAAGAGCACTCCATCCTAATGAGCAGTTTTTCAGGTTCAAAACACTGGGCTAGACACTGGCTTCGCAGAACAGCAGTGGCGTTCCAGAAGTGCCTCGCACCCAGTAGAAAAGCACTGATATTGATTCTAATCAAATCTTACACTGAATTCAAATGTATGGAAGCATGTTTGCAATGATATATTGTGTGTGTATGTGTTTTGTGTATCTTGAAGTCTACATTTTATGTTATATCGTAGCATTTATTGCAATACTGTATATATATATATTGAATACAAAAAGGACAGAAAACACTTTTTCCTTTCATTGTGCTAACTGAGACACTTGTCATGAGTTGAAATGCCATGCTTAAGATTATTTCCCCGTTTTTAATTTTCAGGTTGTAGCTGTGGGTGAGTCACGGTAGGGCAGTGTCTGTGTGGAGTTTGTATGTTCTCCCGGGGTTCATGTGGGCTTCCTGCTGGTGCTCTGGTTTCTTCTCACAGTCCAAAGACATGCTGGTGGGTAAATTGGTTAATGGGAAAAGTGGCTCTGCTGTGAGCTTGTCTGTGTCTGCCTTGCGATGGACTGGCGTCCTGCCCAGAGTGTCCCCTGCCTTGCGCGCTTGCCCGGACAGGCTGCAGCTCCCTCTTGACGCTGAGCTGACCTCCTGTGAGTGCACGCTTCCAGGATCAAGTCGTGTGTAGACGTGTGGGGGTGGCGGTCCGAGGAAGGCGGTTGTGCTGCTGGGGGGGGTCTTGTGGGAGCGGTGGCGGCGGGAGGGGAGTGCCCAGGCCCGTGCCAGGCCTTGTGTCAGCCGAGCCGGCGGTGGCAGTGGAGGAGGGCGGAGCCCGAGGTTCAGCGGCAGGGAAGAGCAAACAGCCCAGCCCCCGCGCGCTGGCTGCCTGGCCTTCACATCGGGTCACAACAACGGGCCTTTCTCTCTCTGTCCAGACCCGGTGGAAATGAACAGCCCGCTTTCTGAATATGGAAACATTTAAACCTGCCTAGGCTGACTTAGGCAACAGGGGAGAAAGCAAGCCTGTCATTTCAAAAAGAAAACGAGGAGGTTTTGGGAGTCTGGGAACGCGTTGTCTGATTTTAGGCCCTGTGGCCTGCTCGGCTCGCCCAGGAAAACTGCAGCAAGTGGTGCTGGCGGACCAGTAGGTGGGGCTGTGCTCTCCGGCCCACAGACTTTCAAGACCAGTGTGCCGGGGTGGTGAACAGGGAGGAGGTACTGGGGTCAGTGTTAAGTGTTAAATGTTAAGCTAGGGCGCTGTTTGTAGGAGTCGGGGTGTTAACTCTGCTGTTCCGGGGCACCCACACTCTGGTCTTGAACAGTCTGGTCTAGCTGTAGCGCCCCCTTAATCAGTTCCAGCCTGCTCTGCCCTCTCTGCCTGCTGTGCCCCCTCAGGACCGGGGCCGCTGGCGCTCAGTGGCTGCCAGAGGCCTGAGCGCCTGGCTGTGCTTCAGCTGTGGTGAAGAGGCTCCTCTCCTCTATATACAGTGTTCTGGGTCGACAGGCACTGCACAGGTGGAAAGAATCGCTGGGTTACTGGCGTATCAGATTGGTCTTGCACAGGTTCAATCACTGGTGCCTATCCTGTTAACTCCTCACTTTGTCCAGTGAGATGCCACTGCAGTGCTGAAGAATATATCAGTATCACACAGTCAAAGGTGTAGTGCCCAATGTTCTAGTACAGTAGATTCAAGATTCAAGATTTCTTTATGTGCTATATACAACAAGTGTGTTGGACAATAGACGTTATAATACAGCCAAGACAGGACATAGTGCAAACAGCGCAGCACCTCAAAGTGCAGGTCCTAATATGTGCAGGTGCTGATTTGAACTGTTTATGATGCGGACTGCCTGGGGGAAGACACTGTTTTTGAATCTATTGGTCAGTGTTCTGATACTCCGATGCCTCCTGCCAGAACCCAGGGGTGAAAACGGGTCGTGGCCAGGGTGAACTGGGTCATAGCTGAATCGAGTATGGCTCGATCCCGGTTGTGGCAGTAATAAGAATCTATTTGTCTTCTTGCAGTTAAGCCTAATAAATACTCCAGAACATGAATGTTCTGCTGTATTAAATGGGTACTGTGAGATGAATATCCTCACTTTCTCGATTAAGCAGCAAGAACCAGCCTCTCTCTCCTCACAGTGACAGAGACGCTGTGCATCGAGATAAATCGCCTCTTCTGCCTTCTAGTGGCTGCAAATGGTAATACGGCTGGGATGGACGCTAACTGTTACAGTATTTCCTGGAGAAAAAAAAATGGACAAGATTACCATGCCGAGCCCAGTGATGCCCGTCTCAGCTGGTCTTCCTGCGGCAGGGACAGAGCCCCCGCAGTGAGGAGGGTCTCTCTGTGACGGCGGGTGTGTCATCTGTGGCTCCCTGGTCACATGACTAGCGTTTGGCGCAAGGGAGAGCAGGCTGGTACTCGGAAGTTCGGGGGTGTCAGGGGGTGTATCTCTACCTTCCCTAACCACACTCGGAAGACGCTGAAAAAAGCCCAAGGGTGCGTGACAGGGAAAGAGACCAGCCCAGTCACCCCAGCGCCAGCCCCCAGTCCCGCTGCGCTGAGAGACAAGACCAGCGCTTCACCAGGCCGGGCCCAGTCACCCCAGCGCCAGCCCCCAGTCCCGCTGCGCTGAGAGACAAGACCAGCGCTTCACCAGGCCGGGCCCAGTCACCCCAGCGCCAGCCCCCAGTCCCGCTGCGCTGAGAGACGAGACCAGCGCTTCACCAGGCCGGGCCCAGTCACCCCAGCGCCAGCCCCCAGTCCCGCTGCGCTGAGAGACAAGACCAGCGCTTCACCAGGCCGGGCCCAGTCACCCCAGTGCCATCCGCCAGTCCCGCTGCGCTGAGAGACAAGACCAGCGCTTCACCAGGCCGGGCCCAGTCCCCCCAGCGCCAGCCCCCAGTGCAGAGCGCACCCGTGTTAACAGATAAGAGCCCTCACGAAAGGAGCCCTCTTGTACAGTTTAGAAAACTACCTCTGTAAGTGCCTTAAGTCACTGGATTTTGAATTTTGCTCAGGGTGACTTAGGATTCCTTTCAATGTAAAACGAGCCTGAACGTAAACTCTTAATGTGTATTTAATCATATGGAGGCCAGATGTTTTCTTACGATTTCACAGTCATGGAAGTGTTGCAGACAGACTTGACTGGACTGGAAACGGGTTTTGTTTTGCATGTCTTTTAAATACGTATGGAAAAGATCATAACATGCAAAAATCGTCACTTCTCATTTAAACTGTGGAATGAAGCAGGTTTACGCCAGACTTGTGCAACACTACTTCTGACTGCACCCACTGCCTCCCACCTCCGAAATCCAAGTACAAGTACGTTCCATGCCGCAGTTGTCTGAGGTCTGGAGGTCAGTCAGATCACCTAAACTCTACTTACTTGAAACTCGAAATCTTGGGGTGGAGGAGTACAGGGTTTACACCAGTGGACGCCGATCAGTCACTGATTGCAGGCAGTTTTTAATAAGCACAAATTTCAGGTGCAAAGGAGACCAGATAAGACACATCCAGGCTGTACTTGAAGTTGGCCGGCAGTGTGCATGACTAAGTTAAAAAAAAACGTTCTTGTACAGCATGTACAGCTGAGTTTTGGTTAATGATTCACGGGGCTTTGATCCTTAGCTTTTTGATGTGAGCTTGACATTAGGGCAGGGTGAAGGTTGTTAAAAGAAGAGATAAGAAAAAGGTAAATACTGTTACAGACTCCTGGTGTCCAGTGCTTTTTGCCTGAGTATAGGGTCACTATAGTCAATATCACCCCATACTAGAAAGTGTCAGAAAAGATCATCATTATTAACAACTACAACACGGTAGGGAGAGCTAATCAGGAAGCATGTCTTTAAGTTGACATCATAAGTCTTGGCTTTAGGCAGTGACACATATAAGAAATACAGACTCACACAATTGAAAATATAGTTTCTGTGCGCAGTTGAATTTTCTTCCTCTTCTTAAACATTAAAACATATATATATATATTCTAATTAAAGAGAGGGCTTCTTTTAAAGCCAGTGACTGTAGTTGTGATTAATAAAGCAAGTTTGGATATATTTTGTAGTTGTTAGGAAGGCTGCTGCTGATTAAAGCCCTTTTGAATATTTTTTAAAGACACCAGCCTGCAGCGATTTGTAAGTGCCTGTACCTTTCCGCTTCATCGGTACAGTGCTTTCTCAGACTGTGTGTTTGTTGGAGGATCCTGAAAATGTCTGGTAAATAAGGATTCTGGGTGGGGAGGCTTTCGCAAAAGCATCCTCTCGGCTTCATTTCCAACAATTCCAGTTTACAAAGGCTCTCTTTATTAATCTACTCTTTCAGCACAGAACACCGCTCCTGGCTTCAGTGGGGCTGCGGTTAACACCTTCTGCTATCCGTTGCTTGATTTCAGGGTGCTAGTAACCTTTTGTTTTCCCACACCAACACTAAATGGGCCGGCACCTTTTGTTTTGCAGTGTGTTGCTAATTATCCAGGGTGCCGGAGGTAAGGGCTAGCAGCCTTGTCTGTGTGGTCTCTCACTTGGGCCCAAAAGCAGCAGACAGAAATACCTGTGTGCTGTGTGACGGTTATACATCAGTGTTTGCCCCTTGCCTGCTCCATTGTTGTGTCTTTGTCCCAGTCCAGGGTACTCAGAGACCTTGAACTGACCAAGCACACTACAAATTACAACAGATATTCCTTATATGCTATCCACGTTTGTTTTTAAGCATTATTATTTATGCACTGTTCGGCTTATTTTTACAAATAAAATACAAACAAAATGGCTGGAGTAGTAAAATGAGTTCAAAACGAGACAGTTGTATTTTTTAAAGGGTGTATTGAGTTTTTTTGAGAACCTTCCCTCGACCCTCCAGTGGAAACCAGCAGCTTCATGTGAGACACGCTGCACACTCTGTGACTTGTGCTCCAAGGGTTATAGCACAAGTACAGGTCAGAAGCTGCCCTCAAGCATTTCCCCCTTAAAGTGCAGGAAACCCAGGTTTCCCGTGTTTGGCTTTAACAGACTCTGAAATTAACCAACGAAATCTGCACAGATTTCTACCCTGCGACACTGCGCATCCTTAACAGCTAACAGTGCAGTGCCTCCGAACTCAGCACTGCTGACATGTCTACCTTGTGTTTATTGTTCTGTTTATTGAATTGTACATACCACCAGTGTTAATTACTGTTAATTCACTGTTGTGAATGGACTGTCTGCACCATGTTGTCTGCTGTACTGTGCATGTCCTGATGTACATCTGGCAAATAAACTCCTCTATCTGTATTTTCATTCCTTAGAATGACGATACAACAGTAGTGTGTATGAACACTATTTGCACTAAGCTTACTGCAGATTGCTGCACATTGTATCCATTCCTCCATTTTCTAATTCATTTATCCAGCACAGGTCACAGGGGAGCCAGGGCCTATCCCAGCGTGCAACAGGTGCCAAGTAGTTTCCCCCCGGATGGGACCCCAGTCCATCGCAGGGCCCACACACACACAGAACACACGCACACACTCACGCCGCGGCCAGTGCTCCCAGAACTCAGTTAACCCACCAGCGTGTCTGTGGACTGTGGAAGGAAACTGGAGCACCTGGAGAAAAAATGAAGAGAATAATCAAACCCCACACAGACAGCCCCAGGAACTGAACCCAGGGCCCCGGAGGCCCTCCGAGCCACCAGCATGTCCCACTGCAAGTTTCAAAGTATTTCATATACCCATCTTATTAAAGACATTTGTTTTTCCTTCTTTGGTTTGGACATTGATTGCTGTAAATCCTTTTTAAAGTGATGGAGTGGGGGTTATGGCAAAGAAGGTAGCCCAGTATTGCTTTCTCGTTTTAGTCATGCGTTACTTTATAACAGTACATAATATGACACAGCTGAGAGCCGTCTTCACAGATTGGAGTTTCAGGTGAGATATATTCGAAAGGTTAAAGCTTTGTCAAGGAAAGATGTTGAGGAGGAGTCTCCAACAGGCCTCTGGCGCGAGCAGCTCCCTGTTGTGAACAATTAAAAAAACAACACTTGAGACGTGTACTATTTCACTGCCAGCTTTGAGTAAGGAAGCCTGCAGTGTTAATTACAGGATTCAGGCTGTTCTTCCATGCTTGATATGGCAGATGACCGGTATACAGTTGTCAGTTGTTTGTGCCAGTGAGCAAGCTGGCTCTTTCAATCCGATGTAACTGTGAATTCAGAATAAAACTCGATATTCAGACCAAAAATGCAAACTTGCTGTTTATTTGAACATAAGAAAGGTTACAAATACAGAGTGCACTTGATCCATTTCTAGAGGAAGTTAATAATTAATTAATTGATCCAGTGATCTGCTCCAGCTGTTTCTTGAATGAAGTCAGGCTACGGCTTCAACAACATGGCTGGGTAGCTTGTTTCAGACTCACACTACCCATGGGTGACGAAGTGCCTCCTGTTCTCGGTATTAAATTAGTTTCCACTTGTGTCTTATAATTCATTTTTCACTGTTGAATCTGAAGAAGTCTGCTGGGCTGACTGTTTGTCAAAACCCTTGAGCATCCAGAACACTTGGATGAGGTCCTGTAGTAGTCTTTTTTTGTACAGGATTAAACAGGTCGGGTCCTTCATCTGGTCGCTTTCTCTGGATTAAATCCAAAGTGGCAGTATCTTTTTTATAACTTGGCAACCAAAATTTTGCATAATAGTATGATCTTCCTAGTGCATTGTACAATTTTAGCATAATATCTCTTGCATTAAATTTCTGTGCTTTTAACTATGTATCCTAATAATTATTAATCCTAATAAGTTGTGTCAATAGTCTAAGGGAAACATACCTTGTAAACCTAAGCACCATTTATGGGATACCATCAGGCCCTGCAGATTTATTCATCTTGAGTGCTTTTAGTACCTGAAACACTTGTGCCTCTTCTGTGTTAATACTCTTAGATAAAGAAAAGAAAAAGTCTTTTCACTGCCTGGGGCACGTTGGCTTCTTCCTTAGTGAAAACCTGAGTGAAATACTCAAGTAGTACATCATTTCCCTTTTCCTTGTCTGGAAGTTTCCTCTGTGTCTTGGATACATTTCACCTCACTCTTCAGGTTTCTTATCGTGTTGTAGTACTGAGAGAACCTTTTCGTATTTGTTTTGGACTCCACTACAATGTTCCTTTCCATCTCCCTTGGACTTTCTGATGTCTCCTTTACTTGTGTTTGCCATTCATTGCTCTCCTTTTCTGTTAGTGAACCCCGCTGTCTTTAAATCCTTTTATAAAGCACGTCCCTTATGTTTGCCACAGTTGTCTAGTTGAACTGCTTTTCGTTAGCTCCTGTCCTATTTGCTCCAGTGGTGAATCTGCGCTGTGCTTCAAGCAGAGTCCGTTCAGGCTGCTTCAGCCCCGTCTGCTTCCCTGAACTGTAAACTTTGGATTGGGACTCTAGCTGTACAGGTTCAAATTGCGCTTCAGAGCGTGTTGTATGATGACCACGGTTCCCTAATTCAAACTGAGGACTGTCTTAGGCGACTGTGAAAACCACTCTCCTACTGCAGACATCGTTTGATACTTTTAGACGCTGTATGTGAGTAAATGGAGTAGTTGGGAGTTTTATTGCATTTGAAAGGTAATGCTCTCACACAAGGAAGTCAGTTTGTGTTCCATAGTGTACTCATTGCTTTACATTGTGTTAGAATGTCAGGAACCGAGGACTAACAACACTTTCTTCAGCAGTTAAGTTGTGGACATCAAAAGCAGTATTCATACACTTCTATCTGAAGGTTTATTCAGTTTGCCCATTTCACAACCTAAAGGGTCACAATTCTACAGGGATCAGACTCGAGTTTGGGTGGGAGGGGTCCCGCTGACATCACATGAGGCCACCAGATGCAAACCCGATTTGATCGGTTATTAACCACTTCTGTAAAACAAAGTAAATGTTTAAAGAAGATATAGATTGGTTAAATATGGTATGATGAAATGTATACTATGCTGTAATATCTCTTAAATACATTTAGGCAGAGATTCAGAGTTATAGAAGGAAAATGATGCTTTTGGCGAGTCTTTGGAAAAAATGTGATTTATGTTTCACAAAGCCAATATTTAAACAATAAGGAGGGTTTATTACATCAAGTGTTATTAATATTTGTTTGAATGCAGATGTGGCAAAACGGAAGGCAGGGTCAACAGATTGTTCTGCGCTTCATTTTCCATGGTGGCTGCCTCAGCATTTCAACATCGATGTGATGGAATCAGATTGAGGATCCTCATTATGGTAGCAAATACTGTGTCTTTATATTTTTTAGAAGGCTTGAATGGAATAGAGGAAAAGACATGCTCAGATTTGAGGAAATGCATCCGAGTCTTTTCTGTTCACGATTCACACGTGATTCCTTACAGCGAATCAACACAAGCTTCTCTTTCTACAGTGTTTTTTCCTTCTGTGCTTATCCTTAACTTGAGTCAAAGGGTGTTTCCTGGGAGCTAACTCTACTCACTGTATTGTCGTTGATCAGCACAAAAAGTTAGTTTTTTTCCCTCTCACTTTCTTAAGGGTATTGAAAGATTGGTTTTTAGTTGATCTAGTTTACCAGAGTTTATGCACATAGAAAGTTCACACGTGCTGTTATGTTTTAAATTGACACATGCTTATCTGCAGGTGAGATATTGCTGTTCGATCTGTGCTGTGTTGTTTCTGAGTTGCGGTGCTCTAGCAGGGCTGTCCAGGACTGGCTGTTGTTGGTGTGGCTCGGGCCAGTTGGCTCAGAGGGCCGTGAGCTTGAAGGGGCGCCCCCGTGAGGCGGGCCGGGGAACTGCTGCACACAGGGCGATGATGGGACTGGTGGAGGGTTGCCAAGCAGCGAATGCAGATTAAGATGTTTATATCTAACCTATATCTTGTGTTTATATCTAAGAAGAGCATAAGAGTGATGGAGGTTGGACAATGTTCACTTATTCTCTTGAAGCTTGATTTGAAAATGCTTTCAAGATGTTTTGGTTTGTGAAATGGGTGTTCTGACAGTGACCTGAATTTCCTTTATACTGTGACTGTCTTTGCATGAGCAACCATGCATAGTTACTATTAATTAGTTAATTGTAATGCAAATCCAATTAAAAAATTTGACTGTTGGCAGCGAACAGAGTGGCCCCGCTCCATTCTGCCGTCTCCCATGCTGTGCTGCGGGATGAATCTGTGCTTCCCTTCTGCTTTCTGCCCTCTGTGACCCCGAGCTGTCCTGAGATGACCTTTTCACCCCCCACTCTGAGTGTGCAGGCCAGAGGGGCGCTGCTAACAACAGGACACGCTTGGACAGGGGCCAGTTTGTCAGCACTGAGAGGCTTAACCTTGCAGATCAAACCACTGCTCTGGCAACATAAACATCTGAGCCTCTGGCAGGCCCGGGGTCTAAGACAAGTCCCCTGTAAAGCACAGTATGCATATGGCCGGGTAATTAAAGAATTTGCTGACTTCAAACAACTTTTTTTAAATTTTGCATTAGCTGATGAAATTTGAAATATGTGCATTCAGATTTACAGATCCTGTAGTGAAAGAAGTTATTCAGTCTAGACAATTCATATTTAGCTTTACAATGGTACTTTGATTGACCCTCGTTTTTTCTTGTTACTAATTTAGTCCTGGCCTGATTTCCCTTTTAATCCCATTACTTAATCACTGTATTAACTGAAAAATGCTGTCCAGTGGCATAGCAACATCTGGAGCCACAGAACCAGAAGCAGAGGACATCATCAAGCATACTGTAACTTCACTTGCATCCTTCTTTAGATGTTCACAAAATCGTGCCACAGTCGTGATGCAGAATTTCTAGATACAACCAAAAAAGTATATATCAGTGTACAGTATTTGCAGCATATTAATCAGTACTTTATTTTCAGAAAACTAGTTCTATAAATGAAAGTGACTGATATTCTTTCTAAAGGAACTACCATCTTAAAGTGAGACAAGGCAGACATTGAAGAGAATGAGAGAAAAAAACAGTGATGACACAAAAATTAAGAGACTGAAAAAATCACAGTTGTGTATTTAAATTATGGCCATTTAAACACTCTACGTTAAGATGATTTAGCACCTATCTAACAAATCCGAGAGGTTTGCAGTGCTCTCTAGAAGACTTTTCTGCATATAACACCCACTGAAACCACAGAGGACAAGTCATAAATCTTCTGAAGAGGAGTGAAAAGAAACAAAGAAGGCTATGCAAACGTTCCTTACTAAAAAACCCGGCTTTAAAAAAAAAAACAGCTCATGAACAGGAAGAAGCCCTAGAGCATATAATCTTCAAAACAATCAGCTTGAAAGGTTTTGTTTTTTCTTTGTGTGGCAAAACAAGCTTCAGTGTGATTGTTATAATACATTGCAGTTGACATAAGATAAATTGAAATCCTGGATGGGGTCCCGTAAGTCTTTAAACATGTTGGAATAACACGGTGATGTATGTTGGTTTTTGTAATTCGAATGCCAAGCTGTAGTACAGGCATCACCAGGATCAAGACTGTCCTAGAATTTGCAGATTCTGCCCCTTGTGGGTTTTTTTGAGTAGCATGTTTTACAGAGGGACGTGTGATCTGTGGTCGCAGATGATCTAGATCAGTGGTTCTCAAACTCTTTGGACCAAGTATCACCATTGATGAAAACAACGCATCCAAGTATCACCTACAAGTCATCTTCTCATAGGAACCACAGAAAATCTTCAATGACCAACATGAGCAAGCGTGTGCACACACACTCTCACACACACACACACACTCTCACACACACACAGACTTCAGGAGTCCGTCTCAGAAGTTAAAAGAAGTTTTTATGTAATGCGCATGGGAGCGAAACACAGAGAGACGCTCTGTGTATTTTTCTCAAATTAACCTAGAACAGTCCTTAAATATTTTTCCGTTATCTATCATGCTTTCCTGTGCTCACAAGATTGGCATTGTTCCAAAATCACACCCATTTTCCTACCTCCCTATTTGCTGAAGATAACTTTTTAAAAATACAATTGGCCACTTACATTCGTAGCACACATTCCTATAGAATGGTATATAATTACATAGTAGCTCTTGTGTCCTCTCAAGTATTAGCGCCTGCTGTATCATAGTACGTAGGCCGCGTATTTGACAAATAAACTCATTTGATTAAAATAGAAAATATTAAAACCTGTCCCAATTTGTCAGTGCATACAACAAATTTCCAGGTCATCTGGCGTACCACCTGGGGGTGCTCCATGACCCAGCAGTGGTACGCGTACCACAGTTTGAGAACCACGGATCTAGATAATGGTGTCTGGAAAACAAGAAGTGAAGTGAAGATCCCGTGCTCTTCCAGGAGAACCATTTAGTTTCCAAGTCTTGGAAAGAAACTATATTATGCTTGCCTACTCTGACAGCCATCTTTTGGCTTATGCATTGCGGAGAAATGCCATTTGTTATGTGGCGTAAGTGCTACCACCTGGCTGCAAGATCAGCGAATTCTGGGAACGTGAAATCATACGCTTGCGTATGTTGTACAACTTGGGAGCTGTAGGTGAGAGATGCTTTCAGTAGCTTTATAGTTGTCCTATGGTGGCACAACGGGGACCTGTTTTGATGACAGTGCAAAGATGAAATGCAGCGCAAAGATTGTAGATGCCCTGTTGTGGAGTGCAAGGTTAACATTATATTACTCCCAATTAAGTTTTGCCTGGTGCTTTTCCTAAGGCTAGCTTTAGTATCAGGAGTCAGCAGACCATAGGGCATTTTTTTATCGCCATGCGATATGGCACTGCTTTATGCCACAGAAAAGATAAAACAAGCCAGGTGGAAAAAGGGAGAGACATATAACACTGAAAGCGTAAAGATCAATTGTTTTTTTTGTCATTGTTTTGGCTGTGTATGGTATAAATCAAGATGGTGCAACTGCAACCCCGGAGACCCGAGACTCTGCAAGCGTTCCTTTCAAATAAGCTCTTAATAAGCAAAATCAGCTTATAATCAGCTTAATTACACCAGCTTCTGAAAGAACAAGGACTTACAGTGCCTTGCGAAAGTATTCGGCCCCCTTGAACTTTTCAACCTTTTGCCACATTTCAGGCTTCAAACATAAAGATATAAATTTTTTATTTTATGTGAAGAATCACCAACAAGTGGGACACAATTGTGAAGTGGAACGAAATCTATTGGATTTTTGAAACTTTTTTAACTAATAAAAAAATGAAAAGTGGGGCGTGCAAAATTATTCGGCCCCCTTGCGTTAATACTTTGTAGAGCCACCTTTTGCTGCGATTACAGCTGCAAGTCGCTTGGGGTATGTCTCTATCAGTTTTGCACATCGAGAGACTGAAATTCTTGCCCATTCTTCCTTGCAAAACAGCTCGAGCTCAGTGAGGTTGGATGGAGAGCGTTTGTGAACAGCAGTTTTCAGCTCTTTCCACAGATTCTCGATTGGATTCAGGTCTGGACTTTGACTTGGCCATTCAAACACCTGGATACGTTTATTTGTGAACCATTCCTTTGTAGATTTTGCTGTATGTTTGGGATCATTGTCTTGTTGGAAGATAAATCTCCGTCCCAGTTTCAGGTCTTTTGCAGACTCCAACAGGTTTTCATCCAGAATGGTCCTGTATTTGGCTGCATCCATCTTCCCCTCAATTTTAACCATCTTCCCTGTCCCTGCTGAAGAAAAGCAGGCCCAAACCATGATGCTGCCACCACCATGTTTGACAGTGGGGATGGGGTGTTGAGGGTGATGAGCTGTGTTGCTTTTACGCCAAACATATCGTTTTGGATTGTGGCCAAAAAGTTCGATTTTGGTTTCATCTGACCAGAGCACCTTCTTCCACATGTTTGGGGTGTCTCCCAGGTGGCTTGTGGCAAACTTTAGACGAGACTTTTTATGGATATCTTTGAGAAATGGCTTTCTTCTTGCCACTCTTCCATAAAGGCCAGATTTGTGCAGTGTAAGACTGATTGTTGTCCTATGGACAGACTCTCCCACCTCAGCTGTAGTTCTCTGCAGTTCATCCAGAGTGATCATGGGCCTCTTGGCTGCATCTCTGATCAGTCTTCTCCTTGTCTGAGCTGAACGTTTAGAGGGACGGCCAGGTCTTGGTAGATTTGCAGTGGTCTGATACTCCTTCCATTTCAAGATGATCGCTTGCACAGTGCTCCTTGGGATGTTTGAAGCTTGGGAAATCTTTTTGTATCCAAATCCGGCTTTAAACTTCTCCACAACAGTATTACGGACCTGCCTGGTGTGTTCCTTGGTCTTCATGATGCTCTCTGCGCTTTCAACAGAACCTTGAGACTATCACAGAGCAGGTGCATTTATACAGAGACTTGATTACACACAGGTGGATTCTATTTATCACCATCAGTCATTTAGGACAACATTGGATCATTCAGAGATCCTCGCTGAACTTCTGAAGTGAGTTTGCTGCACTGAAAGTAAAGGGGCCGAATAATTTTGCACGCCCCACTTTTCATTTTTTTATTAGTTAAAAAAGTTTCAAAAATCCAATAGATTTCGTTCCACTTCACAATTGTGTCCCACTTGTTGGTGATTCTTCACATAAAATAAAAAAATTATATCTTTATGTTTGAAGCCTGAAATGTGGCAAAAGGTTGAAAAGTTCAAGGGGGCCGAATACTTTCGCAAGGCACTGTAGATGGTCAATAAAAGCAGTTCCCTGTCCTAATAATCCAGAAGATTGGGCATCTGTCCCACATTGAATCTTAAATGGTTATTGAGCACTGCACAGAAAATGCGTATTGTGTATTCATTGAACGAGGAATTGATCAGATGATGTCATTCGGAACGTGCAGGGAAATCAAACAAATAACTTAGGCTCTCCAGAATCGGAGTCATAGATTCCTGCAATGTGAGTTAAAGGCTCAAATGATATAAATCTTAAGTACTATCTTATCTTGATGTTTTGCAGGCCAGAAAGTGAGACTGCCTCTGCTTAAAAAATTAAATGATTTATATTGACAGACCCTGAGAAACCTAGTAGACCACAGCTGGAAGAAAGAGAAGCAGAGAAGTCCTCAGAAATAGTACTGTATAAAGAGGAGTCTGTGAACTGGTTCAGGCAAAAAAACACTTGAAGTGGGAGTGAAAATAACCCAACCCACGATTGGCCAATTTTTGCCAACTCCCAGAGGAGGGCACAGTTTCAAATGCATCTGACCGTTCGAGCCCTGCAATGGTGCAATCAGGACCTTATTACCTCCCATTGTCTGACAGCACATGTTTATTATATTAAAGTCGGTTTTAAATATGTGGATCTCTCAAGAGGTGCACTAGAATATTCTGCTCTGATGGTTAGTCATATATTCTCAGCATGTTATATTCTACTTCTCACTGCTGTGCTGTGGGTTTTATATGGCTCAGGTGGCCAGAGTACTCTCTCTCTCAGAGTGCATACTGAAGCAGATAGTCCAGCACTTTCATTTCTGAGTCTGGACTATGGGATAAGCCAGCTTTTCTTCAGTGCAGCTCTTCGGGTAGCAATGACTGTTGACATTCTGCGTCTCAGGCATGGGTGTCCACAGCTCGGCGTACAACAGTGCCCCCTGTGGCGGGTGAGGTGCCTGTCAGCCTGCAATCGCGGCGCTTACATGGTGAAGCTGCTCCAGACTCCCATTCTAACCCCACTGGCAGCTTTCAGTGTGGGAAACAGCAGCTGTAGAGTTCTCATCCTTCCTGTGACTCTGCTGCCTGTTTCGTAGCGGGCAGAGCCGTGAGGTGAGCTGCCCGACAACTGTAAAATCTGGAAAAGAAACGCAAGTGACTGTAAATGCAAATGCAAATGCTTCACTGTGTGGTCTTTCTGTCTACAGCTTGCATTGCATGGAATAGTGTTTGTGGTGAAATTAATACTACTTAATGACAGCGCATTACAGAGCAGGAATGCTTATTATTGCATGCCCTGCTCGTTAAATCTGACGACGTAACAGAGAGCTGCAGAAACCTGTCTTACAGGTGTTTAAAGGTATTGCTTCATCAGATTATACTAACCAAACTGTTATGTCTTATAAATAAAGAAATACACTTTATATAGTTTAAAAATAATAATCTCATAGCACTAATTCTGAGTGTAAGGTTTTAGACAGTTCTGTAAGCAGCAGGTCTTCACAAAAATCAAATCCTTAAAAAAGCAAATATTTCTGGTTTGATTTTTTTTTTGCTTCTTTGAGGGAAATCAGGTTTGGACTTCTATCAGTTTCTGTCTGAGGTACAAGTTCTTATGCATTAATCATGTGATAATCATGTTGTAGCTCAAGCAGTGGGATAAAGATACATAAGGCCTTTAAAGAGTACGCTGAATTACTCAGGATTACAGAAGATCTGGATTTTGTGGAATAAATCATATGTTTATGTTATCCCAGTGTCACGAAGCATTGTGGAGGGAGGCAGGAAAAAATTAAGCCTTGTTGATTAAATACATAAGAGATTTTGACATAATCATATCTGCAGTTCAGCGGGCGGCACGATGGTGCAGTGGAGCTCGTATTTCTCCATGTTCACGTGAGTCTCCTCCGGGTGCTCCTCTTTCCTGCCATAGTCCAGAGACTTGCTGCAGGTTAATTGGCTTCTGGGAAAATTGGCCCTGGTGTGAGTGTGTGCCCTGCCTGTCCAGGGGGTACCCTGTCTTGTGCCCCGTTGCTTGCTGGGATAGGCTCCAGCTCCCCCGCCACCCTGTATTGGACGAAGCCGTTAGAAGATAAATAGAATGATATGAGCAGTTACTGTAAATATGTCAAGGCAGAGCCATGAAATGTGCTGGGAATTTCGGTTTAAAGGAGTGCTCAGTACGATATTTAACAGTGTCTGTTATAGCACTAATTTTACACACTTGAACAGAATGTGAAATGAAGCATCTAGTCAAAATTGGTGTCTGCAGGCATTGCAGCTAATCTGTTGAGTTGCCCATGAGGCATTCCTGAATGCCTGATCCTCCCCATTGCTCTAGCTGGGCCCTAATGAGCTGTGCCATTTCCTCAGGAATGCCTGATTAGCTGAGTGAGCGTGGCAGGACAGGATTTCTGCCCACGCTGAAGGCTCTCAGGTGGACGAGGTGACCAATTACTGGCCCAGCGGGAGGGGGCCGAGGCCGGCTCCCGGCCGTCTGCCGGGCGGGATCGTCGGGAGCCTCATTTCCGACCCGAGCCCCCGCTGCCAGGAGCCGCGGGCTGTAATGAAAGAGGGACAGCGCGCGCCGGGCTTTGCTGGAGACTCTCAGGTGGAATATTTTATTGCAGAATATGAGTTTCATAAGCCTGAGCTGAACCTGAGGACGAGGGGCCATAGCAAAGTCAGAGGGGGGATTGAAACGCAAAGCCTCTCATGCAAGGGCAGCTGAGGTGAGACGTGAAGCACGTGTGGAGAGAGCACAGAGCAGACGAGCTTGTCCGCCACAGCAGGGGCTGGTCTCAGGTGGCGGATGAGTGGCGGAGGGGAAGGGGGGATTGTGGGGCCTGTGGAATGGTTATTTTTTATTGTATTTTATCAATAAAGCTGGACAGGAGTTTTCTTACTCACGTATGGGCAAATAAAACTAAAACTCTAGTCACCATAAATATGTAAGGCCAAGATGTCAACTAGTGCAGTGAACCTTTTGCCCAGGAAAAATAGCACAAGAAACAACATTCATCTGGAGTATAAGATAGATACATAATTGTAATTTTATGCAGTATTTTTTTCAGATGTGCTATACATGCAGCTAACATTTTCTGTAAATCTCAATTCCTAATATGTCAGTTTATATAGAGCTTACAGAATTTGCTCCAGAATTTGCCGTTCAGTGCAGGGCACCCAGGCTTTGTGCTTGCAGACAGACTGCAGGCACCAGAAGACCTACGACACCCACAAAGCACAGCCAGCCACACTCGAAAGCAAGGGGCAGGGTTTGCACAGCGGAGTGAGAGATTTAGGAACCTCATATCCCAGTGCTTACCTTCACCCCCACAATCAGTGGCCACACAGGAGATATTAAGCTTCTTCATAGACAGGGGAGTACTCCTAGGAACAGGGCATAGTGCAGAACATATCATCACAATAATAAGCAACAATTATCGGTGTCAGTAATTCATTTCTTTACATCAAGTAAAAGTGTTCAGGGTTCCACATGTATTTCAGCCCTTGCAGATCAGCATAAAAGCTTAGCTCTGCAGAAGTCATTTTAATTTAATGTACTGTACTCATCATGTTTCTCACTGAGCAGAAACCAAAAGCAAGAGTTCAAAAGAGAAGACCTGATATTGTTAAGTACTGTGCTTAACTGCTCTAGAGTGTACTTGTACATGCTGCCATTCCTTTACTGTGTCAATTTGAGGTTTAAGTGGCCAATATGGCCTTTTCATGCTATCGGTGTTTGAAAATATGTTGTTTTTACATCGACAGGAAATGGTAAAATAAATTAAGTTCCATTTAAAGACAGGATGAGCAGGAAGGCTTTTGAGACCCTTTGTCCCAACGACAGTCGGGTCTGTGGAAGGCCAGTTTTTCCTAAGCTGGTTAACATGGGTGGTTTGTAGAGCCTCCCTCTGTTTTGAGCCTGTTAGTAGCTTGTCTGACAGTGCTGCTGCCTTGGCAGGCTGGTGTCAAGAAGACTGAGGAGCAGGCCTCTGTCTATGTGGGCAGGGGAAATGCCAGCACTGGAGATTGGAGTGTCAGTGTTCTGTGGCTAAGGATCTGCACCTGTGACTGGAAGGTTGCCGGTTCAAATCCCACAGCTGGCAGAGGAATCCTACTCCGTTGGGCCCCTGAGCAAGGCCCTTAACCCTGACTGCTCCAGGGGTGCCGTACAATAGCAGACCCTGCGCTCTGACCCCAAGCTTCTCTCCCTGTCTGTGTCTCCATGGAGAAAAGCTGGGGTATGCGAAAAGACTAATTCCTAATGCAAGAAATTGTATAGGGCTAATAAAGAAACATTATTATTCTTGCATTAGGAATTTGTCTTTTCGCATACCCCAGCTTGCTCTCCATGAGACACACAGACAGGGAGAGAAGCTGGGGATCAGAGCACAGGGTCAGCCATTTATACAGCACCCCTGAAGCAGCTGGGGTGAAGGGCCTTGCTCAGGGGCCCAACAGAGTAGGATTCCTCTGCTGGCCACAGGATTCGAACCAGCAACCTTCCAGCCTCAGGCGCAGGGTCTTATCATAGAGCCATTAAACCAAAACAGAGCAGTTAGCATCCCTACTCCAACGTGTGCTGTTCCCCCTGGGCTCCCAAGGCACAGACATTTTTCAGGGAAAGTGTTGGATAAGGGCATGTGAGATCTTGTCAAAATCCGTTCTGCATTTGAATTCTCTGCATACTTTGTGTTTTGTGGGAGGACTGCTTAAACCCGAGAGCTTAGCTTAGAAAAAGAGTCTGAAACATTTACACTAATGTACTGTGTAAGGGTGTATTGATGCATACAAGCTCTGGATTCTGTTAAGTGTTACAGTAGATGTCAGGAGCTTGAAGCTGGACAGGAGTTTTCTTACTCTGCTTTTTTCAAATGAAAGGATATTATCAGACACTAGTGTGCCTTTTTTCTTTGTAGTTAATGTGTTTCCACTTCTATGCAGTTAGTTTCCAGCCTGCGGTACACTGATAGGCAGAGCTACACCGAGCTGGTAGCATTATCACTAGAGTGCTACTTGATAAAACACTTCAAAAAGCATTGTTTAATTGCACCATTTTGCTTCAAGTGCTAAAAGGCCTATTAGATATTGTCTGGAAATTAAGGCTAATTAATTGTTTTGTTATTAAAGCTAAAGAAACAATGAAATATAGTTTGAAAGTGGGCTTTTTATTACTGTCTTTTAAGTGTTGAAGTCATACAGTATATTATGCCTTTTACTCTGTACATTTAAGAGTGTGCTTGGTGTGAAATTGAGTGCTATATACTGTACAGTGCTCTAGAAACATTCTTGTTTACAATACAATATGATATGGTATGCAATAATACTTTATTGTTTGATTTGTTAGAATTTTGTTTTGCATCCAGTAAGCTATGTTTTACACACACAGATGTACAAAAAACATAGAAACAGGACATATAAATACTACATTAAAAAGAAATAGCACATTACATAAAAGACATTGACCCATCCATATCACACACCACTCCTTCAGTATACTGCACAGGAGGCTCTGGGTGTATGTTTCTGGTGATATTTATATATCTACTAGCAGATATATTAAAAATATTGTGGCCAAACGTCCATGGAAATCATGATTACACCATGCAGCTAACTTCAAAATAAAAGTAGGTTTAATGCTTAGGTTTTTAGGCTTTTTTCTAAAATTAGTTTGGTTGTTATTCTAAACTAATATATTTTGTAGATTGTGAAGTTCAATATATATACAATCCTGTGTAAGAGTCTTAGATATCCATCCATCAGTTTTCTAAATGATTTATCAAATTCAGGGTCATAGGAGAAGCCGGAGTCTATCCCAGCAAGCAACGGGCACAAGGCAGGATACACCCTGGACAGGACGCCAGTCCATCACAGGGCACAGACACAAACACACACACTCACACCAGGGCCAATTTCCCCAGAAGGCAGTTAACCTACTAGCATGTCTTTAGACTGTGAGAAGAAACTAGGACACCTGGAGGAAACCCAGACAATATAAACTATTCCCAGACCACCACACCCCAGGAATTGAACCCAGGATCCCAAGGCCACAAGGCAGCCATCCTTGCCCCCTGTGCCCCTGTGCCACCTCACCTCCGAGTCTTAGACATCATGGACACGATCAGGACTCACGGTATCTGTAGGTTATGAGCATCAGAAGTACACTCAAAGCCTACACTATGGTTATATACTATTAAATAGTAGAATAGTAATTACAGTCACACAGTAACTTTGACTGTTTTTAATTCAGCTTATTTTGTGTGGACAGAACCCAAGTCTGTTATCTGGCAATCTTTAATTCGCATCGAGAAGAATCTTAAAAAGCCACAGTTATACATGAGCACCCAATTCGAAATGTTGTAGAAGCTAATCCATCACGTTTGCCACTTGGAAGTTACAGTAGTTGTCCCATTTCCAAGTGTTCCTTATAATTAACATCTTCTGTTCCCGTCTGCACATCCATGAAGCTAGAAGGCTACGTTTTTCTCTCCTTACAGGAAAACAGATCAGTTATGTTCAGCTTAATCTTTAGAAGAAATGTACACTACTGCGATCACCAGGGACCTGTGGCTCCAACACGAAGAAGGAAAAGAGTCGAACAATCAACTGTGTTTTTTCTCTTTTTCTTTGATGTACCTCACTGATTAAAACCCAGGACTGGGTTAACGAAACAAGGCAGCTGTGATAGTTTGAAGTCACTTGTGGCTTTTTAAAAGAACCGTTTCTAACACACACAGACATGTAATAATTTATTAGTGGTAATATATAATAATTATTACAGAATTATAAAACATAACATTATGGCAGAATTCCTTTCAAAACATACAAAAATGTTTTCTTACAAAATAAATATGAGAAAAACGGGGCATGTTGTTAATCTTTCTGATCTTAATAATCTTTATTTCAAGACTGAAGAAACCACTGTTTAGGAACTGTTCCTGCTGCAGTACTTTGGTGTCTGATACTTCATTATGACAAGGAATGTGGTTACTTGACATCAAAGCACACACTTTGAAAGGTGGCCATAAAGAATGTTCTGTGCTTATTTATTGGCTACTCCTGGAACACAGGACAACATCTGTGCTGCATCTGTACTGAAAGCTCTCGGAGTGCTGGTTTGGTGGCTGGAGTTTAATCGCAGATTAACGTGACACAGGTGGCTTCCAGATGGTAGGCCATCCTCTGGTCCTGATTGCATCAGGCCAGGTTTTAATACTGAGGCTGTTGGTAAAGATGTGTTTGTGCCTGTATTTTATTCCTAACTTGTTCTTTGCATTTATGGAGTTAAAGGTTTTCATCTGAAGGCTGGATGCCATTAACCAGCCTTTTGAGAAATATCTTATAGATTCCTTTGAATAGACATACAGTATCATGCTTTGAATTGCACCCCGCATGATATTAAAAAGAAAGCAGGAAAAAACAAAACTAAATCTTTTCATCATAGTTACGGTGCAGAAATGCTTGTCTCAATATATTTCCTCGTCATGTCCTCGGGACCAGGAGTTTAGAATCTCAAGTCTTGTCTGGTGTGAATTCCAACAGCTGGGACATTTTGCAGTGAAAACGTCAGAGGGCAGCTGTTATTCAACAGAAAGGGAAGCAGAAAAGGGAGTGTGTATATATTAAACATACTGTATATAAAGGAGGAAACAAATTCAGCGGCCCGGAGCTTGTCACCGATGTGACGTCAGCCCTTGATCACCAGGGATGGCAGATGTGTCAGAAGCGCAGGGGGATTTTCTTTCCTCTGACTCTGGAGGGGCACCAGGCCTGCCCTGAGCCCAGGAGCGAGAGGGGCTAAATCCTGGCTAGAGCCGTCGCTCTTGTCCTGCCCAGCAAGTCGAAAAGAGAGTAGTCCGCACGGCGAAGGGGGTTGAAAAGGACCAGCGACGATGCTAATGTGCCAGTGAGCAGTCCCTGTGTGGCTCCAGGCCCTCTGCCTTGAGCAGCTTGTCACCGAAGAGCTGTAGCTGACATTCAGAGCCACAAAATCAAGCGTCTCTGGCCTTCCACCATTCTCTGCTTGCGGAAAGCCCAGTTTGATAAACTGCTTAGCTAAATGTACCATTAAATTAGCCCCAGACAGTCAACGGGCACAGCTTTTCTCTTCAAGTACGGGTAATTAATCATTTCTGGAGCTTGTATCTGGGGGATTAAAAAGTGTTATGTCACGGTTCCATTAGAAAGTAGCACACCTGATTAGTTTCAGTATGTACAGTTAATGCTTAAAAACACTCAGCAATGTAATTACTAACTTGCTGGATTCATTTGTATATGGAATTCCATGCAAAAGGACTTCAATGGCACTGAATGGTCTGTCTCCAGGTTATGTTACTTATTGCATGAGTAGTCAAACCTTTAGTCCTGAGATTTGCTCATTTGTCCTTCTCACACTGCTGAAGATCAGGGTCCATACACTGGGAGATTCCCAAAACTCATCAGAGCTGAAAGACCCGTCTTTCCACTGCAGAATTGAGCTATACCGGACCAGTGCTTTTCTCTTTTTTCTCCTGCGTTTCTTGCAAAGTGTACGTGAACTTGTATTATAACAGCTGCTGGTAGATGAAATACATCCGTGAAGTGGGAAACACAGAGTACAAATCTGTTTTAATCACACAGAAGTGAGAGGGAGAGCGGTCACTGTGTGTGAAAAGCAGAGGTCACCTGCACCCTGCCAAACAGACCTCCGTTGGGGAAGTAGTGTTGCTGTTTTGTTTAATTGCGTTACTGTGCCTGCATTAGAAATAACTGACCTCCCTCAGAGAGAATGAATGCCGTTGTATCAAGTCTTTCATTTTCCATTGTTAAGATTGCATCTTAATGAGAATGCAAAATATTTTACACTCCCTGCATAAGATAGCAATGCACAGGAACTTTTAATGCTCATGACAGGACTTGCTTGAAATGCCTTCCATGCATATATGCAGCATAGAAAAGAATGAATAATTTCTTTATTTATTATGTATGATTGAACTAAAGTTAGCTGATAATTGCACTGTTACTGTTGGTACCTTTTACAGTAAACGCCCCATAGAAAGTTCAGTACAGTACCGCATTTTCTCTGGGACACGATGCAACCTCTGTGTGGTTTAGGTGGGATTATTGAAAGCTTTTATTTTGTTACTGCAAGCTCTGAATACTAGGCTAAGATTATGGAATAAAAAACAGCAATTCCATTTGTCTATGAAAGGGGATTTGTGTTGAGAAAGGATTCATAATAACAGAATGGATAACCTAAACTAAACTGCAGAAGCTCCAGAAGAGAAGGTTTTAGATAAAACGCTGTCTGGCTGGGAAGCGGAAGAGAAGGGAGATTCTGTTGAAATCCCAGCTCAGACAGTAATTCACAGCCTGGCCTTTGGCTAAATGGGATTTTCAGTCCATGTCAGCTGGAAGTAAAGCATAAGTCATATTTATTGTAATTCCAGAGTTGTTAGTGCAACTTTCTTGTATCTCATCGTTGTTTTGTTTCACAATCCCTTGAGGTGGTTTAAACCAGGTCAACAAAAGAAAGAGACGTAACACTTTCTCTTAGTACTTCAAGTATACTGGATGTGTGTTTTCTTAGGGGTATGTAACTGGGTTCTCTGAAAAGAGATTTATTCATACGAAGATTGTGGACTAATGGCATTAGTTTTAAAAGCAACTAATGGAATCGGAGAGAGCTGGATTCTGGACTGATTCCAGTCATTATTTGTGCTGGAAAATTTCTTTTCCTATCCTAAAATGTCATGTTTTGTGTTGCCCACAGGGAATCGAACTGCACACTTAAATCTTCATAAAGTGCCGCCACAGCCTTTTCAAACCAGTGTCATTGTTTCTGTAAAATGTCTTCTGGGAATAACATAATTTCATTATCTGTTTCCAAGTGTTTTCAAGCTGTTTATCTTATCAGTATTGAAACACAGTGCTTAGATCTGAATGTTACAATAGGAGCATGTGTTTAAAGTTTAATTTAGTTTGTGTTTGGCAAGCACACAATTTCCTTTCTCTGATTAGTGTATTTACTGGTTTTATCTTTCCTTATTAAACACAATCATTAAGGCAACCTTGTACTGTATGTGTGCACAAACCTAAAAATGAAGATTAGGTGGACTGTTGAGTTAGAGTGACAGCTATAAGAATCAGTCCAAAGATGAGTGTGGTCTTCTATACTTCCTCAACACTAATACAATTATTTAATTAGATTCAGGAATTGTGAATATACTTGGAGTGCCTTGCAAAAGTGTACAGACCCTTACATTGGTGTTCCCGTTTGTGAAATTGCAAAATTATTCATAGACATTTTTAAAATCTAAACATTTTATTCAAATCCCGATTGCTCAAGCTCAAGACTTCCAAGGGTAAGATAAGCTAGTGTCAAGGTCAGAAGAAGCATGAAGAAAAAAAACTGACATATGTTGATTGGATAAGTATTCAGACCTGTGAACTCAAAATTTGGCAGCTTGATACAGCTTTGCACACTGGCTTGGTGCAATTCCTGTTCTTGTTGGAGAATTATTAACGATTAATTCTGATCTCTCCCATGTAGCTTGGGGATCGCTAATGTATGGCAGTTTTACAGCAACACATTTTCAGTAGGAGTCAAGTCAGGACTTTGATCGGGCCACTCAAGAGCATTCACTTTCTTATTCATAAGTTACTCCATTGTAACTTTGGCCTCATGCTTACCTCACTGTCCTGCTGAGAGATGAATGTTTGTCCCAGTTTTAGGCCTGAAACAGGTTTTCCTCTAAGATTTAAGAGGATTTTGCTCTGTGTTTATATTGGTTCCTGTCGCCACGAACTTCCCAGTCTTTGCTGTCAAGAAGCAGAACTATGATCTGATGCTGTTGTTGCTTTCAGTTTTGTTAAAATAATTCACCAGTAATTGACACTTTTCTAGACGCAGTAGATACTGCATTTTCCTATGTCATTTTTACACCCAGTTTGACATTTGCTTTGAATTGATGCATTGCCTTCTTCAATGATTGCTGAGTAAGACTCTTCACCGTAATGGAGGTTACCTTGAAAAGACAAAATGTCACTATTCTTCTTCAGATAGTTGTGCACCAAAGCCTCATTAAATGATATAAGATCGATTCTGTAAAAATTGATTATGCCCAGTTGTTTCCACACAAAGTGCTACATTAACATCCTTCGAATTTTATGATCTATGAGCCGTATTGGTTAATGAAATTACAGTAACGTTTTTGTTGGGTACTAATACAAGACAATAGTATATTTTATACATTGCATTTAAGCTGAAGTTCCTTAAAACAGAAAGAATTTTCCAAGGATGTTGTAAGCAGTGCACATTAACATCTGGTATTCATTCAGAACTGCCCGGCTCTCTTTAGCTCTAGGGTATTTTTGGAATTTCGTAAAACTTACCTCTTTTCCAATGTTTATTCCCACTGATCCTGCAAAACTGTGTGCACACACAGAAAAAAATGTGTTTTTTTAGTCTCCTGAAACAAGCTCACATGTCTCAGATGTTAGTTTTGCATCTCCCCTGAGAGTAGTCCCTTGCTCAAAATGAATTTGACTAAACCTTACATTTTGTTGCCTTATATAACCTACTTTCTCAGTTTCTAGTACTGAACTTAGTTCTTTCGAAGATATGGAAGTGTAACATCTTGAATACCAGCTAAATATTTTGCATTTGGTACAAAATATTTTTTATTCTGCCTTTTACTTTCTATAAACACAGTGCTTTGTGAATATAAAAAAAAGCTAGTAAACATTCTTTCAAAGATTACTTTGCAATTTTATTTTTAGAAAACCAAATAAAGCGCACATTGTGTTAGTACACACACACAATTCTTGTAAATAGCATTTACACCTCTAACAAAACACATCAAACAGAACTTGGAAAAGTTTCAACAATATCATTTTTTGATAAAATCTTTCTACCAGAGTAGAGCCTAACAATGATTGCTACATTTTTTAAGCAAAAACAGAAACCCTTGTGATGTAAAAAATGTGTATAAACAAGCTGTCTACTGAAGAAAAAAGTAGACCTAGTAGATATACTTTTTTTCTTCAGTTGTTTCTTCTGTCAATTGCAATTGATTGCAGAACTTTTTAAAGAATTCCCAGCGTCTGGTAGGTGAGACGACCTCCCATATTAGATTGGCATGCTTCCTTCAGTTCTACCGAACAGGAGACATGATGCTTTGTCTGTATTTACCTCATATCTGTCCATATCCTATCAATCGAGTTCTTGTCTGGTGACTGAGAAGGCTAATCAATCCTCTGTTCATTCTAAGACTGAGCTGTACATTGAGGGGGCTTGTCATGTTACAATATGGTGCTCTGGATGGAATCACTGTCTCTTTTTAGGCTGATATCTGTGTACACTGAAGTGATTTTCAATAGAGCATTCATGGCCAGGTTATACACAGTTAAATCATGACCATTTTACTATGGCATGCTGTGTCTTTTTGTGTGTGATGGAATATCAGGACGTACAGTAGGAGTGCCACTCAATTCAGCTTGCTTGCTAGGTCATTTTCCAATTTTATTTCGTTCAAGCCTCTTTTTATTAAAAGGCTTTTCCTACCTTCCTCCTGAGCAAACTGAGAAAGTTGCCTACAGAAAAACAAAACATTCTGTCTTGGTTTTGTTGGACCCAAGAATATTGTTGTACAGAGTTTGTGATGGTTCTCTTTACCATCAAGTCAGAGACAAGTGCACATTTACAGTGGCCACCGGGAGAGTGTCCATTTATAGAGAGTGTCAGTGGGGCTTTCACTGTAGGTGCCCTCCACATGAGGCTTGTCCACATTAAAGACGCCTGTACTGTACGTAAAGCAAGTGTGTCAGGAAGTGTAAACAGCCTGCCATTTGGAATTTTTGATATTGTAAACATTCAGTGTGGAAACATCAATTTGTTTGGATTCTTGTAGCTTGGGAAATTGTTTTGATGTCTTTCATCCTTAAGCAAAATTTGCACTGGCCTTTGATTTCCGAGAACATACAGTTGGGTATTTTTAAACTGTATTTTATTACTGTAAACAGTGTTTTTAAACTGTTGAATGAACTTTGACTTTTGATATGCCAACGAGTGCTGACTTGCAGTCTTTTAAAAATGCTTAGAAATGTAAAACATTTTTCCTTTCTTTCCCAGCTTCTTCTTCCTTGCCTTTGCCTTCTTGTGCTTTTAGTATCATTGAATTTTTCAGTATTCCTTGCTCACATGGATTTTCCAGTATTTTATTAGCTGAATGGCTGTTTCACAATTGGTTATTATTCCAAGTGCTTAATTGTCGAAGAAAACACCTACCAATCACATTTAATAACATTATTTTTACCCTAAAAAAGATAAATACTTAAAATGATAAAATAACATTTATAATAGTAAAAAAACTTTTGATTTTTTGGCTTGTATTTTATAAAGGGTGTGAATCATTTTTGCCGTGATTATATATTAAATATTGTATATAACTGACATCATTCATTCAGAAGTAAGAGGGTGGGAAGGCAGAGATTGGATATTGAGAGTGAAAACAAGAATAAAAAGGTTGTAAAATTCAGTTATTTTCAGGAAAAGATGTTTCTATAGTCAATAAAGATCGCTAGTGTGGCAGGTCAGGTGCACATTTCTTAAAAGCTCTCCTCAGCTTAGCAGTTTTAGCTCTTAAGCAAAATGTAGTTTTCCTGCTCTTTCTAAATTCACTTCCTTTCCAAGACAGGAGAAATTTGCCAGCGCAGCAGAATATTTCTCGACGTGACAGCTGAATATCGGCTCATGTGACGGTTTTACCAGCTGCTTGCATTTACTCAAGTTTTTTTTTCAGGGTTGAAGTTCACTTGACACTCTTACATAACAGCTGACTGTGTTGTTTCCCATCGGTGGCCAACAGAAAAATCTGCTGGGCTTTTGTTTTCTTCCCCCCCCAATGAAGTTTTTTTTTAATTTAAAAAGCCTCTGAAAACAATATGTAGTTTCACGTTTTTCTGTCAGTTAACATTTGAACCCCTCCTGTTTTGAAATGTGTAACTGTGCTGGTGGACTCGACAGAGACTTAGGAAAAACTCCCCCTGGATCCTCAGTGCTGGATCGTCAGACTGGAGCAGAATCAACATGGAGGCCCTTACACCTGTAAACACGGCCCTGAGAGCCATCCTTTTGGATTTGAAAAGAGGATTTGACCACTTTGGGGTTTATCTGTGGTCATGTCTGAGTTATCTGCTTTCCTAGCAGGTGTAAGGAATGACACATGCTTTTACTGCAGCTGTTCTAGTACTTGGTTAACTGGACCATCAGAAAGAAGGCTTGTGTTTTCTCTCTTCTCTCTTCAGCAGGGAATAAACCTGTTACTTGTTAGTCTAATAATAAATAAACCTGTTACTTGCAGCCTACGGATGCTGACGCAGCTCCCCACCTGAACTACATCAAAGAGAGTGTTGGGCTTTCCATGACCAAACCTTTTCTGCGTGGTGCTGGCTAACCGCTGACTTTAATTCATTTGCTGGCTTGTTTAGACTAATGGTTGAGTGGTTTCTGCACTTAGTCCTGTGTTTCCAAAGTACTGCCCTTAGAAGGTACAGTTCCCAACAGCTTTAGAGTGCTAATCTGCAGTATAAACAGCCTGTCCTCTACCTTGCTTACACTTACTTCTTACTAAACAGTGCAGCTCTGAACAACTAAACACCTACAGTTCTTAGTACAGCTCCCCTCTATCATGGGCATTTTTATAACACGTAGTTCAGGTGGAGAGCTGCGTCAGCGTGCGTAGGCTGCAAAGGAACAAGTAATAGGTTTATTCCATGCTGAAAAAAAGAAGAAAGAAAACACAACGTTTCGGCCATGGAGCCTTCTTCAGGTGTGAGACTTCAGGTGTGATTTTTATAACACGTTGTCTCGGGAAGAGAATTACAGTGTATCAGATACTCCCAGAATTATTCATTTTTGTTATTCAGCAGAGATTCATTTGGTTATATCTCAGGAAACACACATTGGAAAGGACGGTTCTGAAACTGGTACAGGATTGATACCAGTTGTATATCATATTCAGTCTTTTAAGATCTGAAATGAAATTTCAAAATATGCTCTAAACAGAAAATAATAGATCAATTAGGCTGACAATACAGTTTCCCCCACGTACTAGACCAGGGTTGATAACTACATCTTTAATGAAAAAGACCTGACCATTTCTGCTAATCATGAGGTGAAAAGTTCACATTTCTTTCTTATAAGCCCTGGACAATTTCGGAGGAACTTTTTAAAGGTTTCCAGTTTTCAAACTGCTGAGATGCATAAGAAGTGGAATTATAGTTCTAGCAGCTCCAATAGATCAGTAACTAGTAAGGAAAGGATAAACTGTCCTGTTTTATAATTTCACACTCATACTGTATTTCTGTCACAATGGTAGCATTATATCTATAGTCGTTCAGGTGGGGAGCTGCGTCAGCATGCGTAGTCTGCAAAGGAACAAGTAACGGGTTTATTCCATGCTGAAAAGAGAAGAGAGAAAACACAACGTTTCGGCTATGAAGCCTTCTTCAGGTGTGAGAAAGACAGGGCAGACAGCTGAGATTGAATAGCACAGGAGAACACAGGCTGGGAGAGGGGAGGGGGCAGGAGAGGCAGAGAGGCCACTCAGGAAGTGCAAAGTGGAGAGGGGTGAAGAAAAACCTGCATGAGAATAGAGAAGACTACACGAAAATAAGTCTGTCATTGAGAAGGGGAAGATGTGAAACTGGTTTCAAGATGAGTTTCGTTTCTGTTCTGGGAGTTGAGAAACCCTTCTTTGAGAACAGAGATTGATCAGTGTGATCATGGCCGTCTGAGGTGAAATGAGAAACTGTGGGCTTGGAGAAGTCTTTAATCTCCACAGCCCGAACATGTTCTCTGAAGTGGTCTCCTAGTATCCTTCCAGTTTCCCCAACGTAGATGGCTGGGCATTTTGTTGCAGGGGATACAGTAAATAAGGTTGCCGGAGGTACAGGATGTCATCTGGGTAATCCAGAATTGACCTGTGTGGCCCTGAATGAGCGTGTTGTTAGATATGTATTCGTAGGTGATGCAGCGAGTTCTGTTGCAGGGGAAGGTGCCTGCTGGGGATGATTGTGGAGTGCGGTCAAGGGAGCTGTGAGCCATTTAGTGACAGCACAGTCTGTGAAAGGCTTTTAGTAGTTTTGGAATCTAGTCTTTTTTGCTAATGAAGATCCCAGATTTACAGTGAGATATCAACATTTCAGAAACTTAATTTTTTCCAATTTGAGTATTTCCTGAGTGTACTGATCTTATTTGTATAGCGCTTACGTGAGACTTTCACTGTCCAAGATGAACATTAAATACAGTACGATTACCGATTGAGAGGCAGGTGTGTTTTTTTGCCATTAAGTCTTTGATATGCTGTATGTTTTGGCCTAGACTGCACAAAAATATATTTGACTTTTCACGGTCATCTCTTTTAATGTCATAGTCCCAAAGCTGCCATTATACTAAATTATTGCCCAGATGATTATTTTATATGACGTCTGATGCTATAAATATAAATGAAAGGCATTAGGTCTCAAAATAAAGGTATTTTTGACATTTCCTTAAACTCTCAATGAGTCCCGTCTGAATGATTTGGCCTCGAAGGTAGTTTACAGTATTCCTTCAGAATCACAGGTGCTGCTCAGAAACACCATTATTACATCTACTGTGGTCATAAACCCACAGCGCCATCTACAGGGGTGGAGGGCGAAGTCTTGGATAAATCTGTTGACAGCTCGATGATTCATATGATCCATATCAATGTCTTTCTCTCATCCGTAACATTTCTAAAATTCCTATGTGTAACATAAATGAGAAAACAACACCGGATTCAGATTTGAGTGGTAACTCCTATTCCTCTTGCTTTTTTGTTGTGATCTGTGGCCCTAATTCAACACCATCCATCTGGCTATATGTGAATACGGTATGTGACATACTGTACCAGATAGAAGTGCTCCCTTCCCTTGCTGTCAGACAGCCTCAGAATTAATGCGGTTTTCAGTGTGGAAGACAGTGATTTGCTAGGCTGTGGAATTAACAGTAACATGGAGTTACAGTATGAACATGTGCTGCCAATGTGCTAATATGAGCTAGAGTTGCAATTCAAATTAGGCAACAACTACAAGGTCAGACAAAGAGATGCCTCTGACCTGAAAACCTTTGCAGCATCACAATTTACAATAAAACTCCTTTTGGACAAAGTGGACAGGAGAATATTGGGCGACCGCTGGCAGAGCTGCAGATGATGAAACTTCGTGCATGGGGCAGATGGTTTCAGACCTTTTGTAGATAGAAAGCCTAGATCCTGAAGGATTGTAAGTGGTAGGTCTGGTCATTAGCAGTGATGACAGAGTAGAGCACAAAATAGAGTTCAGAGTGTCTTGAGCACTATGGACTAATGCCATGTTACTTTAAACAGCATAAAAAGGACCCTTTTTCCTATCCTGTTCTTCTTTGGTGGTCTAGCACAGGTTGGTCGCTACTTCAGTATGAGAAAAGTGGCTCGGGCTCCGAGATGAGAGGTGCTGTCCTCTGAGACAGCTGCTGGGCTCAGCGCCTGATGTGGAAGGAGTGTGGTGATTTTCTCACTGCTCATAAAACCTGAAAAAAGGGTCAGTTTAATGAAAATGGTGTCGTTGTTTTCCCTAGTATTCACACAAACAGTGACTGCGCAGACATAATAAATCAGATCATGGTCACTGATTTTAAAATGATGTCAAGTTCATTGTAAATAACATGCACTTGTGCATCTTTCAGTGAGCATCATTTTTGATGTGCCATTGTAATGTCATTTCCCAAGGAAAGGATTCTGAAGAATTACCCAGTCTACCTCATCTGTAGGTGATATAACAGTAAATATGTGACAATGTATGAGTGACAAATCATCATTATAAAAGAATATACTAGACCACATCCACCCTTTTCTGTTCTGAACAAGCTGTAAATATCCCTAGTTATTGTGACATCTGAGTTCTGTTATGATTTGCAAAGACACTAAATTCAATTATTACTTTAAAAATAAAAATAAAAACTAAAAATACAAATTACTAAGAATTATTTGTACCTAATTTGGGATTAAAGATTTTAAAATAATTCTTAATAAAAATGTCTGAAGATTAATTTGCACCCCTCAGCTATTCTTTGATATCCATTTATTCCTCTTATGTAATGTTTTTTTAGTGATGCAATAAAAAAGGATTTCAAAATACCAAACAGCGGCACTTTGATCCACACAGACTGGGTAAATGCTGATGATGAAACTTCCGAAGTGCACGCGATGTACTAACTGACAGACTATAGCTCTACCCCTCCAGAAGCCTGTTTTTTTCACGAATACATTTTGTCAGCTAAGAGTTTAAGTCACAAACTTTAAAGCTAAAGGAAAAATTTGTCCGTGTCTGTTTGGAAAAGAGTAATATTGTCTCCCAACAGAAAGTAGCTACTTCCCTATTGGAGATGAATGCGCAAAACCCAAGTCTAGAGAAAGACATTACTCTTTAAACATTTTCACTGAATTAAATACCGATTACATGTGGGAGATATACTGTATGTTTTTTGTGTTGAAAGAGCAAAGTACTACAAAATGTCTCACAACTTTCTCCGAATCTCATTTCATTCTATGACCACGGTATCCCATTGTTCCAGTTCTTCCAGTTCCCAGTCATGTATTTTTAAAATAAATATACAGTGTATCTGATTTGAATAATACTGAATTATTTAAATGATGTCAATTAGCTGTGCGTTTGACAAGGCAAAGGAACCTTTCTTAACAGAGCACTGGAGTTCCCATATCATTTACAGCAACAGCAGGCATATTCATTTCATTTATTTGGAGACGGCACGTGTTTACAATACATTTTATTGAGTGTTGGAGGACATCAGGTGTATCGATTAACTTCCATGTCAGAAATAACGGATAGGAGGGCCCGGATGAAAATAACGTCTCTGCTTGTGCAACAGCTGGGGGTCCTCTGCCTAGCTGGGTGTCAGGGATGGCGTTAGGAGCACCTGGCTGGACCCTATGCGGCGCTGAGACTGTACTGTAGGTAGTAGCAAGGGATTGGCATCCAAATCCCAAAGCTAAAGTGCAAAAGTTGAAGTCGAGGTAGAAGAACCAGGTCGGGTATCACAAGAGTCAGGTCGAGAGTATCCAAATCCAAAACGAGAAGCGAGGAGGAAACAAGGTCGGGGAGCCAGAAATCAGGTCGAGCGTAGTAGTGCGCACCAGAGAAAGCCCAGGGTAATTCTCACTAGTGAGCGGAGTGAGAGGGTATAAACAGGGAAGAGCGTGAGGAATGAGGATCGAGTGGTTAGTCCGCGGGTGTGGGGGGTGAGAGGTGCTCCTGGGAATGCGGTTCGTGACACTAGGAGAGGGAAGATGTCTTGAAACATCATGATAATCTATACCTGTTCCCAGCTGAAGAATCTTCCTTACAAATTACGTCAGGAAACGAAGCCACGCGGTCACCAAAAGTAAACAGGGCTCGTCAGTGTGTGAACACAGTCCCGTGTTTTCATGCAGTGGAAGGCCAGGCCACTGGACTGTGTTCGGCCACCTCGCCTCGCCTGTTCTCCCCTCCGTACTGACCTGACTTGTTGTGCTCTGACCGCAGCCTGGGTGGGCTCCCTGTCCATGGGAATGATCTTCTTCTGCTCGCCGGTCGTCAGTATTTTCACGGACCTGTTCGGCTGCCGGATGACCGCAGTGGCTGGGGCCGCGGTCGGCCTGGTGGGGCTGTTCGCCAGCTCCTTCGTCAGGTGAGCTCTCCGTCTCGCCGTCTTCCTCCTGTGTGCAGCCCTTACTGGGGGGGGTCACATCTGAATGTACAGCACTGGATTATACCGTTCATTTTTAAATATACCACTCGCCTCTCGAATAGCTTACATGGGGTTCACGTGGAAGCTGGGAATTCAGAAATCAGTGTTTTGATGAAGCGTGCTCAGAACATGCGTGACTTTGTCAATGCACAACATTTAGAGGGAGGGCTCGTGGTTGAATAAACTTTTGAACGTGGCAGAAAAGCCAGACAGAATCGTTTTTAGTTGGCACTTTTGTTTTGTGTCCATTGTCCCCTTGGTTCACTTTCCTCTATCTTGATTTCCGCTTGAGGTAAGACTTCTGATTTACACAGCTGTACCTTGTAGACACATAATTATACTGTTAATTAAGACTAATTAACCTGTAAGGCATAGCCTATCTGTTCTCTTCTTTTTCACTAAACGTCTTACAGGCAATTCTTGTTTTTTCACATTAGAGTGACAGAGGAATTCACATTCTTACAGATATTTATAATGAGGACTTGGACTCACAGCTTTTTTTTCCAGGCTCTTCTTTCTTTCTCTAATAATTACTTCATTTTGCAGAGCTTTCCTATGGAGTCCCTGGGGTATGAAGTTATCTATAAGCCCAGTTGACAATCATTTTGACACCAGGGCTTCTTCTATTGACATGATTCTGTACTGGCTTCAGATAAACACTTAGTAGCAGTTACTAAGTTACTAAGGGAAAGGGCACCTGAATATTTTCCTGGGACAGTATTTGTATAGGTCTCCTGCTGTTTGTCCATTATTTTAAATTACACATGTTTTACTCTTGCTGGACGATGGCTCTATCCTGAGTCTCTCACAGCAGCAGAAAAAGATTTGACTGGCTGGTCCGACTGCATCTGAGATGTAGCTGGTTCTACGTGGGCAGTCATTTGTGACAAAAGTCTATAGCATCAGGTTTGAAACACTGTGTTTCAAATCACAATCACCCACATTTTAATTAATAATAATTAGTGGGGAGGAGAACAGAGTGATGAAGCCAGTTCAGAGATGGTAATTATTAGGAGGCCATGATTGGTAAACGTCAGGGGGAAATTTGCCCTGGACACCGGGGTTACACCCCTACACTTTTCAAGAAACACCCCAGGGTTTTTAATGACCACAGAGAGTCAGGACCTCGGTTTTACGTCTCATCCGAAGGACGGCGCCTTTTTACCCTATAGTGTCCCCGTCACTATACTGGGGCATTAGGACCCACACAGACTGCAGGGTGAGCACCCCCTGTTGACCCCACTAACACCTCTTCCAGCAGCAACCTTAGCTTTCCCAGGAGGTCTCCCATCCAGGTACTGACCAGGCTCACACCTGCTGGGCTTCAGGGGGCTGCCAGCTGTGAGCTGCAGGGTGATACAGCTGCTGGCGATGGGGCGCAATACCAGCCCCCGAGTCAATAGAGAATGATCTCGCCAGCGAGGCCTGGTTTCCTCTCTCTCCCCGCTTCTCCAGCTCCCTGGGCCCGATGTACTTCACGTACGGGATCGTGTTCGCCTGCGGCTGCTCCTTCGCGTACCAGCCCTCCCTCGTCATCCTCGGGCACTACTTCAAGAAGCGCCTGGGGCTGGTGAACGGCATGGTGACGGCGGGCAGCAGCGTGTTCACCATCGCCCTGCCCTTCCTGATGTCCCAGCTGCTGCAGCGGCTCGGCCTGCACCACACCCTGCGCGTGCTCTGCGTCTTCATGCTGCTGCTCCTGCTGGCCAGCCTCACCTACAAGCCCCTGCTGCCCCAGCCCGGGCGGAGCAAGTCCGGCGGGAGGTGTCCCCCCATGAGCAAAGTCTTCAACGTCAAAATCTGGAAGTCCCTCGGCTACCGGATCTGGGCCTTCGGGATCCCCGCTGCGCTTTACGGATACTTCGTGCCTTACGTCCACTTGGTGAGTCCACCATCCTGTCCTCGCTGATCGTATACGCCGGCCTCGTTTTCGTCACGTGGAGCTACGGTTTGGTTTTCCTCGCTTGTCCGTGTGCTGCTTCCTTTGCTGCCAGTGTTTTTTTTCCCCTAATTTCAGTTCGGTGCTGGGAGACATTGGAAACTAGGAAGGTAAGAGCAGGGAAAGACGATGTAACGGGAGCCGGTCCAGGCTCCCGCGAAGCGTAGTTCAGGACCCTGTGCAGACGGTATCATCCGGGAGTAAGTGGAGAAGGACAACAGGGAGGAGATGACGAGGATCAGGACGGGTTGACAGACGGGGGGGCGTGACGGCGGTGATCCGGTGCTCAGGGGGCGTGGCCAAGGCAGACAAGTCCATAGAGTCCAGGGGGGAATCCGAGGCGAAGTCCAAGGTCCAGGACCGGGTGATCCAACCAAGACGGCACAAAACAAGATTAAAACCTGGAACGGGATCCGGGACAGGGAATAAAAACCAGGGTAACGAGGCCAGGCGCTCCGAGCCCCGGACTCAGACGTGATGAAGCCTGAGTTGGGTCTCTCCTGGACCCGCTGGTAGCCGGGCTTCCAGGTGTCCCATTGCTGAGCCCAGAACAGTGAGAGCACCAGGCTGAAATAAGGAGGGGCAGAACAGGGGGCAGGTGCAGGGAATGAGCTAAAATACGAAAGAGCCGGAGCGCCCTTAAGAGGAGGGATGACGATCGGGACACACAAGAGGAGGCTGTTCAGCCCATCGAGGTCGTGTGGCAGCTCCAGCTGTTTCTGGAAGGAAGCCGGGGCATCGTCTTTGGAAATATAGCTGGGCAGCTTGTTCCACACTCCCACCGCCTACTTATAGTGACACAAAGAGAGGTCCGAGGCTTTTAGAGCATCTCACTACTGCTCGACATTTTCTTGGTGACTCAAACCAATAATAGTAGTGATTTTGAAGTGATTTCAAACTTTTAATTGTATTGAAGTCTAATGGATTTGCAGTAGATGGACTGTTCCACTGTTTGGGCAAATGACAGTGTGTTTTTTTCATTCATATGCAGGTAGGTGGAGCAGGCTATGGACAGCTGAATGAGTTGACAGAAAATTCCTGCTGCACAAAGAAATC
This sequence comes from Lepisosteus oculatus, assembly GCF_040954835.1. Lineage (NCBI taxonomy): Eukaryota > Metazoa > Chordata > Actinopteri > Semionotiformes > Lepisosteidae > Lepisosteus > Lepisosteus oculatus. The sequence goes on from NC_090697.1 coordinate 5,265,736, forward strand.
CTTCTAGCTAATGCATTGTGAGTCAGCAGTAACACTTAAAACCAGACTTGAATTTCACAGGAGGCTTGCAGTGTGCAGTTAAAGGTACAAAAATATGTATACGTAATTTAATGCAGGTTACGAGCCAAACAGCAGACGTGTAGATATTAGTCAAATACATCAGTTGAAAAATCAACAAAAAGAACTGCAGTAATATATCCAAGTGGAGACAGAGGTGTGCATTCATTCTTTTGACATCGGGAAATGTGAAGTGTGATCTTAGTTACGCACAGAGAGAAAGGACATAAAGACGCACTTTGTAACAGTATCATGGGGATTACAAAAGGACAAAAGGCTGGGGGCCAGATTATTCTCTACTAGAGGTCAAATTTCTGACCTCTCAAATTACTTTCAAGGCCAGACTGGGAGGGGCAGGGTTAGCTCGCCTCTTGGGTTACTCCAATGGCTTGGCTTAACAGGACTGTCTTGTCCTAAGGTAGGATAGGAAGTGGAGTTCTCAGGCAAGAATAGTGCCTGTGGCTGCTAGGTTGGGTGGGAGAAATCCCTTCAGCATACCAAAAAGACCGGAGAAAGCAACAGCAAACCCGGCCGCTGCTGCTGTGCCAGTGGTGCCAGGGTTGGTAATGGAGATCCGTCGCTGAACAAACAGCATCAGCCAGGTAGGTTAGCGGTCATGATTGTCATCCTTCCTCTAGAGGGCGGTCCGACCCTTTTGTGTTAGGTTCATTATCACGTTCGCCTGCCCCCTGTTCCTCGTATATTATTTAAACCCGGTGCTCCGGAAGCTCGGCGCTCTGCACTGGAAGACGGACGCCCGCCTAGCATCAGGTCGCCCCACTTCCGCGGCTTGAGGGCACAGGCTTCCGAACGGCGTCCTGGCCAGCTGAGTCCGGGGCTCGGAGCGCCTGGCCTCGTCAGTCTGCTTAAACCTCCTGTTCCTGTTCCGGATTCCGCTCCAGATTTTATCCCTGTCTCGTCTTGGATGGAGCACCCGGCTTTGGATTGTGGACTGCCCACGGATTTCCCCCTTGGACTGTTGTGGACTTGTTTGCCTGCGCTCCCCTCTTGCACCTGGATCACTATCGGCACCGCCCCCTGTTCGCCATCCCTCTATTCCTTGCCGTGTTTTCCCTGTAGCCCTTCTCCAGCCACTTCCGGGTTATACTGTCTGCACAGGGTTCTAAACTAGGCACTTCAAGGGAGCCGGTCCTGACATTAGCTAAGTCAGGTTTCCCTCCTCCTGTAGTTTTAAGTAATGTCTTAAAATACAGTTTATCAGTTAATAAGTACGTGAAGAAGAAGAGAAAAGGTTGAGTCTTCTCTCTCCCGGAAGAGGTTTATGGTTCTGTGGTTTGTACAAATCCAGGAAGAGGGTTGGGCCCCATGTCTGGCTGTGAAGAGCAAATGCAGCCCTGTGGGCTAAGGCTGCCTCTTGTAATAGAGCCAGTTACAAGGGACCCTTGTGTGTGTGGTGTAAGACCTGTGGTCTGTGCTCCTGGGGAACCCTGCGGTACGTACTGTAGGCCGGGTTACAAGGAAGGCAGTAGCCCAGGTCGATCGTCTGGCTCGGGAGAAGAAGCCCTGTCTCTGTTCGTTTACTGACACGTTTCCTCTCGGAGGGGAGGGGGTTTCACAGAGATCAAACAGATGATGGTTTTGAAGAGAGCTCGTCTGGTTACGGCTTTAATTATAGGCTTCGAGAACACGGCTCGCCCTAGTGAGTCTCGACCCTGCAGGGAGCGAGGCTCTGTACTTCAGCATAGAAGACTCTGAGTAGCATTTTCCCTGAGCAGAACCCCCCCCCCGCCAGGAATGTAGAGAAGTAATCCGGTCTCGCGTCCTGTAAAACGGCCCTGTTCGAGCCGGGAGGCCGCGAGCTGTGGGCTGAGTGACAGGGGGAGGTTGCCTTGGTGCCCACGCTGGCGACGAGCAGGGACCCAGGTACGGAGGCCGATCGACCGCAGGCAGACCCTCCTTGCTCAGTTAAAACCTGTGATTCTCACATTTTTGTGTTATTTTATCATCTCAAGATGCTAATTTCAAGCTGCTTTAGTTTTAGACATCGTTTTAAAATGAATGTATCTTCTGATCTTCTGGGTTTAGACAACCTTAAAGAGAAAAATATAAATAAAATATATTTTAGAAATACTAATCTCTCAATATAAATACTGCAATAATTCTATGGCATCAATGAATTATTTTCTGGGATGGCGTACGTGTGTGTGTGTGCGCCCTGAGATGGACTGGCGTGTGTGTGTGTGTGTGTGCCCTGAGATGGACTGGCGTGTCTCAGAAAGTGATATATTTTTTAAAAATTTTTAATTTAGAGAACAAAACAAACCATTTTACATATAATCACCATTACTCAGCCTTAGTAGTTCAGGTGGGGAGCTGCGTCAGCATGCGTAGGCTGCAAAGGAACGAGTAATAGGTTTATACCCTGATGAAAAAAAGAAGAAAGAAAACACAACGTTTCGGCCGCGGAGCCTTCTTCAGCCTTACTTTTACAATACACTTTCGACTGTACATCTCAAGCAAAAATGGTCTATTCCTATTTATTCCATTAATATTTTACAATTACATAACTTTTAAAAAAACTACTGTATACAGTATACATTCAGAATGAGGAAGATGTATACCTTTATGAATATGAAGAGGGTGGAGACTATATAAATGTACCTTATTAATTTCCAGTTATTTTGTATCTCAACAAATTCAGACCCTAAAGGTTTAATGTACTTCACCCATCTAGACCAATATTTGACAAATTTATTCATTTGTAATTTAAGTGAAAATTTTAATGTTTCCATTATATACATTTCATTTATTAATTCAATCCAGTCATCTGGGAGAAGCCACTTTCTCGTTATAGCTTTCTTCCCTGTTGATAAAAGGATTCCAAATAAATATAAAACAATATTTCAGTTGTATTTTGTGCACTGAGCAGACAAGCAAGTGACTTACACTTGGGGTAGACACAAAGCTTCTCTGTGTCCATTATTAATTTCCAGAACACAATTCAGGTGCTCCATAATGAATTGCGTAGGGGTGAGGTAGAACTTACAGGGAATATGAAAACGTGCTTCACAAGGCAGTGCTGCCAGTCATTAACAGCAGAAGGATTTTGGTTCTTATTTCTTGCATTCCCCGATCTCATTTTCATGTTGGATAACTATCAGAAAGAGCTGATATGTTTTCAGTAAACAGTCTCTGAGTTCTGTTTCACTGACTTGGCTCAAGGTCAAGGTCAAAGTGTCAGAACATCCTGGACTATTTGTCTCAGAGGCCAGGGCATTGTTTTGCAGCATTTTGAGGGAAAGATCCCCTGTATTGAGAACAGAAGGCAGCAGCCTGTCCCCATCCATCGCACTTCCTGAACTCTGCCCCATTAACAGCACTGGGAGAGGAGGGATCAATGTTGAAAAACAATTACAATTGTAAAGTGCAGGGATAATGAATTAAGTGAGAGTTCAGCTAGATCTCCGGGTCACCTAGTGGGCACAGAATGAATGTCTTTTTAAACGTCAACTGTGCAAAGGTGGAGGGAAGTTAAGTTGTTGTTGTTAAGTTGTTGTCCAGAATAGAGCATCTTGGGGATACATTTATAAAATGTTTAAAAACAAACTTTAGGGCATTCTTTATGCTTTCAGTTAAAATTCTGGCTTTTATGACTTCTGACCTGGTGCTCTTTTGATGTTGTCTTAATTTCTCTGCCTTGTGCCACAGTTGGGTCGATGCGAGCTGCCCCTCTACCTTTAAAACACTTGTACTTGTCTGAAAGACTGCATGTGTGGAACACCCAGAAAAGTGTTGCTCCACCTTCCAATCAGAACCTACAGCTTCTTCGTTTAACCATGAAAATTAATTCCTAGATCAATGTCATTTCCAAATATAACTGCTTTTAAACCCACTGCTGTTAGTATTATGCATGTACCTAAACCTGTACAAAAAGTTACATTTGCTCAAGAGTGGGCAGCATAATGAATTGAACACATAGCGAGTAAATGTGGGAAATTATTAAACAGCAGATTAATCGTTTATAGATATGTGCTGCATTCAGCTGGTTTTAACTGAAGAGAAATATTCGTAGTACAACTTCACTGATGCGAATATAATATAAGACTTACACTGGACACTTTATCCAAAGGAGGAGATATCTGTCTTGGTATTGAAACATTATTGGTCTTTCAGTGTAGTTAAAAAAGTAAGTGAAGGAAAGTGTTTTGAAGTGCAGTTAAGAACATGGATATAAAGGTTGAAAGCAGCAGAAAGCCACGTAGATCATCTTGCTTATTGGGTAGTTTAGTAGCATGTGCTTAAGTCAAAACAGCCTCTTCATCTGATTCAGAAGGAGCTGTGTGTCTCAGGCTAGTGTTTTGTCAGAGGGTTCGAAAGGGGCCTCCTTATGGGCCCTTCAGTATTTTTCACAGTGCAGATGGCAGATACTCCCCGAGATCAGCTCGGAGCAATTATCAGCACCCTGCCTGCCTAAGAGACTCCCTTATCTCCAAGACAGGCCAGGTCCAGGCCAGAGTGCACGCTGAAATATGAACAGCCTGTTAGGGCCAGGACACCAGATAGTGAGCCATGGGCACATGGATAAGATGTTCATTCAGGGGTCTCAAGTAGCGCAGTCAAGTAGCTAAGAGTAAAATGCAAGGCGACACATGGAGCAGGACTGGAGGTCCTGAGTGTGGGCTGCAGGTTCAGATCTCTCATGTGACACGTCTGGAGTAACAGTGTGCAAGGCACCTTGCTCTAATTGCTGAAGCAAATCGCCTGCTGTATAAATGTATAGAGTGTCGTTGTGGCTCATTATAGAAAGGAGAATTATAGACAAGACCTGACACTCTCTGGGCCACTGTCTCTATTTTCTTAATTGTATGCAGTTTTTAATGGTCTTTTATTGTTTGAAGTGTTATTTCACAGAGTTGTGTTATTACCAAGATTTCTACAAAGTTTAGAATTAAAAATGATGGAATGAAAAAAGAACTTGAGCTCAACATTTTCAGAAAAAAGTAACATACAGTACACCGCATTTACTAAAGGATAAGTTTAATGTCCTGGTTAATGTTTTCCCCTTTCATTACTGAAGGAAAATACGGAGAAGCTCAATTTATTATCTAGAGATGTGATGACTAGTTTCTGGTGATATAATTACCACAGCAATGGCAGAACCAGATGCCTTATTAAGCTTTATGTTAAATAAATTTCCCCAGCCTGAGAGTAGTTAAAATATATGTTCACATATATTTGCTCTTTCTATTTGCTTGAACATTTTTTTATCTATATAATTCTGCAAATATATATTAAATGTATGTGTTGCAGGCCTCGTAGTCTGACTGATACATTGTAAGTCAAATGGCCACATGAAGTAAGAATGACGTTCCAGAACATGGAAGCCATATTGCTGAGTTTAGGTCCTTCATGTTAAGAAAGTTGGCAGATAAAAGCAGGCGGCATACCTGTTGTTTGACTCTGGTAATGACAAGTTTAGCCGACTGAAAGAATTTGTGACATTTCCAGACAAGCTGGACATGGGAATATGCGTTCTGTGATTGGTGTATCATGCGAAAATTGTCACACTAATTTCACACTGCAGTGTTCACACTGTGAATAATCCTAAACCATGACTGGCCATTCATCATTCTGTGTCTAAATATGTGTTCTGTCCCGTTTCTTGTCTTGACATTTATGGTAACACAAGCAGTTGGCTGGGCCTGTGCTTGGATTATAAAAAGCTCTGGAAAATGATTGTAGTGGGGAGAGCAGAGTAGATGTTGCATTTATTCTGCTCTCCAGATTGCCGTGAAAATAGACTTTCACCTTCACCGCCGCAGTGATCTGCACTGTGACTAGACATGCCGAGGAATATTTGTTTGCTTTGTACTAATTTGTTTTATTAATTATTGTTTTAATTAGGTCAGCTATACCCAGAGAGTTCAGCTACGATGAAGGACTGCAGTTTAAGCTTAAACTCAAGATGTATTTATATTGTATTGTATAAGGACAGTGTGGCGTGGTGGTGCAGGGGTTAACATTGCTGAGAATACTGTATGTTCTTCCCGTGTTTGCCTGGGTTTCCTCTCACAGTCCAAAGACATGCTGGGGGGTTTATTGGCTTCTGGGAAGATCGGCCCTGATGTGAGTTTGTCTGTGTTGGAGTCTGTGTGTTCCCCACACACACAGTGGTGTACATCGCACCCATTGCTTGCTGGGATAGGCTCCGGCTCCCCTGTATTCCTGCATTGGATGAATCAGTTAGCAAATGGATGGATGGGGATATAGGGACAAGAACGAACAGACCCTGCAGGTGGGGAAACAAAGAGGAGGAACAGGCAGACAGAGGCTGTGTGGGGGTACAAGGGGAGCCGAGGGACTGGACGTGAGCTGAGGGACGGTGTTTGAGACAGCACTGCTTACAACAGTCACCCCTGTCAAATAGTTGTGTGCTCTTCATGGTATCTTTGAATTACTAGAAACAGCCGGAGAAGCTGTTTGTTTCTACTGATGCTTGTCACGGACATGAATCAGATAAGAATTACTGCTGTGGCCTCACAGTATCTGCTTACATGTATCACTCTCTTATCTTCTCACTAGGAGTTCTATGGCTATAAAATAATATCTCTTGTAAAGCTCAGCCTACTGGCTAATAGGGAGGAAAATGCTGAGCTACAGTATGCAGCAGTTTGAACAGGATTTAAATTCTTTCAGGTTTCTACTCCAGCAAACAGTCATGTTAAAATTCCAGGGACCTGCATTTCGTTAGTATTAGTGAGAACAGTCCCAGCCGAACTGTAGTAAAAACAGAAAACTATACTTATTTCACAAAAAATCTTCTTAATAGTGATAGCTTATGATTTTCCATCATTTGTTTATTAAATAGCCTGGATTATCCACAAAATATCTCTCAGTTCAAGTTTAAACAGCTGACTGCATGTAGGGTATTCTCAAACAATTAGTACACTGTTAGGTCATAGGAACTTGTTCAAGGATAGCTGTTGGTTATAATACACAACTTAATCTCTCCAAGGCCTGCCACATAGTATTTCACAAGGACATATCATATTAAAGGGGTCATTTCTATCTGCTTTTTCCAGTTATTTTCTCTCTGTCTACCCTTTTGTGTGCTAATGATTACTTAAGTGATTCTGCAGCAATGATTCTTTCACACAGGGTGTTCCTGGGAAAAGATTCCCTTGAGGCTGAATGTGAAAAGGTGACGTGGACCTTTCTGCTTTTCTGCAGAAAGTTTCTGCGTTCATGTGCACTCCAGAACACTGTCATACCTGAGATCATAAATCCATATAATCACTGATAGAGTTCTTCTGTAATCCAACAGCACTAGCGGTGGCTCTGTGGCTAAGGAAGGTTGCCGGTTCAAATCCGACAGCCGGCAGAGGAATCCTACTCCGTTGGGCCCCTGAGCAAGGGCCTTCACCCCAACTGCTCCAGGGGCGCCGTATAAATGGCCCTGTACTCTGACCCCAAGTTACTCTCTCTGTCTGTGTGTCTCATAGAGAGCAAGTTGGGGTATGTGAAAAGAAGAATTCCTAATGCAAGAAATGGTATATGGCCAATAAAGTTATGTTATGTTATGACAACAAAAACAACCTTTAAAATTGCAGTTGGCCTTCCCTGCATCAAGTACAATTGAGTGGAACATCAAAGTCCAGTGAAGTGAAGCAGTTCCTCCTTGTTTTTCAGTCTCCTGGGACCCAACCTCATCCGATAACATATCTTTTTATGGTGGGGATAACATATCTTTTTATGGTGGGGCTACATGTGTGCTTTTGTGACAGCTTGATAAAAAGTCAGGCTAAGCCTGGAATTTGACAGTAATGACTCTGACACATTCGCTGTAGATAAATACAAACACAAGAAAGGCCATTTGAAGGAGCTGGGATATCAGCTTTGACTACATGGCCGCATAGATTGTTCCAGACTCCCACAACTCTTTGTGCAGAAAAGTGACTCCTGTTTTTAGTTTTAGTTGCATTTCCACATAGTATATACTAGTATCCTTTGGTGTGTTTTTCTCTGTTAATTTTAAAGAAGTCCGAGGGGCTGAAACTTTGTCAGTGTTGTTTGAGGATTCTGAATCCTTGAGGCAGATCTACGCACAGTCTTCTCGGAGCAAGACTAAGAAGTTGAGCCAGTAGTTACAGGAAATTTGTTTAAGCCCAGGAGAGTATCTGCAAGTATCTGCTTGCTTTATTCAGGTCTGAATCCAGAGGAGCAGCATCTTTTTCAAAATGTAGTGAAATCTGTGCTGAAGTTGTTCTCAGTATTCAAAAATTCTAAGTTATATTACTAATTTATTCTGATTAGTAATTATAAGTAATTATTCTGCTTACTTGAGCTTATTAACTTAAGTCAACAGATGTTACATTCGGCCCTTTTAACTGCATATATCAACATTTCATTTACTCTTTTTCAATTGTGTTCAACACATTTTATTTGGTGTCACAATATGTGGCTACCAACACTTGCCTGGGGTGAATTAAGATATGCTTAGTCCAAAACAATATGGTACACAGTTCATGTAAAAACATTTGATGTAACATAGTATATACAGTACAGTATGTAACCAAATGTAAATGTCTGTAGGTATTAGAACTTACTTTCTGGAATTTTATATTTATATATAAATTCTACACTGATTACATTACCAGCTTTGAACTATTTTTATAGTCAGTTTTTTAGTAATGGTCTTAACCTTCACTGAAAGGTTTTCTTGATTTCCCCAAAAGCACCTTTGGAAGCAGGACTCTCGACAACTTTATTGTGAAAACTCGCTGTTGTTTCTGTACCTTGTGTTTTCCATCGTTTCAAAGCTTACACCTGTGAAGCGTGCAGTGAAATCTGTCCTATAATGGCGTACGTTTTCACCTGATCAATTTCTTTTTACAAGCTTTTTAACGCATAGCAATTTGTTCTCATGAAATACAGAGAATTGCTTTAAATCTAAAAAACTATGCAATGTGCGTTTTAGGTTTATATACTCTGTTTGTTGCGAAAACATCACCGCCAAGTTAACTGCCCCTACCGTAATATATGTGATAGAGCGACACCAGATTTTCAATAGCAACATGGTATCATGGTACCTGAGCAGTGATTGTCGATGCGCAGTTATAATAATAACAAACTTTATTTTATTTTAAAGGCGGCTTCTCAAAGGGCTTTACAGGATGACAACAACAATAAATAAAAATAATACACAAGATAAAACACAATTACAATATACAGAGGAGACATGGATGGTGGTACTAAGAAGAGCAGAGGGGTGAAGAATGGAACCAGTTAAGTAAAGGGTTTTCTGAAGAAGAGGGTTTTGAGTCTGGATTTGAAGGAGTTTAGAGAAGGTGACTCTCTGATATCCTTGGGGAGAGAGTTCCAGAGCTTGGGGGCATAGCAGGAGAAGGCCCTGTCACCCACAGAGTGTAGACGAGCTTGGGGGACAGTAAGGAGAGCAGAATTAGAAGAGCGAAGGTTGCGAGGTGAGGAGTAGGGCGATAATAGTTCAGACAGGTACTGAGGTGCAAAGCCATACAGAGCCTTATAGGTGAGCATGAGGAATTTAAAGTCTACATGGAATTTGACCAGAAGCCAGTGCAAGGACTCCAGGACAGGAGTAATATGATCACTTGCACTAGACCTGGTCAGGATTCTGGCTGCTGAATTTTGGACATACTGCAGTTTGGTTTAGATACCCCAGCGAGTAGAGCATTACAGTAGTCAATTCGAGAGAACACAAATGTGTTGATCATCTTTTCAGCCACAGTTAGTGATAGCATAGGGCGTAGTCTAGCGATATTTCTGAGGTGAAAATATGACAATATCCTGCACATGTGGGTCGAATGTTAAGCCAGAATCGAATATAACCCCAAGGTTTTTCAATTTAGATTGAACCTAGTACAGAACCATCTTCAGATAGGGTTACAGGACTGGCTTTACGAAGTTGATGGGGGGTGCCAATAAGCATGACTTCAGTCTTGTCGCAGTTAAGATGAAGGAAGTTTTGAGTTATCCAAATTTTTATGTCAAAGATGCAATTAGAATAGAGACAGCCGCATCAGTGTCAGGTTTGGTATGGATGTACATTTGAGTATCGTCAGCATAGAAATGAAAGCTGAGGCCATGTGATCTAAAAGCTGACAGCTGTAAAAAAATCAGATGGTGGCATTGGCAAAAACTGTGATCTAGAAAACAACAACGACAGTTCAGCAATAACATCCAAGTCCGTTCATAAATAGCTTCTTTAAGCTTTAGGTTGTTGCTCAGGTTTATGAAGTTGATATTTCTGCTGTCTTCGTGAAGACAACAAGTCTGCACATGTCTAAAATAATGTGTTTGCCCCCTTTCTAAGTTTTTGCCTAAATCCTTTTGAATTTTCGTTTGCCATTTCTACGGTGTTAATCCTCCTGCATTATAATCTCCAAACTTCACTAGTTCCCTGACAATACCAGGATCTAGATCCCTGGGATAAATGAGGAAATCCGAGCCAGGAGCTGTCGGCATGTGCAGGCTGCGAAGGAACAGGTATACGTTTATTCCTCCCTGAAAGGAGAAGAAAAGAGACGCAACAAGAAGGTTCCACAGCCAAAACTTTGTGTCTGTTTTCTTTTCCTTTCGGCGAGGAATAAACCTTTACCTTAATTGGGAAGTGCGGCGCATCTGTCAAATGAGTAGTGGAACCCAAAATAATAATAATAATAATAATAATAATAATAATAATAATAATAATAATAATAATTCCTTACACTTATATAGCACTTTTAACCTGTCTCTATATACAGTATGAACAGAGACCCCAGTCTGCACACCCTGCCAATGAATTACTTCTCAGGTTTTGCCTTATTATACCAATACCGATCGTCTTGTTGGGACATGGGCTCTACAGACACATTATCAGGAAAGAGCTATTAATTATATTTTTTAAATAGCTTAAATTAAGGTTTAGTTTGCTGTATAAAATGAAGTAAAATAAAGTGTATTCTAGATTTAGGAATGGATATAGACTAATTATTAGTGAGTGTCTAATTCAGTAGTGTATGATTTGGAATTATTCACAGGAGAAGCTTGCAATGCTATCTTGCAAGGTATAATGCTTTAATTCCCATTTCATAGTGTTATAATCCCAGTTTTGCACTTAAAGTCAGTCTTAAAGTCATCAAGAAAGTAATATTTTTTCAGTGAAAACCTGGGAAAAGTAACTTTTTTTCAAAGAAAACCTCACTTCTGAATCTATGCTTTGGTGTCTGTTACTGTATATTTAAACTAAGTCATTTTCTCTCTTGTGCTGTACATCACTCTGGTGTTTCTACAGCACAATGAGGGCTTTGCGGACCAGGGGTGACCAAAGGGCAGTCATCAAGGGCCGAAACACTTCTCCGGTGTCTTAAATCCATCCATCCATTTCCTTGCTGCTTTATCCAGCACAGGCTCACCGGCTCACCGATGGATTGGTGCACTGGGGTAGGACACCAATCCATCGCAGGGCACACACAGACTCAAACACACTGGGGACAGGACACCAATCCATCGCAGGGCACACACAGACTCAAACACACTGGGGACAGGACACCAATCCATCGCAGGGCACACACAGACTCAAACACACTGGGGACAGGACACCAATCCATCGCAGGGCACACACAGACTCAAACACACTGGGGACAGGACACCAATCCATCGCAGGGCACACACAGACTCAAACACACTGGGGACAGGACACCAATCCATCGCAGGGCACACACAGACACCAACACACTGGGGACAGGACACCAATCCATCGCAGGGCACACACAGACTCAAACACACTGGGGACAGGACACCAATCCATCGCAGGGCACACACAGACTCAAACACACTGGGGACAGGACACCAATCCATCGCAGGGCACACACAGACTCAAACACACTGGGGACAGGACACCAATCCATCGCAGGGCACACACACAGACTCAAACACACTGGGGACAGGACACCAATCCATCGCAGGGCACACACAGACACCAACACACTGGGGACAGGACACCAATCCATCGCAGGGCACACACAGACTCAGACACACTGGGGACAGGACACCAATCCATCGCAGGGCACACACAGACTCAAACACACTGGGGACAGGACACCAATCCATCGCAGGGCACACACAGACACCAACACACTGGGGACAGGACACCAATCCATCGCAGGGCACACACAGACACCAACACACTGGGGACAGGACACCAATCCATCGCAGGGCACACACAGACACCAACACACTGGGGACAGGACACCAATCCATCGCAGGGCACACACAGACTCAGACACACTGGGGACAGGACACCAATCCATCGCAGGGCACACACAGACTCAGACACACTGGGGACAGGACACCAATCCATCGCAGGGCACACACAGACTCAGACACACTGGGGACAGGACACCAATCCATCGCAGGGCACACACAGACTCAGACACACTGGGGACAGGACACCAATCCATCGCAGGGCACACACAGACTCAGACACACTGGGGACAGGACACCAATCCATCGCAGGGCACACACAGACTCAGACACACTGGGGACAGGACACCAATCCATCGCAGGGCACACACAGACTCAAACACACTGGGGACAGGACACCAATCCATCGCAGGGCACACACAGACACCAACACACTGGGGACAGGACACCAATCCATCGCAGGGCACACACAGACTCAAACACACTGGGGACAGGACACCAATCCATCGCAGGGCACACACAGACTCAAACACACTGGGGACAGGACACCAATCCATCGCAGGGCACACACAGACACCAACACACTGGGGACAGGACACCAATCCATCGTAGGGCACACACAGACTCAAACACACTGGGGACAGGACACCAATCCATCGCAGGGCACACACAGACACCAACACACTGGGGACAGGACACCAATCCATCGCAGGGCACACACAGACACCAACACACTGGGGACAGGACACCAATCCATCGTAGGGCACACACAGACTCAAACACACTGGGGACAGGACACCAATCCATCGCAGGGCACACACAGACACCAACACACTGGGGACAGGACACCAATCCATCGCAGGGCACACACAGACACCAACACACTGGGGACAGGACACCAATCCATCGCAGGGCACACACACAGACTCAAACACACTGGGGACAGGACACCAATCCATCGCAGGGCACACACAGACTCAAACACACTGGGGACAGGACACCAATCCATCGCAGGGCACACACACAGACTCAAACACACTGGGGACAGGACACCAATCCATCGCAGGGCACACACACAGACTCAAACACACTGGGGACAGGACACCAATCCATCGCAGGGCACACACACAGACTCAAACACACTGGGGACAGGACACCAATCCATCGCAGGGCACACACACAGACTCAAACACACTGGGGACAGGACACCAATCCATCGCAGGGCACACACACAGACTCAAACACACTGGGGACAGGACACCAATCCATCGCAGGGCACACACAGACACCAACACACTGGGGACAGGACACCAATCATTCGCAGGGCACACACAGACACCAACACACTGGGGACAGGACACCAATCCATCGCAGGGCACACACAGACTCAAACACACTGGGGACAGGACACCAATCCATCGCAGGGCACACACAGACACCAACACACTGGGGACAGGACACCAATCCATCGCAGGGCACACACAGACACCAACACACTGGGGACAGGACACCAATCCATCGCAGGGCACACACAGACTCCAACACACTGGGGACAGGACACCAATCCATCGGAGGGCACACACAGACTCAAACACACTGGGACAGGACACCAATCCATCGCAGGGCACACACAGACTCAAACACACTGGGGACAGGACACCAATCCATCGCAGGGCACACACAGACTCAAACACACTGGGGACAGGACACCAATCCATCGCAGGGCACACACAGACTCAAACACACTGGGGACAGGACACCAATCCATCGCAGGGCACACACAGACTCAAACACACTGGGGACAGGACACCAATCCATCGGAGGGCACACACAGACTCAAACACACTGGGGACAGGACACCAATCCATCGGAGGGCACACACAGACTCAAACACACTGGGGACAGGACACCAATCCATCGCAGGGCACACACAGACTCAAACACACTGGGGACAGGACACCAATCCATCGCAGGGCACACACAGACACCAACACACTGGGGACAGGACACCAATCCATCGCAGGGCACACACAGACACCAACACACTGGGGACAGGACACCAATCCATCGCAGGGCACACACAGACACCAACACACTGGGACAGGACACCAATCCATCGGAGGGCACACACAGACTCAAACACACTGGGACAGGACACCAATCCATCGCAGGGCACACACAGACTCAAACACACTGGGGACAGGACACCAATCCATCGCAGGGCACACACAGACTCAAACACACTGGGGACAGGACACCAATCCATCGCAGGGCACACACAGACTCAAACACACTGGGGACAGGACACCAATCCATCGCAGGGCACACACAGACTCAAACACACTGGGGACAGGACACCAATCCATCGCAGGGCACACACAGACTCAAACACATTGGGGACAGGACACCAATCCATCGCAGGGCACACACAGACTCAAACACACTGGGGACAGGACACCAATCCATCGCAGGGCACACACAGACTCAAACACACTGGGGACAGGACACCAATCCATCGGAGGGCACACACAGACTCAAACACACTGGGGACAGGACACCAATCCATCGCAGGGCACACACAGACTCAAACACACTGGGGACAGGACACCAATCCATCGCAGGGCACACACAGACTCAAACACACTGGGGACAGGACACCAATCCATCGGAGGGCACACACAGACTCAAACACACTGGGACAGGACACCAATCCATCGCAGGGCACACACAGACTCAAACACACTGGGACAGGACACCAATCCATCGCAGGGCACACACAGACTCAAACACACTGGGGACAGGACACCAATCCATCGCAGGGCACACACAGACTCAAACACACTGGGGACAGGACACCAATCCATCGCAGGGCACACACAGACTCAAACACACTGGGGACAGGACACCAATCCATCGCAGGGCACACACAGACTCAAACACACTGGGGACAGGACACCAATCCATCGCAGGGCACACACAGACTCAAACACACTGGGGACAGGACACCAATCCATCGGAGGGCACACACAGACTCAAACACACTGGGGACAGGACACCAATCCATCGCAGGGCACACACAGACTCAAACACACTGGGACAGGACACCAATCCATCGCAGGGCACACACAGACTCAGACACACTGGGGACAGGACACCAATCCATCGCAGGGCACACACAGACTCAAACACACTGGGGACAGGACACCAATCCATCGCAGGGCACACACAGACTCAGACACACTGGGGACAGGACACCAATCCATCGCAGGGCACACACAGACTCAGACACACTGGGGAAAGGACACCAATCCATCGCAGGGCACACACAGACTCAGACACACTGGGGACAGGACACCAATCCATCGCAGGGCACACACAGACTCAGACACACTGGGGACAGGACACCAATCCATCGCAGGGCACACACAGACTCAAACACACTGGGGACAGGACACCAATCCATCGCAGGGCACACACAGACACCAACACACTGGGGACAGGACACCAATCCATCGCAGGGCACACACAGACTCAAACACACTGGGGACAGGACACCAATCCATCGCAGGGCACACACAGACTCAAACACACTGGGGACAGGACACCAATCCATCGCAGGGCACACACAGACACCAACACACTGGGGACAGGACACCAATCCATCGTAGGGCACACACAGACTCAAACACACTGGGGACAGGACACCAATCCATCGCAGGGCACACACAGACACCAACACACTGGGGACAGGACACCAATCCATCGCAGGGCACACACAGACACCAACACACTGGGGACAGGACACCAATCCATCGTAGGGCACACACAGACTCAAACACACTGGGGACAGGACACCAATCCATCGCAGGGCACACACAGACACCAACACACTGGGGACAGGACACCAATCCATCGCAGGGCACACACAGACACCAACACACTGGGGACAGGACACCAATCCATCGCAGGGCACACACACAGACTCAAACACACTGGGGACAGGACACCAATCCATCGCAGGGCACACACAGACTCAAACACACTGGGGACAGGACACCAATCCATCGCAGGGCACACACACAGACTCAAACACACTGGGGACAGGACACCAATCCATCGCAGGGCACACACACAGACTCAAACACACTGGGGACAGGACACCAATCCATCGCAGGGCACACACACAGACTCAAACACACTGGGGACAGGACACCAATCCATCGCAGGGCACACACACAGACTCAAACACACTGGGGACAGGACACCAATCCATCGCAGGGCACACACACAGACTCAAACACACTGGGGACAGGACACCAATCCATCGCAGGGCACACACAGACACCAACACACTGGGGACAGGACACCAATCATTCGCAGGGCACACACAGACACCAACACACTGGGGACAGGACACCAATCCATCGCAGGGCACACACAGACTCAAACACACTGGGGACAGGACACCAATCCATCGCAGGGCACACACAGACACCAACACACTGGGGACAGGACACCAATCCATCGCAGGGCACACACAGACACCAACACACTGGGGACAGGACACCAATCCATCGCAGGGCACACACAGACTCCAACACACTGGGGACAGGACACCAATCCATCGGAGGGCACACACAGACTCAAACACACTGGGACAGGACACCAATCCATCGCAGGGCACACACAGACTCAAACACACTGGGGACAGGACACCAATCCATCGCAGGGCACACACAGACTCAAACACACTGGGGACAGGACACCAATCCATCGCAGGGCACACACAGACTCAAACACACTGGGGACAGGACACCAATCCATCGCAGGGCACACACAGACTCAAACACACTGGGGACAGGACACCAATCCATCGGAGGGCACACACAGACTCAAACACACTGGGGACAGGACACCAATCCATCGGAGGGCACACACAGACTCAAACACACTGGGGACAGGACACCAATCCATCGCAGGGCACACACAGACTCAAACACACTGGGGACAGGACACCAATCCATCGCAGGGCACACACAGACACCAACACACTGGGGACAGGACACCAATCCATCGCAGGGCACACACAGACACCAACACACTGGGGACAGGACACCAATCCATCGCAGGGCACACACAGACACCAACACACTGGGACAGGACACCAATCCATCGGAGGGCACACACAGACTCAAACACACTGGGACAGGACACCAATCCATCGCAGGGCACACACAGACTCAAACACACTGGGGACAGGACACCAATCCATCGCAGGGCACACACAGACTCAAACACACTGGGGACAGGACACCAATCCATCGCAGGGCACACACAGACTCAAACACACTGGGGACAGGACACCAATCCATCGCAGGGCACACACAGACTCAAACACACTGGGGACAGGACACCAATCCATCGCAGGGCACACACAGACTCAAACACATTGGGGACAGGACACCAATCCATCGCAGGGCACACACAGACTCAAACACACTGGGGACAGGACACCAATCCATCGGAGGGCACACACAGACTCAAACACACTGGGGACAGGACACCAATCCATCGGAGGGCACACACAGACTCAAACACACTGGGGACAGGACACCAATCCATCGCAGGGCACACACAGACTCAAACACACTGGGGACAGGACACCAATCCATCGGAGGGCACACACAGACTCAAACACACTGGGGACAGGACACCAATCCATCGGAAGGCACACACAGACTCAAACACACTGGGACAGGACACCAATCCATCGCAGGGCACACACAGACTCAAACACACTGGGACAGGACACCAATCCATCGCAGGGCACACACAGACTCAAACACACTGGGGACAGGACACCAATCCATCGCAGGGCACACACAGACTCAAACACACTGGGGACAGGACACCAATCCATCGCAGGGCACACACAGACTCAAACACACTGGGGACAGGACACCAATCCATCGCAGGGCACACACAGACTCAAACACACTGGGGACAGGACACCAATCCATCGCAGGGCACACACAGACTCAAACACACTGGGGACAGGACACCAATCCATCGGAGGGCACACACAGACTCAAACACACTGGGGACAGGACACCAATCCATCGCAGGGCACACACAGACTCAAACACACTGGGACAGGACACCAATCCATCGCAGGGCACACACACAGACACCAACACACTGGGGACAGGACACCAATACATCGCAGGGCACACACAGACTCAGACACACTGGGGACAGGACACCAATCCATCGCAGGGCACACACAGACTCAAACACACTGGGGACAGGACACCAATCCATCGCAGGGCACACACAGACTCAAACACACTGGGGACAGGACACCAATCCATCGCAGGGCACACACAGACACCAACACACTGGGACAGGACACCAATCCATCGTAGGGCACACACAGACTCAAACACACTGGGGACAGGACACCAATCCATCGCAGGGCACACACAGACACCAACACACTGGGACAGGACACCAATCCATCGCAGGGCACACACAGACTCAAACACACTGGGGACAGGACACCAATCCATCGCAGGGCACACACACAGACCCCAACACACTGGATCCGGGGCAAATGTGCAGGCTCCACACAGACAGCAGCCCAGGAATCGAACCCAGGGCCCCAGCGCTGTGAGGAAGCAATGCTCCCAGCTGTGCCACCGTGCCATCCCATAAATTTCCCAGAATCCAATTAACCTACTGTACCAGTATGCCTTTGGACTGTGGGAGCAGAGTCCAAATATTTGATTCTAATACTTATTTACCTAGTTGGTCACAACTACCCTGTTTACCAGATGCTGATGATACAGATGATACAAAGCCATCAGGAAGTGGCCCTCTTGGACTGGACCTTGAACCCCCCTGCTTTCAAATAGTGTCTGCAAATCCCTAATGAGCTGTGACTGAATATCTCAGCAATCCCTCCTGAATATCAGGGGCAGCTCCTCTGAATCCTGAAGGCATTCCCGATGACCTTTCTGAAGATGTCATGAGTAGCCCTTCAAGTTCCCTACCTGGACTCAGCTTGGCCCTCAGTTGCTGTACCGATGCTGCTAATAAAACAATGAATGTGCATTGTGTGGATTGTAACGGATTGTATTGAAGTGGCTACCCATTTGATTACTCTGCTCTAATTCATAGTACAATCATTGAAATGGACACAATTGTCCAATATTTGAAAGTGTTGTTGTAACAGAAGGAATAAGGTTCTTGATCCCGAGATGAAGTAAAACAGATGAGTTTATTGCATGCAAGGAACAATAAAGCCGAAGTCTTGTTTCCCGCAAGAAACAACAAAACCGAAGTATTGTTCCATGTGCCGGTACAAACTTTTAGGTTATATAGTCCTTCCTTGCTGCTTCGGACGTCAATCGGTGTTATGGTAAGGGGAGGTCATGGTATTTGGCCAGTTAAGAGACTCTGGCCAAATGGTCAGTTTAAGATTATGCCCCAGGGGGTTCCTTGCTCGCATCTGGAATCCTTATCAGTTAACCCCCTTTCCTGCCATAAACCCCTGTTGCTTAGAAGTCTAATTTTCAGGCAGAACTGACTTAAGTTAACCCTATTTACATCTTGTCTCTTTCTTCAGTGTTTACATAAGGTTTTTAATGTCTTCAATTGTTTTTACTTTGTCATGTGGTGCTAAAAAGCCATTTGAATTATACAGAGATGATAGGTAATTGTTCTGTGCTTAATTGTTTAATCCCTGATTGGCTGGTAACTGAACAGGTGTTACAAGGGGCTTTTTCTCTGCTGCTGTTCAAAAAAAGTATTTGCTATTTAAGATTTAAATAGATTTAATAAGATTGTTCTACCCTGTTTTATTTCTCTGTGCTTTTGTTCTGTTTCCAGATCTAGACAAATGCCTTTATATAAAAATAGAAACCAATTACAGCTAAAACAATACCCTTGCCTTCCCCCAGTCAGGCACCTGCACATTTGATGCCTTTTTGCAGACTTTTTTTTTACAGTCTTAACTGTTAGCAAAAGCCTTCAGATGAGACTGGGCGGCGCAAATTGTTAAGAGGGACCGACTTTGATTTTTTTCTGGACTCTCGCAATGCTAATTTTGGGCAGTAAATGCTGTAGCTATAATTTACACTGTCAGTCACTTTCCCTGCTGCTGTGAGTGTGGTGTGTTAAGTAATGAAGACTTTCCTGTGCAAATACAAAGAGAAGATCCTGATGTGGAAACGTCTGAAAGAGATACCAAAGACGTCCACTTGAACTTACTCATATAAGTCACGTTTTTCTGTTGTTCTTTTAGTGAGTGTCCCTAAAGCTTATTGCTTAGAGATACAGAAATTGGACAAAAATTGGAAACACCTGGATAACTAAGGAGGGACACCAAGGTTGTTAAAAGCAAATAACATCCACACAGCAAATAAATTCCCAGCATGCCTTTGGGCATGTGTCAATATGCTGGACAGAACAGTGCTTGATGGTAGAACATATGGTTCTGAGTAAGAGCTGACCGAGCTTATTTAGGCCATTCAGTTGTTTTTCCTTTTTGATTTGCGATTAATGTAATTTTCAGTGTATTAAGAGATGTTCTGACTCTTTGATTTAGGATGATTTACTGCTTCTGGAGCCCTGTGAAGCTCGGGGATGGAATTTGTTTCTGCATAATTAAGTTTGTTTTAGTATAATTAACGATAGTGACTAAATGATGTGCAAGGAGGCACGTGTGGGTTTCCTCAAAAGGAAGAGTCAAAGAAGGGGTTAGTGCGTTAAGCAGGTTCGATTTTTCGGAAAGAATTGGGAATTAAGGTGGAAGATATACTGTCTGTCTTATTGCTTTGCCACAGGGCAAGGAGTGGGACGTCATTTTTTAGACGGTGAGCTGAATGTGAAAATGTTGTGCCATGTATCTGTCGAGAGACATACAGTATTAGTCATTCCCTTTATATGACATCTGTATCACAGGACTAGGAACTCCAGTGCATTCCACTCATTTTACTGTTTTTTTCACTTTAGCGTAAGTTCCTGGAAAATAGATTGGAAATTTATAGAAAAACCACGGATAAAGGGCTCAGGGCAGCCTCTAGTAAGCAGATGATTAGTAATTATACAGCCCAGTACATCTGAGCCGCATTTCTGACTAATTCCTTCCAGATATTTTCCCTGAGGCACAAGGGGGGTCAGGCTGTTTTTTTCTCTTGAGTGATGCATGTCTACACAAACTGTTAAAAGTCTGTGCTTTGAATTGTAGTGTTTAATGGAGAAATAAGACTGTAGTTACTTCACTCAAAGCAGTGAATGTCTTTACAGTAAGTGGTAAGGAGCATTCGATCTGACCTCAGGGCAGGTTCAGTCTGTCTGTAAAACTTTGTTTTATTTGACTTGGCCTACTGTCCATCTAGTTTTTATACCTTCAAACTACCTTTCTTTGAAAACCCACCACACCTACCAAGAGTCCTTCTCTGGTTTCAGCGTGTACAGCCGTCAGCTTCACTGGGGTCTGGGGTCACAGACTCGCGGACCCCTCAAGGGTTACAGGTACAGTCAGAAACTGACCCTGGAAGAAGAGGAATATGGACTGCACACCACCTGTTTTTAGTTCACTTGATAAAGCAGATAAGAAAGCAGCGATCCCCACTGTTTCCAGCAGTCTTCTGTTTGTGTGTCGGGCAGGACTGACGTGAGCAGAAGTGATTGGCCACTTTCAAGGTGACCGGCTGGTTGTTGATTTATAGATCCTGGAAAGGAGAATAACGTGGCTTCACTTGTTTTCATAACCAAAAATGTGTTATCTGAAGAAAACCCACCCTAATGTGATTCATTTTGTAAGCTGTCTCCGTTAGATGCTAATTACGGAGATCATTAAATGGAACCACATGCTTTTAATTCTAAATCATAGTGTTCTCGTGAGGCTGAAAACTTTGCTATTTAGAGAACTATTGTCTTGTTATACTTGATAACCTGTTTGATGTTTATGTACTTTATCATATAACACATTGAGTAAACACTGTGCTGTATACCTGCTCATAACTCTGATGCTTTTAGCTTCAGTCTGTTAAAATGATAGGCTGTCAGTTTTTGAGAGTGCTTGAGATACACAATACTTGTGCCTCACATGGGAATTGGTCAATATATAGAATAACATAAGCACTACGAAAATTATATATACTAGGCCCAGAGCACTTGACATTGTTTAAAGCTGCAAGCTGAAAGGCTCTCTGAGCCACAAACCATATTCAGGTTGACTAGAAATGTGCTGTGAGCTTGTCCAACATATTCTCAGGCAGATTTCTCAGGAAGAACCAGAAAACTCCAGATTTTGACACTTTTGACACAAAGCCACGAAGCATTTAGTGGTACTCTGAGGGACATCTTGTAGAGATATTTTATAGCGTGTACAGTGACTGCTTGCCCATACCAGAGAAATGAACTGGTTTGTGACAACTATGAAAGGGACATTGCAGCCGGTGCAAGAAATGGCAGAGTTAAAATGTCGCAGAATATGAGAAAGTTTACAGAGGGAGCCATTAAGGATCTGGAGCTTTTATGAATTTTCCTATTTTTATGTCCTCTGCAAACTTAGTTTACAAACTGTACTAGAATCTATTTGAAAAAGGAAGATCAGTGGCCCTAATACAGGTCCCTGTGGCACGCCACTAATTACATCACCCCAGCTGGAGCATTCATGTCTCATCTGTACTCTGGTTATTGGCTTTGGTAGTCAGTAGGTGATTGATCCATGGATCTCATCCAGCTGTTTCTTGTAGGAAACCACTGTATCAGCTTCAGCAACATGGCTGGGTAGCTCGTTCCATTCTCCAACAACCCTTTGGGTATATAGTGCCTCCTATTCTCAGTTTCAGCCCACGTAATTTCTACTTCTGTCTTCTATGTGGTGTTTCACTGTTTGTTCTGAAATCCGCTGGGGTGACTTTGTCACTGCCCCTGAAGATTTGTAATGCAGGGATTCAATACTTGGATACATTACTGTGAAGGCATATTGCCTGAAGTCTGAGACTTCATCTTGCGTGAGGGGTGAGTAAATTCTGAAAGTCTGTATTCTCCGTCATTGTTGTTGCTGGTTTAAAGCATGTGACCAATTTAGCGAAGTAAAACCTAACATTCAGCATTATTGGACATTGAAGCAGTTGGTTGCTTTGTTTTTCTTCTGTGTTTATGGAAGTGACCTAACAAAAGGACACACACAAAACTAATCCCAGTCCTTTTTGCAGATAAGTAATCTGAAATATTGCAAAGCTTTCAAGACCTGCTTTGGCCTGAAAAAATGTTGAATATGTCCTGAAAATGCTCTGGTGTTGAACACTTTTTAGGATTTGGTGAAAAGACAAATAATAAAAAAATATAAGATCACTAAATACTATTTAGATTCACAGTCTTCTACACTGACAGGAAAATACAATAAGCACTTTCATGTCACAGTTTAAAATATGTGGGAAAATTATTATTACAAACTGAGCTGGTATTCACGTTGTGTTTCTGATCAGCAGTGCAGATACCACTAAACTCTTCTGTGATTTATGTGTGTGGTTGGAAATGCTTTTGAAGAGCACACGATTCATTAATAAGGCTGCATTTTATTGTGGTAAAATACAAATCTGTTGCTTTTCTGCATCCTGTTGTTTCTCATGAAATGAGCTGTGATTATGTAATCCATAGAAAACATAGTGTTTCAAAGGCACTATTTAGTGGAGCCTTCAAGATGTTGTTCTTTCACTGGGGACTGGTTTAAACCACAAAACTCAGCCTGTAGATCAGTGTGTTTCTATAGATGTAACGAACAGTTCTTTCCGGACCCTATGCGGACGACACAGTCCGACGGAGTGGGGAAACACTGGGGAAACGTCATGCAGGAAAACGGGGCTGAAGACAGGGGGGCGTGTCCAAAGTGCGCTGGTGCACGGGGAGGTGTGGCCGAGGCGAACAATCCAAAAGAGAAGTCCTTAGGGAATATCCAAAACACAAGGGTAAGTCCAAAATCAGGAGATCCATCAGAACAAAGAATTAAAAACCACGAAGGCCGGGTCGGAACCGGCGGACGGGGAACAGGAACGGGAACGGAGGTTAAAACCTTAACGGGACCAGGCGCTTCCAGGTCCCGGACTCGCACGATACGGAAATCAGATGCAGAGCCCGGATGAGCGTCAGCGCCTGGCTTTTAAGGTGGGCTGGGAATGGGAATCAGGTGCACAGAATAAAGTCTCAAGTGAAAGGGCTGGAGCACCCTTAAGGAGGGGGGGACTAATATCGTGACAATAGAGAGGCTATCTTCCTTGAGAGTTTTTCCTTGAGAAAACACCCTCTTGCCTCGCT
The DNA here is from genome assembly GCF_040954835.1 of Lepisosteus oculatus. Classification (NCBI taxonomy): domain Eukaryota; kingdom Metazoa; phylum Chordata; class Actinopteri; order Semionotiformes; family Lepisosteidae; genus Lepisosteus; species Lepisosteus oculatus. The sequence continues at coordinate 5,290,306 of NC_090697.1, forward strand.
GTCCGTAAACTACAACAAAGGCTCAGAGGGAATTGAAATGGGCTACTGTCACGGGAGCCGGGTTGGTTTAGACCCTATGGGAGGCAGCGATTCTGGAAAAAGGACCAGAGACAGAGTTCAGAAAAGACACACGGGGTTTATTGGTGCTCACAGTGAAGCAGGGAGGTTCGTGCAGACGTGCAGGGAAAATCCGTAGGCAAACGTATCCAGGGCAGTCCAAAGGGAAGCCAGGAAGCAGTCCTTAAGTCCATGGCCGGGAGACCCATCAGGAGACGCGGACAAACAGGAACACCTACGAGACGAGAATCCAAGCCCCGGGCTCAGTGGGTCGGGGAGCATTAACAGGCCTGTGGCCACAGACGTGGGGCGACCTGGCACTAGGCCGGCCATTGAGCTACCGTGAATCAGAGCTGAGCGCCGAAGGCAGGAAGGAGTAAACTTAAATAGGGAAACTAAAACAAGGCACACCAGGAAATAATGCAGGTATTTAAGCGGACTCACGTGGGGAGGTTGGAGCGCCCTCTGAGGGAGAGGATGGTGACCGTGACAGCTACACTTATCCCCCAGTACCTTTTGGTGAGGTTTTTGGAGAAGAACCCTAGGAACTGTCGTGTCTATGCATAGAAAATGTGTAGATGAGAGAATTTCAGCAGGAAACCCGTGTTTGTCAGGTGACTGTATGTTTTCTTAAAAGACAAGTGCGAGACAGATCCAATAAAACTGAGATAATATGATCATGCATAGTTACGCTACTTTGTGGATTGATTTTGCTATTATTGTGGCTTGTTTTATTTTTCCCATTCCAAGATGACTTTGAATTACTCATTAATTCAAAAAATGGTTTAATTTTTAAAAATGGATGAAGTTAGGTGGATGTTCTGCCTTTGCCATGGTACAGTGAGACCCTCAAGATCTTCCGTCATCAAGAAACGTAAACAATTGCATTTGATGCCAGGTCATCACCTGAAGATGAGAAAGCGCTACAGTCGTCTGTCAGGCCTGTTCGACACACACGGATTTATTAAGTAGGTTTTTCCCACTGAGAGCTAGAAGAAAGCTACAACGGTGAATTCGCTGAAGAGCCTCAGGTGTGAGGGAGAAAGAGAGGAAGAATGCAGAGATTTCAAGCGGAGGAGATCGAAATTAAGACCATCTCAGAATGTAAGATCTGGTGAGCAAAGTCTTGGAGAAGTTGTGGAAAGTTAAGGTCTAAAAATCAGTGGAAGGAGGTAATTACTCTGTTACCGAGAGCTGCTAATATGTGTGATGTTGGATTTTGCTTGTTTTAGAATCCGAGCCGTGGCTTTCCTGTAAAAGGACAGAAAAGCCAGAGTAATCGTGGGGGGGAGAGGTAAAATGAGGGACACTCGGTTTGGAGAGACCTTTGATTCTTTGACCTAAATATAGCACGTACATGGTGTGCTTTTGGTTGTTGTTGAGGTGTTTAATGACTTGGGCTGGTTTTTAACGGAAAGTGGCATTCAGAGCTGAGCAATCAATGCAGAAACAGGACACCACCGGCATAAATAAAGATCTGAGATGCAGGCTGTGCACAGGTTTTATTTGGTCCTTTTTTGTGTCAACCGAATGGTGGGTTCTTGATCTCCTGGAAAAAAAAAGTACAACTCGTTCAGTCGCGTCGAAGGGTGAGTTTGTGGGTGGACGTGACACACAACGTGATATTCTGGCCAAACACTGCGTTCATCATAAATAGTCCCTCTGACGCATTCCCTCTGACATTCTGTCGACACATGGGGGATTTTGTCATTTTTTATTTAAACATTTACATTTTTTAACCGTATAAACAAATGCAACACTAACCTTCTCTGATTTTATTAATAATAATATTTTAGTTTAAACCTCTAAAAAAACAAGCAATAAAAACCGGAAAATCAAGAAAACTTTAAAAGTTTTTCAGAACAAAGAGATGTCGTATCTTAGGTGCTACTTTGTGCTCTGTGGAATAGTGACAAAAGGAGTTTTAATCCAAACAAGTATGATATTTTGCTTTGCTCTGTATTCCCTGTATTAGATCAATCATTTAGACAATATAAAAATGGTATAGGCATTAATATAAACTTTAAAAGGGTCTTGTATTTTTCTCCCCGGAGCCAAATATTCCTGGTTTAGATTAGTGAAGGAAAGTATTCTGAGTAAAAGCAGTCGCATTTTTATGAAGCACAGAACATGTTTCTAAGTCATTCATTATGAGTTTGAGGCCTGCTGAGTGTCGTGCAGAAAATTGTTAATGCCTTTTTTCTTGCAATACTAAAATAACATTAAAAAAAACAGGGATTGTGCAACCTAACTATTTACATTAGAAGGTTTTCTTTCAGTTTTGCTTTTCAGGATTATTTTAGTTGTTTCAGTTAAAATGTGCTTTAATGTCACTTCACTGTAAAAAGCTTGATGGGCTGCATGCAGTTGCACTACAGAGCTCTTCTGAAACTTCACACAACCTGTATTGTGTGTAGCATGGAGGCCCTCTACATCTCTGATTGCAGATTGTTCATGGTTATTCGGAGATGTTAATGTCATTTTTCTTTTTGATTTTTCATTGAATGTTGTAGGGATCTTATACAGTAGGTAGCAGTATGTTTTTCATTGCTTTGTTTGACCAGCTCAGTCAATTGAAGTATACAATGACAGCTTGGACTCCTTTGTCAGGATCAACAGCGACACACCTTGCTCAAGGGTACACCAGCAAGTTTACACTCAGAACAGATCCACAGCACTCTGGTCTGGAGTCCAGCGCCCGAACCACAGTTCCACACTGCTGCCTTATAGATCGCTATTTAGATCATTTGCTGCTGAAATGTAGTAAAATAGATCTCATTATGCCTGTTACACAGCTGTACAGTTAACGCCATTTCACCACTAGATGTGCCACTGGCTCCTGTCGCCTAAATACACGAGGAACTGAAAGGTTTGATTTCTCCCGGAGTGAATCTTTCTCCTGAGGCCTGACCCTTCTCTCTGAGACCCTCCCCCTTGTGCAATTCAATCCCTTGTATTGTTATCCTAAACCAGGTGCTTAGCTGCCCCCCAAAAGCTGTGTTGGCCACTCCACACTCATAAGAAAAAAAGCGCCGGGCGTGTTCGTAGACTACACACAAAACAAGTGTTTCAGTTAATGAGGATCACTAAACTTGGATTGATTGTGAGGTTGCCCTACAGGAACACGAGAGGCGACTTATTTCCTTTTTAAGCCCAGCGGAAGGGAACAGTTTTGGTCACTGCCTTGACGGCTGTTTCTCGTGTCCTTCGCCCCACAGATGAAGCATGTGGAGGAAAAGTTCGGCAAAGACGCCAATAAAGAGGTCCTGCTCATGTGCATTGGCATCACGTCAGGAGTGGGCCGCCTGATCTTTGGCAGGGTTGCTGACTACGTGCCTGGCGTCAATAAAGTTTACCTTCAGGTAGGTGCTGCCCAGGAATAACCTCGTACTCTGATAGACCTCATTTTACACGCCCTGGGGCTGAGCTCAGGCTGTTTGATCACTTGCACTGCTTTGCTAAATGCGCTGTCTTACTCATGATGAAGGACCAGAAAACCTCCCGAAAGTTCATTCCATGCTGGAATGCAGAAAGAAGGAGGAAAAAAGCAGGTTTTGTCTGTGAGGCACACCAGAAGAACATCCCGCAGACAAGACCCTGTGTGTTTCTCTTCTTTCTGCTTTTCAGCATTTAATTACCTCTTCTTGCTTTCCTGCTGCTTGCACTGACTTGGCTTCGCGCTCGAACCTGCTGTAAGTGGACCACCTCCAAGTTGTGCAGTGAATCTGCTGGTGTCTCTTGCTTATGCCGAGCATGAACTTTGCTGTATTCGTATCTTTATTCCCCTACCTTGCCGAGATTTAAGCCTCTTTCACACAGTAAGCTTTTATAAGTAGACCTGAGAGACTCATGAGAAAAAATGGGCTCTACTATGTAAAGCTTGCTTTTTCTCTCCTTCATTAGTCTTCATATTCATTTTTTAAGGATTATTACAAGCATGAGTGTGTTGTGAAGCGCCCTTAAGATGAGTGAAAATCCTACTGGTGACTGAAGGCAGGAAGGCCTTTCTGTATCAGCAGGCCTGTTGCTTGTGTAGCCGGCGCGTTGCCCCAGGGACAGCGGCCTTTCTGAGTTAACCAAAGTGAGCTGGTGAGAACTAACCAGGCCTCCAGGCTCAGAAGTGAAAGCCCCTGTCCTTTTCCCCCTGGGGGTGTAGGTTTCCTCGTTTGTGGTGATCGGCTTGATGTCCATGATGATCCCCCTGTGTGACATCTTCGGGGGCCTGATCGCCGTCTGCCTGCTCATGGGTCTCTTCGATGGCTGCTTCATCTGCATAATGGCTCCCATCGCCTTCGAGCTGGTGGGCTCTCAGAACGTCTCCCAGGCCATCGGCTTCCTCCTGGGCATGATGTCTGTCCCCATGACTGTGGGACCCCCCATTGCAGGTGAGGCCAGGACCCCAGGCTTTTAAACAGCTGTGCAGAGAGACACAGTGCGGAGACAGCGCAGTGCAGTGGAGGTGGAAGAGATTCTTTTGTGAGTGTTTATACTGCCATCTGCTGGCACACAACGGTCCTGCTGAAGTTTTCCAGTCAATCCCGAGCAGAACATAATACCTCCCAGCGAACAGGTACAGGTTAATTCCCTGCTGAAAAGAGAAGAAAGGAAACACAACGTTTCAGCTGTAGAGCTCTCTTCGGGTGTGTTAGAAATGTGTTTCCTTTCTTCCCTTTCCAGCAGGGAATAAACCTTTACTTGTTCCTTTGCAGCCTACGCATGCTGACGCAGCTCCCCACCTGAACTACATAATACCTCCCAGATCACACAACATGAATATCTAACGTGTCACAGATTCAATGAAATCTACTCTTGTAAAGTACGAAATGCAAATAATAATAATAACAATACGTCTGTGTTCACTTTACGACTGGGCCATGTAATGTGAGCTCTTGTGAACAGAAACAAGCTTCAAGAAATGAAGACTCTGTTTATCATCCACAGAAATACTTTTTTCAGATTGGAAATAAAGAATGAAAAAAGCTTTATAAACTGATTATCTTTAGTTACAAGCACAAGTACAAACATACTAGAAAGGCTAGGAACACTAGGAAATAAATATACGATGGACGCTAAACTAATGAAAATCAAGTATTAAGTCCTGAGACAGGTATTACAACAAAAACAGTAAAGGACAATAAACTCTCAGATAATAATGATGGGAAACCTTCAGATGTTGAAAGGGAAACAGACAACGTATTAAATTAATATTTCACTCATGTTTATCAGGGAAGAAGTGCTGAACATGCCTCAGCTCCGATTCAGGTAATATTAGGATAGAAGAGGCAGGTACTACAAGTACAAATACTAGAGGCACTTCAGGTAAATCTCCAGGGCAGATGCTCTCCCACCAGTGGTATTTCAGGAAACGCTGCAGCAGTCCCCCTTGACCGAAGAATTGCTCATCGAACACAAATCCTTCAAATGAGCTAGAATACTGATCCAGGAAAAACGACGTACAACTGGCCGGACTTCAGGCACACGTGTATTTATGGAAGCGATAATTAGAGCTCAACTAGATGATCATCTGTAGTCAGCAGGACTCTAGGAGGCGGCCAGGATTAAGAGGTCGTACTGTAGGCCTAGCAGGTATTGTAGGTCTTATCTGACTTGCCACGTGTTCAGAGAACTCCCACAGCTGCAATATTCTTACAGAGCATATTAATACGGTCTATTTCATGTTCAAGGGCTTTTTGGTAAGGTTCCACGCGAAAGATTCATTCCTAAATGGTAGGAGGTAACCCTATAAGGTAAGGCGTATCTTTGGATTAAGAATTAGTTCATGGATTAAGAGCAGATAAGAGAAGAACGCTCAGACCGGGGCGATGTTGGCACTGTACCACTGGGACCCAGGGTCTCCTGCAGCAAGAAGCTCAGGCCGGGTGGCGTCCTCCCACTGATGACATGAGGGGGCGTGTTAACGGTAATCTAGCTGTCTAAGAGCCCGATCACTGCTCCAGCTGCAGTCTCCTATTATTGTAACTAAACAACACTGTCCTTAACAAGACAGGTTTTTACTGTGGCTAGGGCATTGTGGTTTACTGAATAAGAGAAGAATGCTCTAAAGCTTATTTACAGTGCAGAATAATACCGTGTTAATGGGTTGTCTCTGTTCAACCATTTAATCATAAGAAAAGGCTTAAAGGAGAGCTGGCCATGTGTCTCATCTAGCGGATTTGGTAGTTAGACTTTTCTTGAGAAAGACGTCGGAGTATCAGCTTCAACAACATGGATGGGTTTCGTACAGTGCACTGTGCAAAGAAGGGGCCCACTTTCTTGGTTTTAAATGCACTTCTCATTAATTTTCTAATATAATGAGATAACCGATTCAGTTTTTCTCACTTGTCCTACATTCCTTACGCCTAGAGTAAAAAGCAGCAAAAAGTCCTAGTGCATCAGTGCCTCCAAGAGGAAAGTCAGTGTAGGTTTCCTTCTCCTTTATTCTCATCCAATCAGCTGTCTGTCAGTGGATGAAAATTTACTGCTGAATCACTCTGATGCTCCTACAATCCTAAACTGGATTTGTTCAGCTACAGTAAGTGAGATTTTATTTATTCCATGTAGCTGAGTTTAGGAAATTCTAGAAAGATTCTCTAAGGGTTTTAGAGATGAAAGAGCGCGCCGTAGCTTTCCTGCTGATATCGGGGGTTCTAAGACAAACAAAGGGAAGTCGTGTGAGAATATAATATAGGGTTCTTAATTAGAAACTCGGGGGGTGCTGGAGACCATTTAGATTCAATTCAATTCAAGGTGCTTTATTAGCATGACCGATGGGTACAATCAGTGTTGCCAAAACAAATAAAAATAATAAAATGAACACGAAACAAAGCAAAAATAAAAGTAAAATAAAATCTACAGACATATTACAGACATTTACAACAAACACATATCATAAAATTTTTACATATACTGTAGACAATTTAGAGGGCTGCCTTGGTGGCGGTAGGGCCCTCTAGTGGTGAACCGGGGAAGAAGCCTTCCTCTGTGACACAGCTCCTAGACAAAGACATGGGGAAACACCAAAACATCAACACCAGCAATAACAAGGTAAATAGTACACAACTTCAAGAAAAGTCAGTTAAGCAGTGTGAGGGGAAAAATAAAAAAAACAGTCAGTTTAAGGGGTAGAGTTCAGTAATCTGACGGGAAGTAAATCTGTGGGAAGAGACTGTCTCTGAATCTGAAGGGTTGTGCCTCTATGCTCCTATAACGCTTCCCAGAGGGCAGGGGAGAGACAATTGAGAAACCGGGATGATTGTTATCCTCAGTAATACCCCCAGCCTTCCTGAGACAGCGTGTTATAAAAATGTCTGAAATAGAGGGGAGCTGTACTCCAGTGATGGACTGGGCTAACCTGATCACCCCCTGTAACGCCTTCCGCTCGGACAACGAGCTGCTGCCGAACCCCACTGTCACCCCACGCGTGAGCACACGCTCAGTAGCGCACCTGTGAAATGCGGTAAGGACGGTTGAAGATAGACCAAATGTTGTGCCTTCTCTGTAGCTCCAGTTACATGCTGGGACCGCGTTCAGTCATTAGTCATGAAGGGACCCAGGAACGTGAAGCTGCTCACCATCTCTGTAGCCGCCCCGCTGATGTGAAGAGGGAGAGATTATTGCCAAGGCACCACGCCAGCAGGGTCCAGTGTAACAGTGTGTGACTGTTAAAAAAACAGGATCAGCAGTGCGGAGGCTCCCGCGGTGATGGAGGCGCTGGCGAAGTTAGCTGGATCCGCGTCATTCGTACGCTTCAGCCTGCGGCTCCTGATTCGGGCGGTGGCCGGGCGGGACCTGAAGAGACTGTGCCCAAATTGAACCGACAGGGTGTCTTGCGGTGCTCTTTTTTCTCGTGACGCTGAAGGCTTTTAGAAAAGTCAAAATTTTTTGCGCCCGATGCCTGCTAACGCAGGTTGAAAAACAGGCTTCGGCGCTGCAACATTTGCAGCCATTTGCCTAGAGGCAGGGTCTTCACCGTGCGGGGGTGCGGTGAAACTCTCAGCCGGCAGGGCTCTGCCTGTGGGCCGACGGTCCGCCATCCCTGACAGATGCTGCACCCGTCCAGGCAGGCGAACGGAATTCAAAAACAAAAAGAAAAATCAGACCGCGGAATAAGAAGAGCCAACAAGGACTGTCAGGAACTGTCGTTATCAGACGAAGGCGTAGAGCAGTGATTTCTAGTCCCAGTCCTGCTGCCCCACACACACCTCTGTGTGTTGGGCTTGTCTTGTATCTTGTGTATTGTAACGCAACAGGGGCTCAGGCGGGCGCCCTTGCCGCATTAGGTCGGCCCCCCACCGTTGGGGGCTCAAACCCGGGACTCCCCCGTCTCTCAGCAGGGACCCAGCCCGGTGAGCCAAAGAGAGATCTCTCCACAGCCCAGTAGCTGTAGTCCTGCTATTACAGGGAAGGGCGGTGACGTCACCTGCTCTGGTACGCCGGCTCTTACACAGTGCCTGTCGGCCGTAAGCGTTACAATATTCTTTGTATTTATCGTTGTCGACATTCTCTAAAGCGCTTTGAGAAGCTACCTTTAAAGGCGTTATATCAAATAAAGTTTATTATTATTATTATTACCTGCAGGTTTTCATTCCAGCCCACCTTCATTAGATGACTGAAGCCTTTGCTCGATCTGAGAAGGTGCTTCAATCGAGTATGTGCGTTCTGTTTCCAGTCACAAGTTCTGGGTTTTACCTCACGTACAAAATACAGCAGTTAAAGCCCCCACATGTCCAGGCCGGGAGCTGACATCCCTCTGCCTATCCTTAAGGCCAGGAAGGGTGGGACTGTGCAGCTGAGCAAGGTGTGATGTAGCCGGCGCGCTTGGCTGCGATGGTCTCCCCGCCCTGATTCCCGTCGTCTCCCGGCAGGCTTCCTCCGCGACCGGCTGGGCTCCTACGACGTGGCCTTCTACCTGGCGGGCATCCCCCCGCTCATCGGGGGCGCGGTGCTGTGCTTCATCCCCTGGGCGGAGCGCAGGAAGAGGAGGCAGCAGCAGGAGGCGGCGGGAGACACGGCGGAGAAAATGCTGGGCGCCAAGCCCAACGGCGCCTTCCCGGTCGAGGGCGCCGGGGGAGAGAAGACGGACCACGAGTCGGCCGTGTGAGACACGCACACGCCTGGACACACACAGAGACGCATTGGAATTAAGTGCTAAATATGTTTATAATATGCATATATATATACCTATATATTTCTACAGAAGCCTATATATATACAATATCTTTTTAAAACTGCTTTGTAGGAAAACCTGGGGAAACTTTTGAAGGAATGGTGCATATCCGTGAAACGCCACACAAGAGGAATTGACAATCTCTGTAATGTTCTCGTTAAAAGTATCCGTTGCAGTGTCCTTTTGGTTCAGCATGCTCCCGGCTCCGCAGGTTCGGCGCGCGTAGCCGAGGCCGGTGTCCTTTGACGAAACCAGCCTCTTTGAAGTGTTGCGGCTGAGGTCTGAACGAGGGAATGCGTGCTTTTGGAAAAAAGGTGCTCAATGCTCAAAGCTTCAAGCAGCTAACCGCCTGTGGAAGAAGCCACGGGCTTAGGAACAGCAGAGGTGGATTTGGGAAAATTTTAAGAAATAGTGCATTTGTTTTTCGAAAGTGCGAGTCTCGTTTCTGCTGCTCGCAGTCAAGAACCAAATATTACACAAAACACTTTGATGCGACCAAAGACATGATACTTGTTTGTACCTAGCTGTAAGTGATGCTGACCTGGAATTCTTTGAATGTAAGCGTACAAGTGGGCAGCAGAAAGTGACATCATTTCGACAGTGTCGTTATTTCAAAACTGCCAGAAAGCACTTAGTACCATTCACGCGTACACTAAGAGAAACATCCCAATGGTCGTTGTGACTGCTCTCCTCTTTTGAGCCACTTCCTCATCTGCCTTTCATTCCAAATCACTTATTGTATGACGTGATCTCCTGAGGTGTCGAAATCACCACTATTTTCAAGGCGTTTGCACATTATGTAAGTTATCTGGAAACTCGACTTAAGCGGCATTTCAGGACCAAGAGTATGGTGACTTCAACGTCTGCTAGTGGAAATAATTTTTAAAAAGTCCTTGCAGAAGGAATGAAGATGTTTTTCGCTTAATTTGAGCACTTGATTTTCGCCATCCGTCCTTCTTTAGTAATGTCAGGTCTTATCGCTAGACCCATTTCCTTCTTGCCATGCAGGAGCACAGCGTAAAAAAGCACACCAGGGGGAGAGGGATCTGGAGAATTATTTTTATAATAGAATGAAAAACAGTTTTGTCTGAGAAGGTGCTGGGACACCTTATACACCATATAAGAGATCTTAAGCACAAGAATTCCAGCCGGTCAACATACGCTGCATGGGCCACTTTAAGTGCTGTTAAATGCAAAGATGGACACCAGATCCAAGAACTCAGTCTTCTTCATACTTGTCGGATTGTTTGCTGCTTGATGCTTTTCATAAACTGCTTCTGAGGGCAGATTTACAAGGGAGAGGCGTTAGAATCTATATCGTAACAACCGGTGACTGAGAGTCGTGCTGAGTGTTAAATAATTACTGCGAAGAAAATCTTGTATATATTTCTCTGCAGTAGGCCGACGTTCAGTCTGCTTTTCTATGCAATGTAAATGCAAGTTGGCTCTGTGATTACAGTTGATCACCTTACAAAAGCTGTAATCAATCGAGGTTGTACAACAGAATATGCTTAGCAAGCATGTCTTACAATCAGTTCCAGTAATCGTTGTACACAGAGGATCAATACAGGCACTGTATTATAAGCAATAGTTCTGTAAACACGGCACTGAGATAAAAACACTGAGAACTCGACTGCCGACTACTGCTGGGGAAAAAAGGTTGTTTTGTATTGGGTTTAATATTAACACACATTTGCACAAGCCTCGGCTGTTCCTATAAAGGAAGTCATCTTTGGACTACAAATTCTGAAGAAAGAACCACCCCTAAAAATCTTCAAAATTACATTTGTGTTTTTTTTTTCTTTATTGGTTTGTAAACACAAAGATTTATTGAAAAGCAGTTGATCCTGGTCCAATTTAAGAACAGCCTCACTTATTTACATAATTTCAGTTACTTAGCAAATTAATGTTGTATAATCCTATAACCATGTCTGTCATGTGTGGTTGTTGGCCAGATTATTTCTTTGTGGGGCATTTCAGTTCAGTGCATGTATCCATGGTCCGAGCACACTGTCCTCTACTTTTAGGTCTTACCATCGTCATGGAAATTGGCTAAGGGACAACTTTTAACATGTACAGTAATTGAAAATGTGTGTTCTGAAATACTTCCTTAGTGAAGAAAGTATTTTTAACACACCAAGTTGTATCGACTTTTTCTTTATTCTTTTTGATGAGCATTTATATGCTCTTAAAAGCAGAAGGCAACCATTACTGAAATTGACCCGAACAAAACATTGGGGAGTGCTAAACTGATCGTTAACTTCAAACCAGCCAAGCTGTTTTTTAACCAATGACATTTCAGAGGCAGCATTTGCCGTTTGATCCTAAATGGATCCCATAATCCTTCCTGAGACTGAGGCAATATGAAATTGCTTATTTTCTATACTAGAAATGCATAAGGTTAGAACATTGAATTGCAGTACCTATATAAATGTTATCGTCTGAAAAATGATAATATGCAGTGAGTTTCGTGTGACGAATTACCTTCATGTGTTCATTGCCTGAAAGATCTTTTAGAATGTACATTTGAGACATATTTCTAGTGTCCATCTTTGAAGTACTGTTAAAGAGATAAATGAATCTACTTGTTTAATGTAAATGAAGTCAATGTTCTGACATCAGTTCTGTGAGATTTTTTTGTGTAAACGTAACAATCGAAAGGGAGTTTTTCTGTCCTCACAGACTAGACAAAAATGATTTGCTCATTTCTGTTGTTTTTTTTTTACATAGGATTTTAAAAGGAAGTGAGAAGTATGTGATTTGTGAGTGGGTAAAACAAACATATACAAAAGTAATTCATCATTTCATTCTAAAAATACATACAAAAAAACGACAGCATTCATGTCTGTGCTGGCAAGTTACAGTCTTCAGGTACCTGAACTCTTGTCTGGCACTTGTCAACCACACATGCACAAGAAAGTCATAGAGTGCTGTCGCTTTTGAAGAAGTAATAATTCTCAGTGGAACCATGTCATGATGGCTGAAGGCCTGCAAATCAAACACTGCCACAGAAATGAATTCTTGAGTTTTCTCTGCTGGAGAGCCCTCAATCCTCAATACTGCCTTGGGCTGAGGCATTACAATCTTGAGGATTGTAACCTCGAGTCCTAAATTATGCATGCAAAACAACTGATTCCTAATTTATGTGAATGTGTGTGATCACAGCTCATTTTCTCATCTGTTAAAACTTTACTTGCGTAACGAAAACGTATTCTTAACCTCACATTGTTAATGCTGCTGTCGTTTACAGTTGTTTTGTTTTCGTGACAGAGTTCTCATTACCTCACTTAACGCGCAATTCTGTTTATACTTTCAATTCAAGGTCGTGTCATTTCCAGGGAGCTCCCTGACAGTCCTTCAGGAACTGAAGGGATTGTACTGGAAAGAAACTGCCATTTCTTTAAAATAAAGGATGTCCCAAGAATTCTGAAGTGCAAACACACTTGTGAAAGAGTGTTTTATACCACAGGTGGACCGCTTGAAAGAATGCGAATTGTCATGATTTAAAAATAGTTCAAACAGAATCCTCGAAGGCATCCTGGGTGTCACTGGAAAGTATTGTACTAAATTTATCTTACAGAGCTCTGCGATACACTGAGATGCCAAGAGATCAGTTTCTTTGCCTTTCCATGTGGAAATAACTACAGCCAAGCCAACCCAAAGAGGTGGGGTGACATTTTCACCTCGCCCATAGACCTATAATGCGTATGTCTTAATTGTGCTGTTTTCTGAACAGAAGAGTGTGTTTACACCTATATTATTTAAAGATGTGGCTAAATACCTAATTAGTCAGCATGTTGTTGACAAACAATATAGGATATTTTAATTTTTACATTGAGTCCTTTTTCATTTTTCCATTAATGCAACCGGAATAAACTCCATTTGCATTTATCACAACTGTGCAGAAGTAAATGTCTAAACCAGGCGTCCTGTTAAGCATGCTTTTGTGTTAAAAAAGGTGTACAAAAACTGGAAAAATGAATCTATATCAGAGTGTTATTATTGCCTTTCATGCTTTATTTCAAGTAGTTGCGCTAGTTTGCTGTGTCTGCCATCATTGCGTCCTGTGATTTAACTAAGAGGAAGAAAGATTAAGTATTAGCTGCTTCCATCTTTGAAGTGATCTTGTGTTTATTCTTTTTCTTTGTACTCTGTTCTCAAAACCTTATTATTGGTTAAGTATGTATGTTAAGATTTTATAGTGTTAATTGTTTTAATCATTCACTTAAACCATTGTATTTTGGGGAGTTTTGTTCTGTGTTCCATAAGTGCATGTTTTACTATTGATTTAAAGATATGCAATCTACCAAACAGACTGAAAAATGTATGATGAGACCTTTTGAACGAAGTAAAGATATTTTTAACTTTTTGTTTGGAATTTTTGTATTGATTTGGTGTGAGATTACTGGACACAGTAAATCTTTGCCTGTAACTACACTGTCGTGTAGTCAGACCACATGTTTAAATTCCCCCTAGTACACATTAAAAAAAACTTCAGGACAGGAGCCCACATTTCTGTAGGACTGGGAGAGGCAGTGTGGCAGTCGCAGCACGTCCATGGAGGCAGGGTGATGCAGGGGGAGTCCAGTCCCAAGACCAGGGAGCAGTCCGGTCCGGTCCAGGAATCTGCCACGCTTCACGGACAGTGTTCTTCCAGATGTGCTCTGGAAACAGGTTATCCCACTGTCTGCTGTATCAGCTCCACTTCATCCAGGAGCCTCCTGCGGTCCTGCAGGGGCTGCTGTACCTCAGTGCTCGGGTAGCCCATCACGGAGCGAGAGAGACAGGGACACTGAGACTGAGTGAGAGAGAGAGACAGGGACACTGAGACTGAGTGAGAGAGAGACAGGGACACTCAGACTGAGTGAGAGAGAGAGAGAGAGAGACACTCAGACTAAGTGAGAGAGAGAGACAGGGACACTGAGACTGAGTGAGAGAGAGACAGGGACACTCAGACTGAGTGAGAGAGAGAGAGAGACACTGAGACTAAGTGAGAGAGAGAGACAGGGACACTCAGACTGAGTGAGAGAGAGAGAGAGAGAGACACTGAGACTAAGAGAGAGAGAGAGACAGGGACACTGAGACTGAGAGAGAGAGACACTGAGACTGAGTGAGAGAGAGAGACAGGGACACTGAGACTGAGTGAGAGAGAGACAGGGACACTGAGACTGAGTGAGAGAGAGAGAGAGAGAGACACTGAGACTGAGTGAGAGAGAGAGACAGGGACGCTGAGACTGAGTGAGTGTGAGAGAGACAGGAGAGACTGTGACAGTGTGAGAGACAAGCACTTCCTACTGCACTGTGACAGATACTGTAGGATTAGAGAAACATTCTTCCCTAAATTCAGAAATCTAATCCCAGAGTTCCCACACCTGCCAGAATCACAACAGGTCCCAGTCCTACTGGGAGAGGGAGGAAGGAACTCAGTTGAACTGGTAGCCCAGTATGTGATCTGTCACAGCCTGAGGAACAGTGAGTCTGTCTCCCAATAATGCTCAATATGTTTACAGTATATGTAAATATTTTATAATATGTCTTTGTTGTAAATGTCCGTCTGTGTTCTCAAAGAACACAGTTTTCCGAATTTATACATCAGAAAGACTACAGAAACCAAAATTATCCTGCAGCTAGGATCACACCTTCCCCCTTCTCTTCAGGACAGACTACTGTTCTCCATTCATTGGAGGTTTCATTTCACACCTCTCTACACCTATTCTGACTTCACACCTCCTGATTGGCCTCTCTGTCTGTCCCCTGCTCCCGCCTCTCGCTCCTCCTCTCTCCCAGCTTTTGTTCTCCTGCTACATTACCTTTGCCTACTGCCCTGTCTCTCTCACACCTGAAGAAGGCTCCACGGCTGAAACGTTGTGTTTTCTTTCTTCTTTTTTTTTCAGCATGGAATAAACCTATTACTTGTTCCTTTGCAGCCTACGCATGCTGACGCAGCTCCCCACCTGTATAGTGCCCCCATACTAACCTGGTTGAGAGGAGAGCTGGGAAGGATATGATACAATACAACTCTACTTTATTGTTCAACTCCTCAGAAACGTAATTCCTCATAAAAAAACCTGTTACACCCTGACTCTCTATCCTCTTGTACTAAGCTTACGAGTCCACCTGTGTCCATGTCAAGCACCCCTTATTTTTTTTTGCTATTGACGTGATTGCTGTTCTGAAAGTGTTTTTTCCAAATTTTTAAGAACAAATAATACAAAATAGAACAGGTATCCAGAAATGCAGATTTTTCCATCCATCAATTTTGTTTTGGGGTTTTTTTCTTTGTTATTTTCCAGGTTCTTAATGAGCAATACTGCATTTCCGTCTTGGAGACATTAAAGGGGCGCAGTGTTAGATCATTTTGTTTGGTTTTGTGACTAAGACATCGACCCAGTGGGTCAATTGCAACGAACTGAAAGCAGCATACTAACAGGAGTCCAGCCGGGAAGTCCGTTGCAATTGACCCAGTATGATTAATAAGAGTAATCCTAATAAACGTCTCGAGAGTCGGTAAGTCACCAGAGGGTCCTATCGCGGAAACCGGCGGGCGGGAGTGAGCGAGTGGAAACAGACCCTAATAATAATAATAATTGCTTACGCTTATATAGCGCTTTTCTGGACACTCCACTCAAAGCGCTTTACAGATAATGGGGATCCCCTCCACCACCACCAGTGTGCAGCCCCACCTGGATGATGTGACAGCAGCCATAGTGCGCCAGAACGCTCCCCACACATCAGCTATCAGTGGGGAGGAGAGCAGAGTAATGAAGCCAATTCATAGGTGGGGATTATTAGGAGGCCATGATTGGTAAGGGCCAATGGGAAATTTGGCCAGTACACCAGGGTTATAGAGTCAGGACCTCGGTTTTACATCTCATCCGAAGGACGGTGCCTGTTTACAGTATAGTGTCCCTGTCACTATACTGGGGCATTAGGACCCACATGGACCACAGGGTGAGTGTCCCCTGCTGGCCCCACTAACACCTCTTCCAGCAGCAACCTTAGTTTTTCCCAGACGAAGTACAGGCTCAGTGACCACAGCCTGGTCATAGAAACTGGGCGACACAGGCAGACCTGGCTGCCCAGAAAGGACAGGCTGTGCTCCCACTGCCAGCGGGGAGAAATAGAGACAGAGGTGCACTTCCTACTGCACTGTGACAGATACTCTGGGATTAGAGAAACATTCTACCCTAAATTCAGAAATCTAATCCCAGAGTTCCCACACCTGCCAGAATCACAACGGGCCCAGTCCTACTGGGAGAGGGAGGAGGGAACTCAGTGGAACTGGCAGCCCAGTATGTGATCTCCTGTCACAGGCTGAGGAACAGTGAGTCTGTCTCCCAATGATGCTCCATCTGTCTACAGTATATGTAAATATTTTATGATATGTCTTTGTTGTAAATGTCTGTAGATTTTATTTTACTTTTATTTTTTTGTCTTGTTTCATGTGGATTTCGTTATTTTTATTTGCTTTGGCAACACTGATCGTCACCATCGGTCATGCTAATAAAGCACCTTGAATTGAACTGAATTGAGTGGGCTACATTACTGCCTGCCAGGTCTCCGTCTGCACTGGATCTGCTCGCACGGCAGCTCCGTCTCTTCCACGCAGCCCTCCTCCTCCGTCATGTGACACCTTCGCACTTCCGTCCCTGTGCCGAGCCGAGCTGCCCTGTCGGTTCGCCCCGGTACCTGACCCACCCCCTCCCCCCGGGAGCCAGGCGAGCCGTCAGGCGGATCCGCAGCGCCTCGGAGCCACCTCGGGGGAGAACCAAGGCCCTCACAGACGGGGGGGGGACGAAACAAAAAAAGAAAAGGACCGAAGCCTTTAGCGGCGCGTCCAGCGGCGCTACGGGCTTTGCGTGGGTTAGCTCCCAAGTCTGAAGGGAGGGGATCTCTCCAGGGGCCCCCGCTACCCCTACCCCTCCTGCGGCCGCGATGTCCGCCGCGGCCCCCAAGAAGCAGGTCCGCTTCGCCAGGACGGAGCAGAGCGACGGCGACGGCGACAACGACAACAACGACGATCAGGAGGAGGACACGCTGTTCGACAAGCGGCAGGACGCGCAGCGGGGCTCCCCGGGCCTCCGGACGGGGGCCAGGAGGCGAGACGAGCTGGGCTCCGAGGAGGTGGCGGTGCGGGGCAGCAGGACGGGCGGCCAGGCGGATGTCAGCCGGTGGCCCGTCACCGCCGTCCTCTGTGCCTCCTTCCTCGGCCTGGTGAGTAAGGACCCACCTCGCTTCCTGATGGCGTGACGGGCGTTTGTGATGCCCGTGTACTCGGTGAACACCTGCCGGAGCCGGCCGGTCTGGCGCACTGGGGCGGGGACTTCACTCGCACGGTGTCGGTAGTGCCCGCAGTCCAGAGGCGGTTCTCGGGGCTGCTCTTGGGAGTGTGCAGTTAGTGCGGGTCAATGACCGCAAACCTGCCTGCCCCGGCTGCCGGCCTGTGTTCCCGTGAGTCCGATGTGTATAGTCCTTTAGGATTAACCACCCGACGTGTGTGAGGGGGTCTGACGTCTCTGAGCCGGAGACCAGAGTCCCAGGAGGCTGAAGTTCTGGTTTCGGTGTCCCTGGGCGATGTGGTCCCAGGTGCCTGCTGGTGATGCAGGGGAGAGGGTGCCGAGGAGCGGACAGATGGGTGACGAGCGCTCAATTCAATTCAGCTTTATTTGTCATTATACTTGCACGGGTGCATAGTATAGCGAAAGGTGTTTCTCACGAGTCTCTCATCTGCAGTATATAAATAGAACAGCAGACAGGACAATAGACAGTAATACAACAACAGTAACAATGTAAACAACAGTATGGTGCCAGTACAGAATTGTCAGAAACTGTGCAAATACACAAGCAGAGAAAAGTATACAAACAGGACAGAAACAGTGCAAAAGTAATACGGTGATTAATAAATAGTACAACTAGTATAGTTTTAAGTACAATTTCGGTGCAACCCAGGAAAACTTCGCTGGGTTTGGGTAACAGTATCTGGGTACTGTATTCTGCAGAATACATTAGTGATAATAAGCCAGCTTTGCATTTACCCTCCAGGTGGAATAGAGTGCTTTTGACCGCTTCTAAGGGTCAGGGGTCACAGGTGAGGTCACGGTGCAGTGTCCCTGTCTGCACTCTCTAAGCAGCTGGAAGCTAGAATGGGGTTTGCCCTGAAGGTCATGGTCCAGAGCTGCCCAGCTGTCCAGCTGTAGACATGACCTCTGACAGGCCTTCCCTGCCCGAGGAAGAGGTCGGAGTGTACGTTCGTCTGCCACAGCGGAACCGTGCAGCATATGGAAATCCAGAGCTGCTGTGTATGGAAATATATACAAATTGATCACAACTGAAATTGTAGCAAAGCCTGGCTTTGTTCCACCTGACAGTTTCAGTGCAGGTGTTTGAGTACTGTTGACAAATCCGATAAGGCCTTGTGACCAATTCAGTTTTCTCGAGTGGCACATTGGGGCCCTGGGTTCAGTTCCTGGGGTGCTGTCTGTGTGGAGTTTGCATGTTTTGCCTGGGTTCATGTGGGTTTCCTCTGTGTGCTCTGGTTTTCTCCCACAGCCCAGAGACATTTAGTCAGGAAAACTGGCCCTGGTGTGAGTGTGTCTGTGTGTGTGCCCTGCAGCGGACTGGTGTCCCATCCAGGGTGTACCCTGCCTTGCTCCCGTTGCTTCCTGGGATAGGCTGTAGCTCCTCTGCGGCCCTGTATTGGGTAGGGGTTAGGAAACAGATGGGGATATCAATCCTGGGGGAAAGATTAGGCCGGGGTTCCATATCTCTGTTGTGAGTGATTTCAGATAAAGAGGTCTGTAACAGATGTCTAAAACCCTTGTAAAAGACAACTTTGCCTCCAAGTCATGTGACCTCAGTCTCATTTTCACTTGGCCGCAGTTTCCCAGGAGCGTCTCAACACACTGTGGAATTTCAGACGCGTCCGCGGAACGCGATGGGTTTTACCACCAAGAATGGCATTAAAGATAGTGATCTGGACATAAATAATACTAACAATAGTGTCCCGCTACATCTTTCTTGCTTGGCCTCCTAATTACATGGAATATGGATAGTTAGTAAAATTGCTTGGTGTTCATGTAAATCACCTAAAGGGGAATATTTTCTATTAAACGAAAAGATTCTCAGATATTTCATTGACTAAACAGTAGGCTATTGCCAAAAAATAAATACGCTGTGGAGAGTGTGCTTTAGGTAGTACTAAAGGAGAGGATTGTGTACACCTTCCGTTGCAAAACCCCAAGTTAACAGCATATTAAAGTCAAGAGGAAGGTGAAACTGCAGCCTTGTGGATCTGTCAAGGGGAGAAAGTGACTTTGCAATTATGTTAAACTAAAGTTCTTAAGTTCTTACAATGAACAAAGCTCCTAAAACGATACCGTGAAGCAGAAAGTTTTCAGTTCACACAGTCTGTAGGTGGTCCGGGTCCTCCGGTCTGGTCTGTTGCTCTGTATCTGATCACACTATTTTGGCAACTTCCTCTGCTGAAATGGTTGATGAAAAGGCTGATAATGTGCAGTGAACAGAAGAATGGAGGCAAAATAGGAACTGTAACAATCCTGTGTCCATACTGCGCAGTTTCACTGTAGCAACAAATAACAGCACTGTCTTGAGCTTCCACGTTTGATAAGAAAGTGCAGCATTGTGTCGTGATGATTTGGCTGCCAGTGTTATACAGGAAATAAGAACGAAAGGCAAACAGTAAGAGTGTTAGGATCTGCAGTGAAATGACAGATCCTGGGTTTTGGAAGAGCTGTTCAATTAAAAAAAAAACAGTTCAGTTTTTGGACGGCAGAAGCCAGTAGTGGATAAAACCAAGCTCTTTCCCTAATCACAATTTGAACAGATGTGAAACACTGGGCGAAAACCCTTCAGAATGAGAATGCCTCTTGTACAGAGTGGGGTGATCTCAGATACGTTGTGGTTTTGAATTGTTGGTCACACACACACACAGCTTTTCAGTAATTGCCGATCGTGTGACCGGTGCACAGCTGAGTTCACTGTGACCACAGTGTCCTAACTCACTCACTGCTGAAGAGAACACTTTATATGGTAACTGAGCAGAGCTAGTGACACTTGGTTGTATGTCAGTATTCTTCTGCCATCCAAGGATCCTGTTCTGGTTCTGATGTGGCTTTGAGATTGAAGAGTACTGGCTGATACCTGCTCTATAGCCAGAAGGATCTAAACAGCGGTTGGAAATGAGACTTGACCTCGGCCTGTCCTCTGGTGGTGTGTTGTAGGGGATGAGCATTGCAGTGCTTGGCCCCACCCTTGAAGACCTGGCCATCAATGTGAACAAGAACATAAGCAACATCTCCTACATCTTCGTGGGCCGAGCCCTGGGCTACATCGGGGGCTCTGTGGTGGCGGGGGTCCTCTTTGACTGCGTGAACCACTACCTGCTGCTAGGTAAGCCCGCAGCCCCCTCTTGCCTGCCCCTGTCCTCCGGCCACGGCCTGGCGCCCCGCGGGCGGTGTGGGAGCGGGCAGGGCGGGCAGGGTCCAGCTCGGGGCATGAGCTGCCATGCCCGCGCCAGCAGAGTCAGGCCCCTTTAGCCAAGCTGCCATCTGCGCTCTCGGGGTGAGGCGCTTCCTTGTGCCCCTGGGCCTGCTGGGAGAGGTGAGTATCCCCACTGTGCAGGAGCTCTTCCTGCTCGCACGCATGCACACTCACTCACGCACTCACTGACACTCACACACACACACAGAGACTTACACACTCACTGACACAGGCACACACACACACTCACTGACACATACACACAGAGACTTACACACTCTCACACAGGCACACACACACACTCACTGACACTCACACACACACACACAGAGACTTACACACTCTCACACAGACACACACACACTCACTGACACTCACACACACACACAGAGACTTACACACTCTCACACAGACACACACACACTCACTGACACTCACACACACACACAGACTTACACACTCTCACACAGACACACACACACTCACTGACACTCACACACACACACACAGAGACTTACACACTCTCACACAGACACACACACTCACTGACACTCACACACACACACAGAGACTTACACACTCTCACACAGACACACACACACACTCACTGACACACACACACACAGAGACTTACACACTCTCACACAGACACACACACACACTCACACTCTCACACAGGCACACACACACACACTCACTGACACACACACACACAGAGACTTACACACTCTCACACAGGCACACACACACACTCACTGACACTCACACACACACAGAGACTTACACACTCTCACACAGACACACACACACACTCACGCTCACATTCTCACACACTCACTGACACTCACACACACACACAGAGACTTACACACTCTCACACAGACACACACACTCACACTCTCACTCTCTCACGCACTCACTGACACTCACACACACACACAGAGACTTACACACTCACTGACACAGGCACACACACACACTCACTGACACACACACACAGAGACTTACACACTCTCACACAGACACACACACACACTCACGCTCACATTCTCACGCACTCACTGACACTCACACACACACAGACTTACACACTCTCACACAGGCACACACACACTCTCACACAGGCACACACACTCACACTCACATTCTCACGCACTCACTGACACACACACACAGAGACTTACACACTCTCACACAGGCACACACACACACTCACTGACACACTCTCACACAGACACACACTCACTGACACTCACACACACACACAGAGACTTACACACTCTCACACAGACACACACACACACTCACTGACACACACACACACAGAGACTTACACACTCTCACACAGGCACACACTCACACTCTCACACTCACACACACACACAGAGACTTACACACTCTCACACAGGCACACACACACACTCACACTCTCACACACACACACACGCTCACATTCTCACACTCACACTCTCACACAATTCAGTTCAGTTAGATTCAATTCAATTCAAGGTGCTTTATTAGCATGACCGATGGGTACAATCAGTGTTGCCAAAGCAAATAAAAATTATAAAATTCACATGAAACAAGACAAAAAATAAAAGTAAAATAAAATCTACAGACGTATTACAGACATTTACAACAAAGACATATCATAAAATATTGACATATACTGTAGACAGATGGAGCATCATTGGGAGACAGACTCACTGTTCCTCAGGCTGGGACAGGAGATCACATACTGGACTGCCAGTTCAACTGAGTTCCCCCCTCCCTCTCCCAGTAGGATTGGGCCCGTTGTGGTTCTGGCAGGTGTGGGAACTCTGGGATTAGATTTCTGAATTTGGGGAAGAATGTTTCTCTAATCCCAGAGTATCTGTCACAGTGCAGTAGGAAGTGCACCTCTGTCTCTATTTTTCCCTGCTGGCAGTGGGAGCACAGCCTGTCCTCTCTGGGCAGCCAGGTCTGCCTGTGTCCGGTGTGTGTGTCCAGTCTGTGGTCACTGAGCCTGTCCTCTCTGGGCAGCCAGGTCTGCCTGTGTCACCAGTTTCTATGACCAGGCTGTGGTCACTGAGCCTGTACTTCGTCAGGGTCTGTTTCTTTTTGTTGTTTCTTACCTTGGTCAAATATTCAGCTAGTGTGTATTGTCTGTTTAGGGTCCTGTAGCATTCCAGTTTGTTGTGTTTGTGTGTGTGTCCCAGTGTGTGAGATATTGCTCTCTCAAACGCGCGCACACACACACGCACACACTCTTTTTATCTCTCTCTCGCACACAGAGACACTCACACTCTCTCTCTCACACACCCACACACTCTTGCACACACTCTCCCTCACACACACACACACACACTGCTTGTGTAGTGAGGCTGAAGTTATCGTACTGTAAGCTGCCTCCACCGTACTGTCACAGTTCATTGGAAGGGGTACTTTCAGCTAAGACAGTTCAACATGTCGGCTCTGCCTTCTGCTGAGGAAACAGATATAATTCCTCTAGCTACTAGGGACTCCAGTTGCACCCTGTAAAGAAATGTAGCCGGTACCATGACAACGTCATGTAGTGTAGTCGTTCCTTTTTTGAGGAGAGTAAGAGTTCGTATTGGATGCTGTCTTTCATCCATAAGACTCGGAACTAAAGCAGGGCCTAGCCGGACCGGGTTATAATTCAGGAACTTCTTCATTGCATGCATGATGAGGAAAAGGTGTTCATATGTACCGTAGTATCGTACCCCAGTAATAGAAAGCGGAACGGGGACGTCTCTGCTCCAGACACAGAAGGACACTCTCATTTTTCCCCTTCAGGGTTCTCAATGCTGGCCACTGCCTTTGGGATGTTCGCAGTCCCTTTCTGCAAAAAGCCATTGCTGCTGACGGCTTTGATGTGCAGTGTGGGAGTCTCCATGGGCTTCCTAGATACAGGTGGGTGGCCGTTTGCTTCCCGGACTTCGCTTTCGAATGGATATCGTTCGGTCTGAAGTGAAATGTAATACTGTCCTGAGGCGAGCTTTAAATGAAGATACTTGATTCAGTTTTATTCATTGTCCAAAGTTTTTAGTGAACAAGGAAGTAATTCAGTTTCGAGTGTACTGTACAGAAAGTACAGTTTTATTGAAGAGAAAGCTCTGTATTCTACAAAGTGGATGAGACATTTTCTTGACTTTTTTAGAATTCATTATTAGTTTTAGAAGTGGCCTGTTCGTTGTGTCACCTGCCAGAACTGTTATTCTGTGGCATTTGAGGTTAATCAGGTGTAAGAGGTTGACGTGATTAGAATTTTCTAGGCAGTGCTTTTATTAAGGGAGAAGCATTAAAAAGCCAGAAGAGAGGCAGACGGCACAGGCGCCACCCAGTTAAGGGCTAGGAGTTCCCCCGCTGGCTGTAGAATTGGGTCTTGCTGTACAAGGACAGCCGGGGATCAAGCCAAGGCTGGTAACATGAGAAGGACATCGAAAGTGTCGGAAACACCCGGTGGCTGTTTGCAGTCTTCAGCCCCACTGTCCCTTGACACCTGGTCAGGGTAAGGTCCTGTTTCCAGTTCAGCCCCGAACGAACTGTCGTTTTCTGTAGCCGGTGAGCCTGTGTGGGGAGGACGGACTTCTAACGCCAGCGTTTTCTCCGCCAGGCGGCAACGTCCTGATCCTCAGCACCTGGGGCGCCCAGTCCGGGCCTCACATGCAGGCCCTGCACTTCAGCTTTGCCGCGGGCGCCGTCGTCTCCCCGGTGCTGGCCAAGCTGCTGCTGGGCGCGGCGCCCCCCGCGGGGAGGAACGTGAGCGCGGGCGCGGCCCCCCACGCCGCCGGCCACATTTCCAAGGCGCTGAGCCCGCCTCTCGGGTTCGCTCAAGGCCGGGGCGGCTCCCTCAAGTCCACGTGGGCCTACACGGTGATCGGCATCTTCGTCCTGCTGGTCTCCCTCTTCTTCCTCATCCTGTACTCCAGGAGCAGCCCCTCCCGCGAGAGAGCCAAGGCGTCCTCGGAGACGCGGGTCGTGTCCAGGCATCACAACGCCCTTATCCTGCTGCTGTTCTTCTTCTTCTTCTGCTACGTGGGGGCCGAGGTGGCCTACGGCTCGTTCATCTTCACCTACGCCAAGGACTTTGCCGGCATGGATAAGAGCGAAGCTGCCGGCCTCAACTCCGTCTTCTGGGCCACCTTCGCCGCCGTCCGCGGCCTGGCCATCTTCTTCGCGGCCTGCCTGCCCCCGGGCGCCATGATCCTGCTGAGCCTGGTGGGCTGCACGGTCTCCTCCCTCTTTCTCACCCTCTTCAGCAGGAGCAGGGCCGCCCTGTGGGCTGGCAGCGCCGTGTACGGCGCCTCCATGGCCACCACGTTCCCCAGCGGCATCTCGTGGGTGGAGCAGTACACCACGGTGACGGGCCGCTCGGCGGCGGTCTTCGTCGTGGGGGCGGCCCTCGGGGAGATGGTCATCCCGGCGGTAGTGGGCTTCCTGCTGGGGCAGACGCGGGAGCTCCCGGTGCTGATGTACACCGCCCTGGGCACCTCCACCATGACGGCCATCATCTTCCCGGTGATGTACAAGCTGGCCACCTCCCAGGCCGCGGTGGGCCGGAAGCCGCGGGAGGGGGGCCGCGCCGGGGACGACGGCGAAGACCGGAAGGCCCTGCTGGACTCGGGAGCCAACGAGGAGGAAGACGAGGACGGGGAGGAGGAGGGGGACGAGGCCGAGCAGTGGAACGATGCCGACTTTGAGGTGATCGAGATGGACGACGCCGGCCTCGTGGGCTCGCCCCCGCCTGCGTCTGCGGGAGCCGGCGGCACCGCGGCCGCCGCCGCCCTCCCAGCTTCTCCCTCTCACCCCGCCGGCCGCGGGTCGCCCTCCCCGGCCTTCCCAGCGGGATCGCCCAGACGGAAACTGCTGCTCAGCCTGGACCGCGAAAAGAAGGACTGAGCGCCCTTCCCCCTGCTGCCCCGCGGGACGGAAACCCGGCGCTGGTCAGCCGTGCCAGCTGGGAACAGGTCTGCCGGCTGTGGATGGGCGGGGGCTGGCTGGCTCGCGTGAGCCGTGCTCGTTGTCCATGCTGCATGCATTCAAGCTCCAGATGTTCCCCGGGATGTCTCGCCGACGGTCGGGCTGTTTTCCTTTTTTCGGTTGCGAAGGATGAGAAGCGTGTCACAAGACTGCTGTTGTTTTTGAGTGCCTAATCCATCCGAGGGCAGGAAGCCAGTTGCTCAGGGTGGGGCTGGAGCCTGTCTTGGAAGCCCAGGGCGTGAGGCGAACCACACTTCACACTACACACATCAGTCCACAGCCGGGCACAGGGGCCATTCAGGGAGACCATGCTCTAGACTGGCAGGAAGCCATGAAGGAAGAACATGCACACTCCACACGGAAGGCACCCCAGCCCAGAATCCAAGAGCTGTGAGGCAGTGATCACCACCATGCCAGAGAGCTGCAATTGTGGGGTCAATGCCTTTTTGTGACTTTTAAAATGAGTGATATTCATTATGATTTTCATTGCCATGATTATGAGCCCGTAGTTGTGTAGCGGAGACCATCAGTGGTGTAGTGAAGCAAGACATTATAGCACTTTCTGAGCCCCTGTTCACATACATCTTTCCCATTTCTTGCTTTTCGAGGTGATACATTTCCTTCAGTCCTTCATCTTGAAAGGGTATCATCACTCCAACTCCACTCCATCCCTCCAGGAAAATGCTCATCAATACCAGCGTCAGCATTTGGTGGACGTAGCAAAAACAGCATTCACAACACATTCACGGTGGTGGATTAAACCGCAGTGATTTTCTTGGCATTGTTGGTCAGGTCAGATCGACAAGGGAGTCTGACTTTTACAGTAAGACACAGATTTTAATGTGCGTCTGGTTTACAAATTACACAGCTGTAAAACGGTACTCTGAAATCAGCAGGTATTCATCAACTAATGCTTTCATGTGCTGATGCTACGTCTAAGCATTCCCATATCAGTAGCAGAGCACTGAAAGATTAACGGTGAGATCTGCAATGTATTGTCTGCCAGCACTAATTGAACCATTCAAGACATGCACTTTTAGGAAGAAATTCCTTCTGCTGAGAAGGTTGTGGCAGGAGCTAGATTGAGTGACAGTTGAGGACTACAGAGTGGAAGATGCAGAAATAAAAGGTTTGAGAACGGTCCGGCCTTTCTCTGTAAACAAGTGCGGACCATTTTGATTGATTCCAGTGTTGCTAGGTGAAAGATAATCAGCTTGGATACTACTGTGGACATACCTTTCTAAAAAAAAACTTCACTTTCTTTACTCTTCTGGACGGTACATTGGCTTGGCAGGCAGGTGAGAGAATGTGCACAATACTTATCCTATAACAGCATGCTATTCTGACTGGCTGGGCTAATGAAGGACTCAGCTGGGGGGGGTGCAATTGTGTTGCTGGACAGGTCTCTGATAGACAAGAAGTAAGATAAAAGTTGGTTTTGGGTGGTGGCAATTCCCATTTTTAAACAGATGTATTGTATTGTTAATCTGTCCTAAGGTTAGTGGCATCACAAAAGTGCCAAAGGTTTTTGTGTGTTAACTGTTTCAACAACATCCTGTTCCATAGAAATTAATTTCATCTGAGTGACGGGGAAAGGCAAAAATCAGTAAAAATGACTGCATATAACAGGCGAAACTGCAGTTATGAAACGGGCCTTTCTCCGTTAAATCAGAATTCAAGAAAATTTTGGAATGTCGTGAAATCCTTTTAGAGGTTTCTGTTAATGTGGTGTGTTGTGCTACTTAAAAAAAATGCAGACGACTCAAGGATAGCTGTGGTATCTTTGTTAACAATGGAAAATGGCATTTTCCCCATACAGAACCACCTGTATGAAACTAGGGTAGCGAAGAGTTCCTGTTTAATGTAGAAGTACCACAAATCAAGACCTGTTTTAGATTCTAAAATGCTCTTTTAGCCCTTTGCCTTGTTACCGAGATCTAGTGATGTTCAAGCCAAGAGGGTCAGAAGGCAAAAGTGGCCATATAAGGGAATGATTTTGTTTCAACATTTAAAAGTGTGTAATTCCTTTCAATTTTTACTGTCTTGATGAGGACAGTAGATGATGACATCTCAGATTGTTTATGTAATAAACCTATTTCTAAAACCCCGGTCTCAGTCCATCCATCCATCCATCTTCACTCTGCTTCTCCCAGTGAGGGTCGTGGCTGCAGCAGGCCGAGTGGATCAGCCCAGACTCTCCTGTCCCCAGCACCAGATTCCAGCTCCTCCTGGGAGATCCCCAGGTGGTCCCAGGCCAGCCCAGAGATACTGTCCATCCCTCCGGCGTGTCCTGGGTCTGCCACAGGGTCTCCGCCCCGTGGGACGAGCCCAGAACAGCTCCCGCGGAAGCCGACTGGGGAAGCATCCCAGTGAGATGCCCAAAACACCTCAGCTGGCTCCTCTCGCTCTCGAAGAGCAGCATCTCTGCTCCGAGGCTCTCCCGCATTGCTGAGCTCCTCACCCCGGCCCGCAGAGTCAGCCCAGCAGCCCTGCGGAGAAACCTCATTTCCGCCGCTTGTATCCGTGATCTCGTTCCGTCGGTCGATACCCACAGCTCACGGTCGGAGGTGGGGACGGGGACGTAGATCGACCGGTAAACCAAGAGCTTCGTCTTCAAACGCGGCTCCTGCTTCACCACCGCAGACCAGTTCGGTGCCCGCTGACCCGCAGACGCTGCCCTGCTCCGCATTTCGATCTCCAAGAATCGCGTATAAAAGACAAGATCCCTCCACTTGTGTCCTGGGCAGTGCCGTGATCACCAAACTGCATCATTCCAGGGCTTTATTACAACCCAGACATCCTGAATCGTACCAGGTGATTAGAAGCACATTTCAGAGGCATCTGAACATTGAAAACCTTGTATCACGTCTTCGTCTGGAGCTCCAGTGAAGCAACGCAGGTACCCGGCAAAGTGCTATGGGCATGCCAAAGGGACAAAAAATAAAGATCAATGAAAACAATATTTCATACATTGAGTTTTATTAAATTGTCTGATGATTTACACCTCCACCCACAGTAATATCAATTTTTAAAAAAACTGAGTCACAGTTCCTTCATTTTTTATACAGTTATACAAATACACATTGTGTGTACAATTGTTTGGCAAATTGTATAATCAGTCTTTACATAGGTAGGGAACACTTACTGTTGAGCATATAGAAAGCATTAGAAATGTGTGTACAAAACAAATATGCACAAAGAAATAATATATACTCTTGCCATAAATTATCAAAATACAGTATTGCAACAGTCCCAGAAGCTTTTGAAAACTTAGACACTTGCTCTTCTGCCCACTATCCCATAGGCGTGCCATGGGATTCAGAGAGTTTGAGGACTATTTTTGCAGAAATACATAAATAAAACAATCCTTTTCAGGCAGAAAAAAATGAATGAAGACACATACACATTGCACCCGGAAACAGAGATAAAAAAAATCTTTTTTTTTTCTTTAGTCTGGTGCACATGAATTCATCAGCCACTTTACAAGGAAAGGATTTCTTATTTACAAAAGTTTCGCATTTCTATAAAAAGAAATTGTTTTTAAACAGTGGTTAATTTGTCTGCCTTGGGTTAGAAGGTGCTCAATAGAGGTTTTGCATTTACAAATGCTACAGCGCATAAAAAACAACATGGCGAAGACCAACATGTCCCCTTCTGTTTCGACAGTGACTACGATGCCTTCGGAAGACGACATGAAGCGTCTTCGTATTGGCTTGGAAAAGGCTAGCCGTTTACTTACAGTAATTAGCAGCTGGTTACATGGTCAGTTTATCAGAACAAGGGCAGCTTACGCCTCCAGAGCTCCTTCGAAGTTTCTTTCCAGTGGCCAGCCTCAAGCTAGTGCCTACGAGAGGTGGCGGAGACATTACGATCGAGTCCTAGTCATAACCACAGCGACGACAAAATACTTAACCCAATGGGGTTAAACCAGAGCACCATGGAGAACGTGTGGAGGGCGTCGGAGACCGAGGAGGTTTAGCACCAACGGGGGGCGGGGGGGCCGCGGGCGTGGCTCAGAACTGGTCGAGCAGCCGCCGCAGGTACGGCGCCTTGGACAGCTGGCGGCTCACCCTGGACAGCTTGTACAGGACGGGGCAGTCGAGAGAGACGCACTGCAGCTGCCGCTCCGCCCCGCCCGTGCAGGTCCTGCAGATCTGAAATGAGAAGGTCGGTCAGCCGCCTCCTGTACCCCCCCCCACCGGGTTCGAGTCCGGAGGGCCCGCGTGACGGAACGCTTTCGTCTTCCCATCTCTAGATCCTTACAGTGTTTATTGTGTCGGTCTGTCTCGGACTGTTCATGTCACAGAGCTACTTCTGAAGCCCCGGGCTCAATCCATTCCGTTGGACTGCGCCTCCAGAGCGCCCTGAATCTCCCTACACGGCTTCCAAGGACCTGAAGCCAGTGATCCTGACCCTACCCTGTTTCCTGGCGGCACAGTCCTGCACACAACTGGCGTTTATAACAGCACAGGACAGGAAGGGGAGGTTATTTCTCTCAAGCCGAGGCTACGACTTTGGGCTCAGCGGTCTGTCAAGAGAACGCGCATCGTAAGGATGGAGGACTTATTCTGGGTTCCGGATACACTGTCTGAGGCACCGTCTCGAACAGACTCTTAAGAACGTAGATCAGGTTCTTCAGCGGCAACGGAAGGGTGTTGCAACTCCCTGTACCACAAGCAAGTGATAATGGCAGCACTCTTTTGTTAACCAGGATGGCACAGGACCTACTGTTGTTAAAACGAGTGCTCTCGCCGAAGAACAATGTCACTATCACTAATACAGGCCAGGCAGGTGGGAACCTGAGACCTGGATGGGGGAACATGGGACAGTGACACGGGTACACTCGCACAACATGTACACGTCCTTCCCCCCAAGCCCGAGGAGTTAACGGTGTCCCTGATATTTCCCAGCTACCCCAGACGGGTTCCCATCTATCCTAGCATGCACTCCTGGGGCTGACATCACCCTCCCCGTTGCTCGTCCTCTCAGCGCCCCATCTCTGCCTGGTTACATACCGGTAACGGGGTAGTAATGATGAGAGACAGCAGAGAGGGGATCCCAGTGCAGCCGTGCGCGCAGAGCGACACGGGGCGGCGGCGGCAGGTTGCCATGGCGACCCTGACCTTGAGCAGCTGCTCCTGCTGGCGCTCCCAGTGACGCACGTCCTGGCTCAGCGTGACGGCCACGCGCTGGGGCTCGGCCCGGCAGCGGCTGCACACCCCCAGCTGCGTCAGCTCGTCGCACACGGGGCAGTGCAGCGTGGTGAAGTACTGCGAGATGGTGCCCTTGCGCCCGGCCTCCTCGCCGCCCGCCGCCGAGCCTGCCTTCTGCACCTGCGGGGCGGAGCACCGGCGGAGGGTGAGGCGCGGGCGGGGCACAGGCCGCGAGAGCAACACGCAGGGCGCCGCACCCCCCCTCCTCACTGCTGCTGCCAGTCGGGACACGGAGGCAGAACCGAATGGGCTTCCGGATGAATTATGAGTTAAAAACGCCGCCCAGCTCTCGCAAACTCGGGGACGCTTCTCTGAGCAGTCAGTGTGGTCGCTATCTCGCTGGTGTGACGGAGCGGGTTCTTTTTTTACAGCGCTGTGCTCTCAGCGCAGTTTTCCTGCTTGATGTCAGATTAGAAATCTTCCTAAATAAAGTAATAATACAGCAGGAAATGCATTTTAGTGAAATATGCTGCTTTGGTTAACAGCTAAAAAAACTAAAATGGACAATTAATCAATGACAAAAGTACTAAATATTAAGTTAATTAACTAAAGTGAGAGCCCACCATGTATTTCAGTAAGAGTACAAGATCAAAGTAATTCATCTTTAAAAAGGCTATCAAATGGTTTGATTAAGTAAAATCAAAGCGGAATGTTACACAGCAAATGGTACGTGAATACTTTCATTCGTGTATTGAAATGGATTGGGCGATATAAGTTTTATTACAAACTGCACATTTTTAAAACGGTCATTTTCTTTTAATCCATAAGAATCTCCTACCTTGTCTTCGCAGTCACACCCTTCAGACTCCAGACAGGCCACGGTGTGGAAGAACTACGAGTACTCATGTAAACGAGTGCAATACTGTGACAGATACGGCCTGCTCGCTAATTATGTTCAATAATACCCCTGGGTAACACCCCTACTCTTTTCGAGAAACGCCCTGGGATTGTTAATGACCACAGAGAGTCGGGATCTTCGATTTTACTGCGCCTTTTTTGACCGTAGTGTCCCCGTCACTTTATATTAAGATCCACACAGACCGCAGGGTGAGCGCCCCCTACTGGTCCCCCTAACACCTCTTCCAGCAGCAGCCTCAGCTTTCCCAGGAGTCTCCCCTCCAGGTACTGACCAGGCTCACACCTGCTGAGCTCCAGTGGGCTGCCAGCTGTGAGCTGCAGGGTGCTGTTCTTGAGTCAAAGCCAACATTTAATAGCTATTCCTGCCGGTCACTGACCGATCTCACAATCCTGTCGACCAAGCTGTCCAGTCACTCTGATGCTAAAGATCCAGATTCATTCTGATAATGATCAGAAAGGGGCTTAAACAGGGAACAACCGAGAGCAGCTAAGTATTTCATGTCACACTGCCACCTGGTGGCCTAATGAGCAATAACAGGCATCGTGTCCGGTTGCAAAGCAGCAGTGCAGCACTCCCTACGCAGAAATCACCAGCTGGAAAGTGTGCTTTTAAGAGGTCCCCTCCCTTAGCCACATCTTCAACGTGAACTATGACGTGTTTTTACAGCCCCGGTAAGAGGCAAGAGAGCTGGATGTCTGCCTCGTCAAGAGCAGCTGCTGTTTCTCACTCTCAGCCTGACAATGTCTTCTCCCCGGCGGGCCGGGGCGGAGAGGCTGGCTCACCCTGGGCAGCTCCTGGTACCAGCTGAAGACGTCCACGCCGATCAGCGCGAAGACGCGCTCCAGCGGGGGCAGGATCTGCTTGCTGATGTAGTAGGTGGCGTTGAGCCGCAGGCCGGGGTCCTGCAGCACCTCGACGGGCCGGCGCACCAGCTGGATGAGGGGCACCCCGGGGAGCCCGTACACCACCACGTAGGGCACGCGCTCCCCCACCCGCGGCTCCAGCCGCCGGTCGTAGGCCAGCATGCGCCTGCAGCGGAGGAGAGAGAAGGGGGCGCCGCGTCAGCGGGCGACAGACACACTCTACCACACTGGACACCTGACAGGTGCGCAGGGCTGGGGCCCCGGGTTCAATTCTGGACCTGGGGGGGTGCTGTCTGCCTGTCCTCCCTGTGTTTGTGTGGGTTTCCTCTGGGAGCCCCTGTTTCCTCCCACAGTCCCAAAGCATGCTGGCGGGTTCGCTGACTACTGGGAAAACCGGCCCCGGTGGGAGTGTGTGTGCTTGTGTGCCCTGCGATGGACTGGGGTCCAGGCTGCCAGGCTGCCTTGTGCCCACTGCTTGCTGGGATAGGCCCTGGGCCACCCTGACCCTGGAGAGGCGGTAACTGAAAGTGATGTGATGTGAAGATTAATTCAGCCATGCTTGCTCAGTTGGTTGCCTGGCAACTACCTTTAATTGTACACCACACACATATATACCGTACATCTATATTTTCGAATCTAATTTGTCATTTTTGTGAACCAATTTGTCTACATGTGAGTGTTCAAAAATGGAATGAAAGCAGAACGATTCAACCTCTCAACGCTGACCCCACCCCCCAGCATCGTCGGCAGCCCCCCCAGCAGCCCAGCATTCCCAGCAATCCCAGCACTGCGAATCCCAGCATTCCCAGCAATCCCAGCCCGAGCTAAACCACGTCAAGTCAGGCCCGGGGCCAGCGATGACAGGAGGGGCCACGTGGAGGCTGAGCTTGCAGTGCCTTGCAAAAGTATTCACCCCCCTTGGACTTTTTCACATTATATTGTGTTACAGCATGGAACCATGATGTATTTAACTGAGAGTTTCTGCCACTCATCAATGCAAAGTACTCTATAATGTCAGAGTGAAAACACAAAAAATCCAGACATTTTACTAAATTGGTTAAAAATTAAATAATTGATTGCATAGGTATCCCCCCCCCAGAGTTAATACTTGGTAGGACCACCTTTGGCAGCAATTACAAGGGGGGTGAATACTTTTGCAAGGCACTGTTGTTACCTGGGCTCTTCTAAAACATAAAAGGGTGCCCACAGTGCCTCAGGAAGAGGGCGCACACACACAGGACTAGAGACCAGCTTCACAAAATCATATCAATCAGGATCCTGTGAAGAAAGCTTAAAACAGGTCTTCTGAATTCTAGGATTGGTGAAAACCAAATTTACATTCCAAATCCTGTTCCAGCAAAGGTCTTTGTCTGTATTCAAATCCACGTTTCACACTGTGACAGCTGAGAACGGTTTGCGTGAAGCCTCACACAGAGGAAGAAAAGGGCCTGTTTCCTGCCCCCGACGTCCAGCGGATTATGCAGTGGGTGCAGAGACCACCTTGCCCCACAGGGGGGCGCTGCAGGCACGCAGTGCATACTGGAGGGGTTATATGAAACTAGACCAAGAAGCCAGAAAAGCTCGAATTGAGATCTTGCAGACGAGGGGAAGCACAGCATCTTCATTAAATTATCTGCTAGAACATCAAAGCCTTTACTTCTCCACAGTGACAAGGCTAAAGAGGAATCTCACGTAATGAGTTGGTAATTACAGAAAGCAGGAGAATGGGCATGTCATATCCTCGGAGGGCTCATGAAGATTTCTAACTACTGCCAGATTAGAAGCTCAAAGTACGAGCTGCCTTGCTTCAGGGGAACACAAGTATGAATTTACACTTGAAGGCTACACAGAAAGACCAGTCTCTCTTCAAAACGTCTGCTGCGCTGCCCGGATACAGCAGTATCAGGATTAAACCAGTCGGACAGTGCTCATAAAGCAAAGAAGCAGAAAGAAAATGTAAAATCTCGGCAAAGCTAAACCTGCAGCTCTCTCGCACTGCGGAGTGGAGAATTGAATGTGCAGTCCCATTCCTTTCCAAATGGATCTAGAAATCCGAGGACGCGGTCTCTCCACGCTTCCTGGAGGGGCAGAATGAGGACTAACAGAACTACAGTCACGTGAGCGAGGAAGCGCGCGCCGACACCTTCGTTCTGGAGAGCACGGGGAAAGGGCTCAGCCAGCTCGGACCTGAACAAAACCTTATTGAACTGTTGCTAAAACGAGACGTTGCGACGAGTAAATAATACCAAGGTGTCGTTGGTGGTGATCAGATGGCGGAAAGCGCATTTCTCTCATTTCACCTAACTAGCATTTCACACCTCCTCGTACCATTGCTGAAGGGTGGCGTATCATCATTGAATCATTTAACCATATTATTGAATGCTGGAGATGGATCATATGATCTAGTACAGCCCACACTATACATATCCCCAAGCAGGCCGGCCAAAACTCTGTGTGCGATGAGAGACCCACACAGGGGGAGGCGATGTCTGAGGCCATGTGTATAATGTAGAGAAGGTAACCAACATTATGAGGCGTAAGATGCTTGTCCCTAAAAGCTCTAGCTGGTGTGATAACACCTTAGCAGACACCATGGCCTCAGAGTTAATCAAAGAGAGATCATGAGACACTGCAGCTCGCACAAAGTGCAGGATCTTTGTCTGTTTCCAGAAATACCAATTTATTGGCCGCATTACCGAATCCCTCTACAGCTAAACCTTTCTGGGCGGCAGCGTGTGTGATTTCAAGCGCAGAGGTACCTAACTGAGGCCAAAAGGTCAGAATATATTCAGAAAGGCTGCCAGGGGAGTTACAGTCTTACACCTCCTTCTCTTCTGCGATACAAGGGATTCTATCCTGGAGGAGTGACGTCACTCAACCCTCCTAAAAAGGTCTCAGGATAGCCAATTCATCTGTGCTGTTTTCGGCGATATTATGCTTTATTTTACATGGGGAGTCACCCAGACCCCCCCCCGCAGTGCAGGAGAAGCCAACTGGACTCAATTGTTTGTGCAATATCTGTGCCATTCAAACCAGGCCTTGTGCGTCTTCAGTTTATGTGATATGAGGCAGACAGGCTGCTAAAACCTTTGTTTTCTCATCATAATTTAGGATCGTTTCCCATGACTTTAGCATTATATAACCTTCAAATTTGGGTAAAGCTGGATTTAAGTTTGTTCTGATGTCTTGATGTCTTCAAATTTCAAATTTTTTGTGAAAAAAAATGTAGGATGTTCACAGTTGTTCACAGTTGTGTGCTTCAATGCAGTAGTCAGCCGTACTGTGCTGTGAGGTGGACATTATATACAGTATATAGGACAGCGCTGTGATAAGGTATGTATCCTCACTCCGCATAAATTTACTTCATTTCACGATTGAGTGATCGACAAGGTCTAATAGAGTAGGAACCAAATAGCACTGGCGTTTGCACAATATGGCCAAGCATTCTGTGATGAAAAGTGTAGATGCAAGCACTGCAAAACTGTCAAGATAACACAGCATCAAGATTCATAACAAGCACACGTACAAATACAACATAAACTAACTAAATAC
Organism: Lepisosteus oculatus; assembly: GCF_040954835.1. NCBI lineage: Eukaryota > Metazoa > Chordata > Actinopteri > Semionotiformes > Lepisosteidae > Lepisosteus > Lepisosteus oculatus. The sequence continues at coordinate 5,326,498 of NC_090697.1, forward strand.
ATAGCAGCTGTAACAAACACAACGTTCTCATTAACAACCGATTTACCCTTAAATGGTTACGGTGAAATAATTCATTATTCAAAGACCTTTTGAAAGCCATTCTCTACAAAATGTTAGTTAAGAGTTTATGATGGCTGTTGCCAGGGTAATATTATCGTCTACATTTGGGAGGTGGTAGACTTTACAAAGTTGTTTTGCTGACTTGGATTAAAATACAGTCAACTCAGCACATAGTAGTGCCTGTTCAAGGACAGGCATGTATTTCAATAGCCTGGTACTTTACAACGTGTATGAGCGGTGCACAAAACGCCAACAAAACACTGATTACTTAGTCTAAGGAATGACATTCATTTCCCCAATTTCAACCCTTAAATATGCAATTGCAAACAGAATTTGAAGCTGTTCTTCACCTTTTAGAACTGCTCACAGGTACATTAATAATTGCTCTCAAGTTAAAAACAATTTTTTCAGAAAATGCAAGCCACCTTAATTCCACCTTCTGTTTTGAAAAGGATGAGATGATGGATTTTTTCCCAAGGTTGTAAATTAAGGGATTAAGGGAGTTAAGGGAAAATCGACAGCTGCCACTTGCAAGGGAGAAGACCTGTTACCCCCGGGCAGACCAAGGAAGATGTGAGCAGGTATCGTCTCAATTCCCTTTCAACATTCATCTTCTGTTCTGGTACTTTGTGGGAAGCAAAACTATAAAAGTGAAAAGATTTCTCACGGTATAGCAAGAAATAAAAAAAGTAAATGGATAAAAAAATCACTATATCCGCACAAATTACTCAAGCGGTTATGAGTAATTCTACAAATCCTTGCTTTGTTAACAGAGGTTTGGATACACTGTGGGAAGAACATTCCCAAAATCGTGACATTACTCTGTTAAAAAATGAATCTCTAATATTTTAGAAACGTCAGAAGCACAAATGCTGAAAACAAAGCGATTTTGAAACCCCTGCAGTCTATAGTCCCTCCACAGAACTCCTCATTACAGTGCAGAAATTCTCCACAGTTTTTCCCCCCCAGAGATTTGCCTCTTGCAGTGCCAGGGGAATCGCTATAAATGTGGGCGACCCCCTCCGTACACACACCCGTCGTCTCGCACAGCTCCAGCCACGACTCCGCGGTTAACCAGAGCGGACGAGAGCCGCCGCAGGTCTGGGGAGGGCCGTCTCTGTAACGCACAGCCGTACAACGAGCGGAGGTCCTCCACCTCATTAACCTTCCACTTCACAAGCCCTTTGTGTTCTCCTTGTTCACTGGAGTCCAAGCCCAGTATCAAGATCACTTGGTGAATAGCTGCAGTCTGGGCACGTAGGTCTGTAACTATCACAGCGATTTGCAAACTCGCCACCATCAGTCAGCTATGATTGCCTTTCTTATACGTGTTCCAGCAGATTGACTATTTTAGCTCTGCTGTAAGAATGATATTCTTTCAGCTTCTTCCTAATAGCGGATATTATTATCACAAAGAAGACTGATGAGGGGGTTTAATAAAAGAAGCCAAACGGGGCCAGATGGCAACAGGAAGTCTAATCTCTGGGAACCACACCAACATACTGGTCATTGTCCAGTTGCAAATCTATGCATCCATCACCAGACAGACGAACAGTCATAGTAGGGGTCACAGTATCCCCAAAACTTCGCACATGCAAGGTGCAGATGCAACGTAGATGAGATACCAGTCCAGCACAGGGCCAGTTTACAGACACTAATATCCGAACCCCCATGACTTTGGGAGGTGAGAAGAAACTGAGGCACCCTAAGAAAACTAACTGGGTGCAAATATAAACCCAACAAAGAAGACCCTCTACTACTGTTACGCCAACCATCACCTAACGATACTCTAACAGTCTGACTACTGCTATGCATCCAAACTGTTTGATGCTACGGACCATTTTACCTAAAGGTGCATCAGCCGTAACGTTTAATCAATCGTGCTGTTTGATAACCAGGTTTAATAGCCATCGTCCCAGTGCACTCAGTGGACAATGTGTGTGAGACAACGCACTTGTGATGTGCATATCTGAGCCGCCACAGCTCGGCGAGTCTGGTCTTATTCCTGGTTTTCATGGCGCTAAGCAGACGAGAGAATGAGACCAGACAACCCCCAGCTATGCTGGTCCCCACAGACACAACTGGGCGGACTGTAGCTACTGGGGTACAGCACCTCCCCCAAGGCACAACAGTAGTGCCTGCAGCAGGGTCTCGAACCCACAACCTGTCAGGCGCGAGTCCAAAGTCTTCCCCCTACACTCACTGATCTATTGAACAATAGCCTCATGACATTCGGGACACTTTCTCTATATGCTGAAGATCCCTGCAGGTGGAATCGTGACTCGGGACCTTTGCTCTTGAAACACACTCCAAATCGGACAGTCCAGGAGGTGCTCTTTACAGACCAATAAAACCTGAAGAAAACAGCCCGATGAAGCTACTCCTGCTTCTTCCTCCACCTTAACTTTACCTTAATGAGAGACACAAACAGCAAACTCCATGTGATAAATCCCAAGTCCATTCGATTAATTAGTGATGTACCTGGTGTCATGGCAGTCCCACCTGAGCTATTCACTCTTTGAGCCTGTCTCCCAAGTGGACTCGAGAGGCAGGCCCCAACTCTCAATCTTTTCTGCGAGAAACGTGCCACGTGGAATCAAGTTAACAGTAAGGTTATAAGGGATTGCACACATTTCGTTCATCTGCATGCGTCGCAAATGACATTTGTGTGGTCCATTTATTCGCTTCAATTTTGTTCAAATTGCGCTTCTCGGATGAAAGTCCATTTTCCCCCCAAGGCAGTGTTGCCTAGCAACGCCCAAGTAAATACAAGACGGCGGTCCTGCCTGCAGATGAGGAGATGAGCAGGCTTCACAGAGAGATTCTGGGGACGAGAAGATCCTGTACAAACCTGCGCCAGCATCAACGCCTTGTGAGCGTCTCAGCTCAGCCCCCAGCTAGGACCGCATATAGAAACCCAGAAAGGAATAAATGGCCTGAAACATCTATCTTTAGAAGCGCCTGCACTGCCTGCGTGATTTGGTTTCTTTACGAACATGCTATGTGAAGAAAGCCCGCCGCTTCGGGACACCAGGGACAAGCCACCCTGCGAAGAGCTGTCCCCAGTCACCCCGAAAGCGGCAGCTCGTGCAGCCGCCACTCAAACCCGCGGCGCCACGCGGGCGGCCGTACCTGGTGAGCTCCAGGGCGGGGACGCAGGCGCCAGGCCGGTACGAGCCGCTGCCCCGGTACTCCTTGGCGAAGGTCAGGTCCTGCATGCTGGCCTTCCCCTCCAGGATCTTCACGCACTGCCTCTGCACGTACTGCTTCACCTGGCTCACGTCGCGCGTGTCGAACAGCAGCCGGATGGAGCGCTCCAGTATCTGGGGGGCAGCAAGCAAGAGCTATGGAGGCAGACATGTACGTACTGGCAGGGAGCAACGCTTCCCAGCGAGAGCTCTCTTCTCGACTGCATTTAGCTGCGCCCCCAAGTTACCAGGCGGAGCGGTGGCACTGTGGCTCAGGATCTGCTCCGGTGGCTGGAAGGTTGCTGGTTCGAATCCCGCGGCCGGCAGAGGAATCCTACTCCACTGGGCCCCTGAGCAGAGCCCCGTCACCCCAAGTGCTCCAGGGGTGCTGTATAAATGGCTGACCCTGTGCTCTGACCCCCAGCTTCTCTCCCTGTCTGTGTGTCTCATGGAGAGCAGGCTAGGGTATGCGAAAAGACAAATCCCTAATGCAAGAAATTGTATGTGGCCAATAAAGTGATCTTATCTTACGCTCGGAAGCAAAGTAAGGAAGAACGCAGTACACTTTAGCAGCGCACTCAGTGAATGGATCACCCTTCTCAATGTTTTAGCAAAGCTGTGCCCCCATTCAGATCTACATGAATGGGAGGTGGTGTTTTTATTTAAACTGGCATACTTCTGATTCTGCAAGCGATCGCCAGCTTTCACAGGGTGGACCGAAACGGTTTCTAATCCGTCGCAATACCGCTACCTTGGACACGGCAGGACAGCCATCTCTGCGCACCGTCTCGATGCCCTTGGCGTCAAAGGCCGGGTCCTTCTGGTCCAGGCTTTCGTACATGTAGCCCACATACCTCTTCTTCGTCTGCAGCACACATGGCAAATACACCTGAACAGGACAAGCGCAGGCATCAGCCGACAGTTTCACAGAGCTGGGCTCAGCTGCACTTTCAGCACTCCCGAATTTCCTTTTCCCTGGGCAAAATAAAACCGGTCAAGCAGGGAGCTGCGCCAGCAGGGGTGGGCCGCAAAGGAACGGGAAAAGGTTTATTCCCTGCTGGAAAGAGAAGAGAGGTTTGGCTGTGGAGCCCTCCTCTGGTATGGCGATGACATCGGTAGAGGAATAGGAGGTGGTCAGAAAGTCTGGTCTTGGAACAGATCGCTGTGGAGAGACGGAGAGAGGAGGAGGAGGGGAGCCCAGGGAGGAGGGGGAGAAGGACAGGCGAAGAGATCTAGAAAAAAGATTTAGCGGAAGGCATAGTGGGGCACAGCAGAAGTGGGCTGTAGAAGGTGGGAGCTGCATCAGCATGCGTGGCCTACAAAGGAACAGGCGAAGGTCCATTCCACGCTGAAAGGAAATGAAAAGAAACAACGTTTCGGCTGTGTTTGACATTCAGTCTCTTCACAGCGATCTGTTCCAGGACTAGACTTTCGATCCACCTCCTATTTCTCTACCGATGTCATGGTGAAGCCTTCTTCGGCTGTCAAATAAAACTGACCTCAAGGATGAGCGAAATCGTAAAAAACATATCTTACTTTTCTTACGGAACTCCTCAGGAATAAAAGCACCAAACCAGACTCCAACAGCTTTTCAAAATCTTAAAATTATTTAAGGTTTAAGACTCTACAGACCACCTAAATCTGTACTGTTCATCATCCACTGAGTCTTCAAGTGCTCATAGCCTGTAAGCTGAGGCCTGTGAGGAAGCACCTGGTTACTATCACTGGCAACAGTTTCCTGCTGTTTTAGTGTACAGGCTATGGGCTCTGGTACCTTCTCAAACTTCAGCTTGACTGGCTTGGGGTTGGTCGCGGTCACAGCCTCGGCAATCTCGTTCCCGATCTTGAACGCCTGCTCTTTGGTAGCTCCTTTCAACAGCACGAACATGCTGGAGGAAGAAGACCATGGATGAAGGCAACAGGTTCTCCACAGGGGAACAGAGCGGCGAAGGATCTTAGTACAAAAGTGCCATTCGGATTGCATAACTTTAACCTAAAACCGTGGCAAAATGAAAACGGCCCAAGGGGATTAGAATTGCTTAAACCCAAAACTACAGTATACAAGCACACGTCTTTAGACGGGAAAGCTGCCAATTCTTTAGATGTGAAAACACGGATGGATAAGGCCGAGGGGGGTGGTTTTGTGTGTAGCTGGACAACCGATGGGGCTGCTACTGGTGTAGATCACAACCCCTCACTGGGCCGACTGGTCCCGCAGACTGCATGCGCAAAGTCCGCTCTCACCTGTCCGTATCGCCGTACACCACCTGAGCCCCCCACTTCTTAGTGTCGTTCACCAGCTTGATGGCTCTCTCCAGGGTCTCCCTGGCCTTGTGCACGATGCTGTCGCCCACCTAGACGCGGAAGAAAAAGGAGAGACGCCAGGTCGCCCACTTCTCTCGTCGGGCACGACAGAAACATGCGAGCGCGCCCAGGGGTGCCCCTGTGACTTACCTCCACGCTCGGCATTCTCCCAGAGAAGTTAGCAGCAGTGTAGCCGTAGGTGACGTTGGCAATCAGCTTGAGCCCCAGCTGGCGGGCATCCAGCATGCGGGTGATGGCTTTGTCGTGCTTGTAGGCCTTCATCGACTGCTTCACCATGATCCGCGTCCTCAGGATCTCCTCCAGCATGCTCGGCAACACCCCCTTCCTCACCGAGGCCTTGACGTTGCAGAGCGCACGCGAGGGGAAAAAACAGCGTCAGCATCCAGTCGAGAACAAGTGGAAAGGCCTGCTGGGGTACGCATGGCCTTCCACTCTGCTCCAAACAGCAGTCCCTGAGCACTACTCGCATGACGGGTACAGCTCTCTCCACACACCACTGGGTTCGACAGGAGGAGTGGGAAAGTGTCGCACTGAAAACCGCACAAAACGGCAGGTCTCCATGACAACCCTACCCTGGACAACAGTTCTTTCTGGGGCGCTCACCCTGCCGTCTCTGTGGGTCCTACCGCCCCAGTATTGTGACAGGGACACTATGCTTTAAAAAGGCACGGCCCTTTGGGTGAGACGCAAAACCAAGGTCCTGACTCTCTGTGGTCATTAAAAATCCCAGCATGTTTCTCGAAAAGAGTAGGGGTGTAACCCCGTGTCCTGGCCAAATTTCCCCCTGGCCTTTAATAATAATAATAATTGCTTACACTTAATATACTTAATATACATGGCCTCCTAATAATCTCCATCTGTGAACTGGCTCCATTACTCTGCTCTCCTCCCCACTGAGAGCTGGTGTGTGGGGAGCGTTCTGGCGCACTATGGCTGCTGTCGCATCATCCAGGTGGGGCTGCACACTGGTGGTGGTGGAGGGGATCCCCATTACCGGTAAAGCGCTTTGAGTGGAGTGTCCAGAAAAGTGCTGTGTAAGTGTAAGCAATTATTAGGAAAATTATAATTATACATTTAATTTCTTATTTTCCCCGTTGAATACTACACTGCAATGGATTTCAGTCCTGGTGTTGGGGGGAATCCGTGTGCCTTGTTTTTTTCTCCGCCTGACCTATTTAACTGCAGGCTATTGGAGCATTCAAGAATCATATTTATTAGAAAAAAGCACTCACTCATCAAAAATGGGAGAGTCTGATATGTTGTCATTCCCACCTGTGTCTTAAACTGGTTACCAGTTCAGAGCTCTGTAGTCAGAAACTCCCAAGTCTTTATTTGCAAGTTGATAAGGGAATGCATGAAGTTCTGTATGCTATTCATTTTGTTATAAATCAGATACTTCAGGGTATTTTTAAAATCTAGGACTAAAGGCAGAAAAAAAGCCTAAACAAGCAAGCAGATCAGTCACAGACATTAATTAGTCCTGCAGGACCAGGACTGTGAGCCATTGCTTTATTGACTCTACTCAGTTGAGAGGCAAATTCTGTGGAATTAGAGAATAAAACAGGAAGGCAATGTTATCTCCTGACAGAATGACAGGAGTTGTACATGAGGCAAGCTGAACACCAGAAAAACAAAATGTCAGCTACAAATGGATGTGGCATTCACGTCTCAGACTCTTAATTGGGAAACAGAATACACCTTTTATATCTTCCCACTACCAGTTTTTCAAAATAAAAGACGATACAAAGCTATAGAGAACCATCTTCCACCAGAACTGCTTCCAAATGGTTTTCTATTCTGTTTCTCTGGTTGTAGGTTGTCGTAACCCATGCACGCTTACTGAAAGTTACCCTATACTCCTCTTCAGATTTCCAAAGCTACCCACATAGGTGCGCCCTAGTGTTATTTCTCTAATCACCTTCACAAAGGCCACCCCATTGGGTGACACTGTAATGTCGTTCCGAAGGAGGTACAGCAGGTCCGGAGGAACTCGCAGAGACGTGCAGCCAAACCTGAACTCATCATGCCTGAAACACATCAGAAAGAGGGGGGAGCTCATCACTTTTTTTCATTGCACCACATCTTAAAAGTAAGCATGAGCACAAAATCGGCAAAAGCATCTCCTTGAAATTTACTTAAGACTTGGCAGAATCCAAATCGATGAGCCAAACGTGCACACTCGGAAAAAACTCTCCTCTACATCATGGGCATCATGATGCACTGTGCAAGTCAAACACAGAAATATTTTTCCTGCTGTAGGTGTTGACATGGGTAAAAGAGTTTTACTGCCAAGATTCCAACAAAAGGCAGCGAAGAAGTACAAGAGATGGGGAAGAGATCTGGGATGCTGGGAAGCTGGAGACGAGAGCGTACAAATTCCTGACAGAGTCTCAGAGACAGTCTGAATAGCTTCGAGGCCAGGCTTAGCCTGATACCACGAGTATACAAAACCACGCAAGAGGAGGAAGGGCTGTGTAGAGTCTTAGAACACGTATACAGACTCTGGTTAAACTTGGAGTGCAATTAACCACTCACGACTGCCTGCGATGCACTTGAGGGACTTTAGCACCAGCCCACCTCATTAGCGTGAGAGCTGCCTGTTACAGGAGCTGGAACGTGTTGGATGTCAAGCCAGGTGAAAATCAATAAAGAAAGCTACAGAAAGGAATCGCCCTGTCCCGCTTAGCCAGACAACAACACTTTCATGCCTCCGGCATGTCAGACGATGTCGGCGCACTGGCAGGAACTGAAGTCAGACAGGCCGCTGTCTGGGAGACCATCACTTATAGCACCCCGTCGAAACCGACATCATCGCACTCCGTCTTTCGTACTGTCCGCTCCACTGCATCAGGATCTTGGATCACAACAGCTTGCGGATAAACACCACAACATCCACCCATTCAGTGGTCAGCAGCTGAAGGCCAAGACGACACCTCAGGGTCTTACACAGTGTGTTAAAGTGTCTAACTTCTCTACACTCCATCAGTAATGACTGGTGACAGCCTGACAACAGCACTGCTTTGATCAAGCAGTGGGACCTCACAGGCTGCCCTTCGTGCAGGCTCGTTTTACTGCACAAGATTCCTGCACGTTTCCAGCCGCCCATGTGACAGCCGTTTTCTTGACAGATGAGAATGCTTGACAATATTTTTTGCGAGGAACTCAGAGACCAGTGAACAGGCACTTGCCTGTCCGGTCTCTGCAACAACAGTGGGCTAGAATCCAACAGGACAGCATCTGCAAACCGGTCCAGAGCGTGCGTCACAGATACACAGCTCGTGCCGCTTCTGAAAGCCGCCAAAAGTACAACAACCCTGCAACTCTCACAGGACAGCCGCGTCAGCTCAGCGAGATACCAGAGCACCCGTCACAAAACAGACCGTCAATTTCGAGATCACATCTTAGTGAATTTGATGCAGGACTACAGTAAGTGAAAGGTTTCCTTTGATGCTTCATGTACAGTATAAGATTTGCATTTATAACACTTAACTATAACTACGCTTCTTAACTGGATTTAAAATCAAACGAGTTCCCTTTAAGAGTTCGCAGGCGAACAGCCCGCGTGCAGACGGGGAGCCAGAGCCGGAGGAAGTTTCCTTACGTGCCCAGGTTCTCAACGTGGCCGAGGCAGGTGGAGAAGCAGTAGTTGTAGGCGATGACGATGGAGGGGTAGAGGGACTGGAAGTCCAGCACGAGCACCGAGTTGCTGTAGAAGCGCGACTCGGGCTCCATCACCAGGGGGATGCACTGAGGCGCCCTCATCTGGGCCCTCTGCTGTGTGCTGGGGGTGACCGCGATGTAGTTCATGGGCTTGGCAATCCGGAGCATCATGGACTCCACCCGGTACTGCAAGACAAGCGAGGCCCGAGACAGACTTCAGTCTGGTTCCCCTGACAAGGCTGAATCCGTCAGCTTTCCTACCGACAGCTCCCCTTTCTTTCACACCGAGAACTGAGCTGTTTTTTTGTGATCACATCAGCATTTGTCACACATACGGCTTTAACCGGCTGCCTCCTAACTGTGAGTTGGCAAAAACATCCACGCGTCATCAGGCGAGAAAAAGGAAGAGCCCGATTCCTGTTGGTAGGTCATCACGCCAGCGCTGCCAACTGAGTCAGGAGCCGGGGGACATCTGGTTAGCATTCTCAAAAGAAAAATTCCAACAACCCCAAATCACGGACCACCGCGGGCCTGATACTCTTCCAGTTGCGTCAATGTGGTATTTAATGACGCCGCCGCCAGCTGCTTAACGACGGCATGACGTGCTGCCCCAGACCGCCGAGGGGCAGCGGGAGCCTGACCTGGGAGCCGCGGGTCAGCACGTGGAAGAACTGGATGCCGAACAGCCTGGCCAGCTCGCTGGTCCTGCCAATCAGGTCGTGCTGCTCCAGCAGCTGCAGGGTCCCGCGGGCCCGGCCGACGTAGTGATCCACCACCTTCCACCTGCAAGGAGACTCAGCTGCTCAGCGGAGGGGAGGGCGCGGGGGAGGGGGGCACCCCTCCCAGCACCCCTTCGCTCCCCCCAGCATCCTCTGACACGTGTCTCCCGGCCAGAAGGCAGATCCCACCCATGACTTTCACTAACGCCATTTAAAACACGCAGCCCTCGACTGACCCATGAGCCAAGCTCTGTGCAAAAACAAACAGAATACAACATTACTACAAGGACAGCAGGGAAGAAGTCGGAATGCGAAACCACATCGAGATGTTTTGTATCAAGGAGCAAAAAAATGTCCTGGCAAAAGCCGACAAATTTTGCGTCTCGCTCACAGGTCCGCGAACGGATACAATTTTGTTTGCATCCGCTTAATATTAACACTGCTGGTCTTCCGTTTGCGAGGCAGCTGACGAGGAATGAGCTCTTACGCTCATCAAGTTGATTCACGGGTCCTATGTTATGTACATAACGGGTAATGGTGCCCCAAAAACAGTACCCCAAAACAGCCAAATAAATGGGGTTTGGAAATCTGTGGCACTTGTGAAGGGTTAGACATTAGGAACCAATCCCCAGAAGTTATATTACTCTCGTATGTATCTGATGAGAGTTAACAACATCAACATTCGACGAGCGTGTTTTTTTTAAGTCGGATTACAGCCTGCATGACATTTCTTTTTCTCGGGTTTGTTTAGGATATTTTCACACTATCTTCTTTCTAGAAGCTTGTCTGCGCCCCATCGCTGTTGATAAAGTTGCGCGGGGGACGCGACGTTTCACGTTTCTCGTTGAATAGGCTCCTCCCTCTTTTCTCTTTCTCTTTAGCATTTTTTTTTGGGGGGGGGGGGGGGGGGGGGCCCAAACGCCCGTCACATACATTGCACGTCTCCGGAAAGAGAACACGGGTCGGTTTCGCTCTGCGCCCTGGCTCCCGTGTTTCCTCCCCCTGCAGGGTGGGGGGTTTCCATGAAGAAAAATAAGAATCGGAGAGGGGGAGGCGCCTCCCACTCGGACAGCGCCCTCACCTGTACAGGTGCGTCCGGTGGTCAAACCATTCCGAGAGGGTGCGAGGAGAAAAGAGAGGAAACCGCTGGTGGAGCACGTGGAACGCCACGTTTTCAAAGCTGTAGTTGTTCAGAGTCACCTGAGGAAACACAACCGCACAGCGCACTGCGACTTTACCACTGCTTCACAAAGACCGCTGTCCAGGCAGCACTGAGCTAGAGGCACCTCAATGTGCAGGTCCTGGATGCCGCACGTATTATATGGGGGGTGAATCTGAACAGAAGTGGAACAGGTCTTTGATTGACTGAATAAAAGAGTTACATGGGTTTTGCCGTTTATGTTGTTTTTATCTGAGCTGCAACGGGGCCAATTCCAATCCACTTTGTTTTGAAATGGCAACAAAGACATAAATCGCATTGAATCAGTTTAACAATTGCCAACTTAATACGGTTAAAATGAAAAACGCCATCATGCTGAATTTGTTTCTAAAAAGATAAAAGTCATTTTTCAAGGCCTGCGCACTGTGTTTTGTGATAAATGCTTCCTACAAACCTAAGAAAAAAGCAGTCAAGTGAACTAATAGATATTATAACATGATGTTTTAAAGTTATCAAGATACCATTGTTCGTACACAAAAGGTGTTTGTAAGGATGTCATCTGTACAACTACCCCTTTCAGAGCAGAACAGGACTTTGTGTTGCATCTAACATTGTTTAGAAAATTCTATGTGGTTGTTTTCTGCTACTGAGGTATTTTTTTTCTGTACCTCAGTTTTCATCATTCTCCAGACATTGAGAGTAATGCGTCCGATGATGTTGATCTCGGTCATGGTGTCGGCTCCATACTCATCACTCTCTGCAGAAAAACGGTTCTCTTTTGCGTCACCTACAAAGAACAAACAAGCTAAATTACTGGTGCGGAAATCTCACCGCTGAAAGTCAGAATCACAATAGGGAGTACAAGATTTGGTGCTGATGATGCCGAGGCCTGAAAAATACTGGCCGCTTGCTCAAAGGGTTAAAGGATTGAGCAAAAGCAATTTATTCAAGTACATTAAGAACTTAAAAGTTTATACATTGTATTTTTTTACCAATATGAAAATGTCGTGATGTAATCGCAGATTACACATATATTTATAAACACCTCAATTTGTGGAGGCTTAAGGCTGTGTCCAAGCTTCTTTCACATACCCTAATCAGCCTCAGTCCTAAACGAGCATACCTAAATTAACTTTATTGATGATACGTTTTGCACTGGCCGTGTGAAAGGAGCCCTCAGTGTCTAACGTGACTGACCTTCTCAATTTATTGACTGCCTGAGTCACTATCAGGTAAGATGTGAAGCACAGCTCTTGACAACTTAACCTTACAGTGCAGAATTAAGGCAGCGGGAAAGAAAAGCTGACTCACTGTAACTAACTACTTAAGAAATAGGTAGTACAAAGACATAGGTACAAACCCCTTCAGAACAAACAGCAGGAACAAAAAACCGAAAGTTTTACAGCCCACCACAACTGAGATTGCATGTTTAAACTTGGATGACGGTACCATCTGTCTTTTGTTCATCTTCATCATAACTCAACTGTTAACAGTATTTCAGTCAGCCCTGGTGCTGTAATGACAGAATAATCCTCCAGACATAACAGGTGGGGGAGCAGAGGAAAAGAGCAACATCTTGTAACAGTGTGTTACAAGCCTTCGGTTACTCCTGACAAGCCACATGCAGAGCTAATCAAAGTGCCAAAAATCCAGCCATCAGCATGATGCTGTTGGGGGTAAAAACCACAGGACTCATTCCATCACCTCAGGCCAACACGAAGGTGAATTAAACTACCAGATGTTCAAGGTAATATTCAGCATGCTCTGACACATGAGGAAACTAGCTGAAACTCTTAAAGCAAGCATCGTTCACTGGTTACAAGTTGTTTTTTTTGTATGGGGTCCAGAAACCACAAGCTGATTTCTGGCAACGTAAAAATGTTATTGGCTCAGTGGCTCACTTTGGATCACAAAGCACATGAGACTAGGATTGCGGGAACTGGCACTCTATGTTTCCCTTTGGGCAATCAGTTCCCAATACTTATCGGTCAGCTCCATAAATGAAAAATATCACAGCAGGGTTCAGGAAGATCCTCCACAACTTGCAGGAGCTGTTGTGGAACAGCGGTTGTGGCCGAGCACAAGCGTTCTTTTATAAGGTGAAAAGTCGCAACGCGTTTCAGATCCCCAGTAAGAAGTCTTTTAAATAAAGCTCTGCGTCACTGGAGACAGAATGTACATCTGTACATTCCTTAAGCAGTCATTTCTGTTTATAGTGAATGTTATGCGATCTTGCACAGAGTGATTTAAATGACCCATCCAGAAAGCAAGTTCTATCGTGTGAAAAGGCAGAGGGTTTTTTTTTTTTACAATTGACAATTGTTTAACTCAATGAGTTACTCGACTGGTAGCATTCGGTAATCGGGGAATTGCTCTGTGCAAATCAACGAGGTCTGTGCTGTGCGCTAATGTGCAACAGGTGTGGCAGTGGCCATAAGCAGTGTGAGGAATGTGTGCTGGGGAGCAGACCTGTGTGGGAATCTACTACTGTACTGCAAGCTAGACTGGTTAATAAGCAGTGTCTATAATTTCTTTTTCTTCCTTGCTTTGCTTGACCTGTGAAGCATTACGAAAGGAACCGAGTTAAAACGTGTTTTCTGTGTTCGAGGACCCAGTCAAGACTGGAGATCTCTGCATGGCCTGATTCGCCCACTTTCCCAGGAGTCAAGACCCAGATGTTAATAATATTGTCCCCTGAAGCGGCTTCGCTCCCTGCCAAGCCACTGCCGGCCTGGTCCGCCCCCCTCCTCAGTCCAGGCCTGTGAAGCTCATCCCAGCCCCACCTGGTACGCGACACAGCTGCTGGCACAAGTCCACGCCCAGCGCAGAGGCCCGCTGCAGGAGGTAACCCCAGGAACGCATCTGAACCTCGTAGCCCAGGAGGATGTCAGGGTCGTATCTGCTAGGCAAGAGATTTGATGAGCGAACAGCCTCAAGTGCATTTACTGGATATTAACATTTTACTGGGTTCGGGCACTAAAATTTCAGATACTTAATGTGGAGATTAATCTAAAAATGGAGGACTGACTCCTATAATCATAGCTAAGGAGCACATGACAACAAAGGACTTTGCTTACTGTAGTCTTAGCTACATATGTGAACACTTTCAACAGATCAAACACAGAATTTGCACTGCGGCGGCTCGGCATTTCTGATTGCAATCATTTAATTACTGTAATCAAATAATAGCTGTTCTTTCCTTTCAAATTAGAAAGAGAAACGTTACAACCAGAATTTCAGTTGGCAGCTATTCTTCTGTAAGACGAGAGCTAGACCATCCTGAATTTTCATTTTACTAGGTCTATTATTTCCTCGCCCGTGGCTGCAAAATCATGGATTGTCAGAGACCGATCATAGGACTTAAACAAGTCCAGGAATCAAATATATTCCTTCATTAGCATATAGGTAAGACAGTTTTAAGAATACCTTCGGATTGTATCAATCACTGCTTGAAAGAGTTCTTTCTCATCAGTGGTGTAAGTGACCTGTAGACCTGTAATCCCTGATCTGACCAGTAGGGGTGCTGTGCTCTCGGAACCTGAAAACACAGAATTCCATCAGTGAAAACTCCACGTGAAATCTTTTCTCGAACTCAGTCTTCAGTAGAACTAGTGCGAAACAGGTAGGACTGTGAAAAACACACTTATACAAGGCATCTCGGAATTAAGATGCCTTGAACAGCAATTAAAAAGGACTCTCAACTCGATGCTGTCTGCATGGTGAAAAAGCTTTAAATGAAGGCAGGTCACCTGGTCCACAGCTGCTGTAGTCTTTGTCCACCACTATAGCGCCTGTGAGCTCCGTCTTGTCTGTACCAGGCAGAAGTGCATCAGAGGTGATGCAGTAAAATAAGGCACATATCGGATCAAACTCCGGGTCAGGCTCCAAGTCCCGCCTGGTCCGAGCATGCAGCTCCAGGCTCATTAATGTCAAATACTGCACCTGCAAGAAAAACGGAGATTAAGACTACAGTGAAGTTAAGACAGATCTCCAGTTACACTTTTACCTTCTAGGCAACCTGTTTTAGCAGTCTATCATCTTATTAGTTGTTTTTACAAGAGAGACTATTTTCAATTTTGTGGGATAGTTACATAGTATTTTTGAGAAACAGAAATGAGGCTGAAGTCTAGATAAAAAAAAAGCTTTCTCCCCAAAGACTACATATTTACACATACCTTTTTAAAAACAAAGACCAAATTATAATACATACACACAATACACAAACAAGTGTTATAAATAAAGTACAAAATTAAACGAGAGGTATTAAACATGACTCCCCTGGTTTCTATCAGAATTGTGCATTTCAATTGACAAAATTTCAAACCCTCCTTAAACTGACATGTCGAACAGTGTTTCCCTGAGCTCATCTACAAACACCGTACAGTTACGATCTTGGATGCAGTTTAGGCAAAGCTAACAAAAAACGGTTCAATGATTCAGAGAATAATTAACAAGAGTGTGTGAGGCTTAAGAGGCTGTCTAGTGTTCTATAAGCACAAGAGTGCAAGACAGACCCGGATCAATACTCCTGAAAGCTCTCCAAGGAGGCGAGCTGGAAACTAATGGTCCAATGTAAAACAGCTCCGTGAGAAACGATCATCTGTTAAGATTGTCTCCAAAAATGCACAAGAATGCTGATATTCACATTTCATAGCACCCAACAAGGTCAAACCCTCTAGGAAAAACACCCATATATTCAGCTGTGAAATGCTTGAAATGCTCCTGTCTATCAGTGCGGATCTCCGAGAGGATAAACTAGACAGCGGGATCCAACAGGTGCGCCTTAGCAAAGCAGACCACCCACAGATTCTTCTTTCCTGGGTGGTATTATCATACAGCGCACACACAGCCTGCTCGAAAGACTGGGAACACGTTGAGCTTTTCTGAACACTTATAATCACAACAGGGCTGGGTTTGCAATGATGTGCCTTTCCTGATGACTAACTGCAAGGTCAGACTATTTCACTTCTGGCCATCTTTAATTTATCCTTGATAGCTGGCAGCCGGACGCTCAAGACCCTTGCGATGGCCTCACATTAAGTTCCACGAAGCTTTTCAAGCACCCGAAGAATGACATCTGGAATCTTGCTGCTGAAACGTTCCCGATCGGACAGGTGTTACCTCATGCAGTGCTTTAGCCTCCTGTAGGTTCTGCATGCTGACTTTAAAGCCATACGAATTGTTGAGGGACGGACCTTCAATCTGGGAGTTGTCTTTCTTTGGAACATTTAAAGCGGCAAACTGATTCTGCGAACAAGAATGAAGCAGGTTTTCACAGAGACAAAATCACAACCGATAAAAAAGGAAAAAAAAGACTAAATGAGAAACCGCTTCGGCTAATTTAAAATGCGTGGTTTGACCCCCCTCTCTTTGGGATAGATAAAAAACAGTTTCGCACAAAGATACAAACTCCTGTGATGCTGTGCAATTCAGCACAAAAAGGACATCCTGTAAAACAAAGCACTGAATAAAAAAGGAATAAAAAATGATCAATGTTCTGTTTCAAGTGCCTGATGTTGCTTCAATCTAAGAAAATGTTTATTATGCTGACGGGTTCAATTTTATATTAAACAACTGTTGGACCTCTAAGCATGCACCTGACAAAGAAGGACACCCTGGACTGGTTTAGTTTCTATTACTAATGTCATGTCATTTGCCAAACCGCCTTATACCATACAGTGTCGCGGGACGCTGGAAACTACCCAGCAAGCAACGAGCGCAAGGCAGGGTGCACCCTGGACGGGACACCAGTCCATCGCAGGGCACGTGCAAGCCAATCATACATGGGGACAATTTGGAGGCCATGGTAAAGGCCGAGGGGGAAAATTTGGCCCTGACACCGGGATACCCCTACTCTTATCGAGAAATGCCCAAGGATCTTCAATGACCACTGAGAATCCGGACCTTGGTTTAACGTCTCATCCGATAGACGGTTCTATTACTAATGCTTAAAGAGAATTAAAAATCATATTTATCAGTCCATGTTCACACTAGTTTCAGTTCAAACAGACTTGGTTTATTAGATTAGGAACTATGTCAGTTTACATACAAACATACTGTTCACACTTATCAACCAGTTGTTAACCAGTAGTAACTGGACAGCAACTGAAGTTGAAGTTTTTGAGTTATGGTTTGGGGATATACCATGAATCCTGGCTGTTTGGTAGCCTTTTAGCTTTTTGTATTTGTAATTAAAAAAAAAAAATCCAACCACAATGGGGTGTTATGTACCTTGACATTTCTAATTAAATCTTTTACAACCATTTTGGAATATTCGTATAATTAAATATGGTTCACAGAGACCCATTCTGTCAAATTAAATTTCTGTTGTAGGTAAAGCAATTGTTAAGATTATAAAAAAAGATTAGGAAAATTAAAACATTTCAGTTTACTTTTACTGACACTAAACCAATCTTTGGCAATTGCTTAATTCTGAAAGAGTTTCGTTCTTTCTGTACTACAGTTAACCTTTTTTACAGAAAAATGGTACCTGCAAGTACAACAGGGAGAAAGAAAACAGCCAAAAATATTATTACCAAATGAATGAATAAAATTAAATTAAAAAACACACATTCCATCTATCAAATTACCTTCATTTGTGTGGTTAAGAGCACTCTCCTTAGTGGGTCAGCATGTCTGCCTCTTCTCTGGCCCAGCTTCTGAGATTTTGTTTCCACATCTAGAAAAAGCCCAGGTAAAACAACCCTTACACTTCATGAGAAAAGACCATTTTCTTATACGTGTAAAAAGCAGTCCTACTAATTTCCATGACAATTTAACATTTACAGTCACCGGGTTAAACGGCTGATTACACAGACTAAAGGTCTGAAATTTACTACAAAAGTATTTTTTTTAAGCACCTGCACAAGAATTACTCGGAGGTGACATAACAGAAACTAAAGCCATACCTGAAGTGATGGGAGAAGTGCCAATTAGTTCAGAAACCTCCCCGCTTCTCCTCCTCTTATTGACTGGAGTACTGTGGAGCTGGATGAAACTACAATTCCCAGCAGCCTTCGCGGGATGAGACAAGGGGGAGGGGCACAAGGGGGAGGGGCAGGCTGGGAGAAGCAGCAGGTCGTCAGGTTCAGGAAGCCTGGGAGACGCCAATTCAGTTCTTTTCTCCTCTCCCTCCTCCAATCCGGCCTGGGAAGAGCAGGGAGAGGCGGCTTGCTGCCAGGGTGGCAGGACCGGGGAATCAGGAGAGCTGTAGCTTTTATAGTAATCCTCTTCTTCCTCTCCCTGCTCGACAACGACAGCCAGGGCCTGGCGTCTTTGGCTCTCCGAGGACCCTGCCGGTAAGGGCTGGGAGGACCGCTCGGCTCCTTTCGCCCCTGCCTCCTGCGAAGCTGCAGTCTTGTGGGACTCATTGTCGTTCAGCTTGTCCGCGGGAGCCACCAAGCTCCTCTTTGCCGTGTCCTTTTCGTCTTCCTCGTGCGCATCACCTCTTCCGGTGCCCGCTGTCTCCTTCTTTTCCCTCTGACACTGCTCAAACTCCCTCTTCGCCTGGAGCCAGAGCTGCACCCTGTCCCGACTGGGCGCATTCTTGCAGGGGACAACGACCACCTTCCGACTGTTCGCAGACGCGGGGCTGTTGTCCGGGCGGCTCCGGGCGCTGTCCAGAGTTCCCGCCCCGTGCGCCGTGGGGGATCCGGGCCGAGTCATCATGGCGAACGCGGTCTTCCAAAGCTGCAGTCCTTCCGAGGAAAAATCCCCATCAAACTCTGCCAACTCCTTGGCGAGTCTGGTCTCCACCGTCAGCACGCGCCCACCAACTTCCCTAAGGAAATGAATCAATTTTCCAAAAAAAAAAACTTCCTACAGTTATCACAAGTCATCAGATGCAATCAACAAACTTTTACACTTCAGCGCTGCAATATTGTTACAGCTACTGAGGCGTCTCTATATACAGACAATCATCAACATCTAGAGTCAAAACGCACAGTTTTCCGGGGGTTCAAAGTGATTAAAACTAACAGAAGACGTGCTGTTGGGAGATGAGGTGCTGGCAAAAGGAATAAACCCCAGATTGTACTCTGCTTTATTGAGAAGGCAGGTCTGACCCTCGCTGGCCTGTTTAGGCGTTGTAGAGGATTTCTTAAAAATCCCGGAAACACGTGGTGAAATACAGTAACTTGTATATTGTACATTGTGTTGTACGTTGTTTTTGTTAAGTGTCATTAACAAATGTTTGTTGATCCCAGTGTGTATGATCTATTGGTCGTTAGTCAAAGCCTTGCCAGAGGACAGAGATCTAAGGTGCCTCTAACTATACCAATCACTGAGGTAAATTCATGGTATATTTTTTACAATTGGGGACAACATGATGGTTTAATGATCCAGATTTTGACAGTCTTTAATTTTGAATCTAGCAAATCTCAGTTCTTTTATTATTAATTACCGAAGGGAAATACGGACTAAATTTCTAAATTTCCTAGCTTCATGCTCAAACTGACAGGGGAAACAGCAAATGCCTTTCCCATTTTGAAAACAAAACCAATGCAAACATATTTGAACTTAAGTTCTAAATGGCGGCAACAAAGCACAGGATTAAAACAAAGTTAAAGGAAAGAAAAAATCAAAACGTTAGTTAAGAACACAGTTTACCTCGGCTTTCCTGGAGCGTCAGAAGGGTTGCTGCAGAAAGGCTCTTGATAAGTAGCCTCTGACAGATCGAGATCCAGCAAGGTGGACACAATCTCATCTCGGTTTGGGGGTGACATGAGGGGCTTTAGGATGTGAGCTCCCCCTGTACCCCGAAGTGGGTGGCTGCCGTTTTTCAGCTGAGACAGCGAGCTGACTGACCTCGGGGAGCTGCTCGGCGTCGTTGTCAAGACATCATTTCCTTCCATGAAATCACCGGTCGGGGAACCCAGGAGATCCACAAAAGATGTGGAATTCAACGGCAGTGGCAGAAAGGGGTCAAACGAAGATAATGCGTACCTTCCTTCATCAAGGAAGCCTCTTTTACAAGGCTGAAGGTGGCTGATACCATTTACTTTGCTGAGGGAAGCCGTACTTTCCTTGTTTCTCGTAACCCTTGCGGCTGCCAGCTCCCTCCCACTGTCAGAATCCAGCAAAGACGCAGCCAGCTGCGTGGCAAGGCCTTCTTTGTTTTCCGAAGACGACTTATCGAAGAGGTCGGGGCTATTCGGGTGAGCCTTATGCCATTCGGAGCTGGGCTGGAGCTCCTCCCCAGCGCCGGGTACCCCGTCGGACACGTTCTCCACAGTCACAGGAGGGGCAGGGATAGGATCCTGGACCACATCGCTGAGGAACTTCTGGGGGAGATTCTTGTCGGCCAGCACAAACTGGCTGCCCATGTAGAGGCTGCAAAACTCCGTCTGACCTATGGCATTGATGTCAAAGTTGTAGTTGTGCGGGAGCTCCGGGGATAAGCTGTCCTCGAAGGAGTAGCAGCTCTCGAAGCCAGGGTCAGAATGAAAGATGGGGCTGCCGTCTGACGCGGGAGGATCAGGCTGAACAGGTTCCTGTGTTTTTGCGTTCTTGCCTTTCCTGCTCCTCGGCTTCTTCTCCTTAGGGGCTTGAGGCTTGGGCTTCCTGGGTTTTCTGGGAGTTGATGAGGGAGCTCTTTTCGCCTTAGTGGGCTTACTGACAGGGATGGGGGGACAGCTGCCAGGCTCTGTTGCACCGGGAGCACATTCAGAGGCTGTCCCTTCCAGCACCTTCTGTTGCCTCTTCTGAAGGAGCTCCTTCAAAACAGCAATGCCCGAGGGTGCCTCGGCAACCGCAGGCCACCCTTCTCCATTCTTGTAGTTGAACTGCAGTGGACAGTGGCTGGCCACTCCATCACCATCTCCAGAACTAGACTTGGACTTCGGTTTTATTTTAATAGGGGTAAACTGAGCTCCTCCAAGACCTTCTCCCTTTTCTTTCTTCTTGTAAGGACGTCTTTTTGGTTTTGCTGGGGTCCTGCCATCAGAAGACTGCGTGGAGCTTCTGCAGTCTTCAGAGCTCAAAAGCAGGGGAGAAGGCACTTCTGCCTTGAATTCAGCCGGTGTCACTGTGAGGGGTGCTTGCTGTGAAGCCAGGAAAACATTTTGACAAGGGGTCTCCGAGGTGGTTCTATTACAAATAACCACGGGAGGAGAACAGGGAAGGCTTGTCCCACTGGTCTGCTCAAAAGACAGAGGGCAACTGCTCTGAGAACTGACCAGATCAGGTACTTGCGATGCTCCCAAAACAATCTGTGAACCAGACTGTGAACCTGCCGAAGCCTGTGTAGGCTCATTGTTACCACACAAGTGAACACTTTGGTTTTGGGAGGGCTGTACTCTCACTGGACCAGACTTATCGCAAACAACTTGACTCATTTTGGAATCGGAACATTTAGGGGCCTCAGACTTCTGTTCATTTTCCGGTAATAAAGACTGATTTGTCGAATTGGCAGCGCTTGGTGCACTAGACAGATCTCCACTTCCTTTGTCCGACATTGGTAGCTGTGAGGCAGGGAGATCGGCAGCTGAACATTCCTTGAGAGGGAGATCTTCTCCAGGAAAGAGAACTTGGGAACTATTGCAACCTCCACTGGAGGGGGGGTCACTATTTTCTTCAGACTGCTTCTTTTTGCGAGGCTTTCTGATTTTTTTTATTTTGGTCGTGCCTTCCTCTTGGCTCCTATCTGGCGTTGCGTCGGACTTCTTCTTCCGCCTCCTCTGAACTCCCGCGCCCGTTTTCCTTTTTGCCATTTCCTTTCTGGCAGATTCGTCTTCCGACTCCTTCCGGGGACCCTTACCCCGTCTCCTTTTCGGGCTGGAAGAAGCCACCTTCCTGGGTCGGCCGAGGCGACCCCTGCGAACCCCTCTTCCCGACAACTCCTCCCCAGGCTTCAGACACGAAGAGCTGGACGACGGTTCACGCAAAGGGAAAGGGCTGAACGGCAGCTCTGTGGAAGTGGACTCTGTGTGTGGATCGCTGGGTGACCAGCACCGAGGCGGGGAGGCGTCTGTAGGGCTCGGCACTCTATCCGACAGATACCCTAACTTGGACATGACATCGACATACTCTGTGGAAAAGTCATTGGTCTCTTCATTATAGACGGGCAGGGGCGGGGGGAGTGTAGCCAAGGTCAGACGTTTCTTAGCAGACTTAGTCCTTCTTATCGTCCTAATTTGTCCACCCCTGGCTTTTGGGGAAATGGCGACTTTTTTCTTGGACGCCGAATTAATCTTCGCTTTCCTTTTCTGTGACCTTTTTGGCTTTGCTGGATAAATGGGATACTTCACCGCAGTGGACTCTGGAACCCTGGGCCAGAAATTCTTGAGCGGAGCCAGCTTTTCGTACTGCTGTAGCCTTTCGGGGGTCAGTACAACCTGATCCTCCTCGGCGCTCACTTTGGCCATCTTAACAAGCATGTTCTTCTGCCCTTTAAATCTGTTAATGATGATATACTTGATGATAATCGGGGGCTCTCTCTTGGACATTTTTCGCCGCTTCTGATATTTGTACTCATGACAACTGAGAACACAACTATCCTTCAGACTGTCTCTCGGGGCAAAAGCAGACTTGACTGGCTGATTGCTACTTGTACTGGACGGTTCCCCGTCCTCACTCTCATAGCTCACCTTCCGTTTTGCCCTCAGGGTGTACTTGCTCCCAGGTAAACCCAAGGGCTTGGCAGGTACTAGCTGAGCGTGACACTCTGGGAAATTCGACAGGTCGAGCCTGTTTTCTTCGCTCGAGGATTCTGCACAGCCCGCGACGCTAGGAATGGCCCTCATGAGATCCACAGGGCTGTTCTCTGACGTCCCCTCCACCTCCCCACTCTTTCGGCAAGTGGCCTTCAACGACGTGAAGGCGGCTGCATCCTGACCATCGGCTCCTGGGCTTTCGACAGCGTGAACCCTGGACTTCTGACAAGACACACCAACTTTCTTTTTGCCTAACTTTAGCCTTGATCGGCGGTCGTCTTGGTCAAGTCTGCCAGCGCCTGGCTTGGTAAGACACTTGATAGATGGCCTGTTGAGGCAGTTAGAGAGGATTACACTGGGGAAAAACTTGTAGTGAGCCTCCTGCTGAGTCATGATTGTCGTCTCAGTCTTGTTTTCTTGATAGTCTTCATATCTAATCTTCAGCTCCCCCATGTCGACCTCCCTGCTAGCTTTGCCTATTTCTCCCTCCTGTGGAGCCACGGGACCATCTCCGTCTGCCGGGTTTGGGATTGGAATTGGATTGACCTTTTTAAGTAAAGCACTATTTGGACTGATGTCATGTTCGGCTTTGGAAGGAGTGCTCCTCAATTCGGAGTAGCAGAGGGCAAATTTCCGGTGATTCTGAAGCATTGGGATATGACCCTTTTCCGAACTTTTAATGCTCATATATTTCTTCCTGTTCTTGCCATTTTCAAACGGGATGCCCTCTGGGTCAGGTTTGTTAAGGGTCATGCCCTTCTTTTCATAGGAGAAGATGGAAGGTATATCAATTTTATCGGCGTCTATCTGGAAGATTTCATTTTTGTTTGAGTTGTTTGAGCAGGGAACGGGATATTTGATGGTATACGTGCTTTCCTTGTTTTTCTTATACACCGGTGAGTCAGTTTTATTTTCCAGGATGGCGGAGCTTTTCGAAACAAAGTGCTTCTCTTTTGATTCTTCTGCATCTAGGGACAGGGCCTGGTGATGCTCTGGATGTTTGCACTCCAGCAGGATTTTAGCTGAGGAAGGAGGTTCTAGGGTGACAGTTTCATTCGGAAACGGGTTCCTCTTTCCAAGAATCTTGTCAGTGGCAGTCAAAGATGAATGTGTCCTGGAGCCTTTGTCATTTAATGACGTATCTGAAAAAAATGCCCCAAAAAAGACTATTATTTCCTAAAACAAAAGAAAATGCTGTATGTTTTACAGAATATTTGACAATGCCTCCTTTTTTTTTACTTTTTTATCTCTGCTTCATTAACATGTAAGACAATGCCAGAAAAAACAGTCAAGTACTAAAAACACTATTTTAAAAACGCTAGCAGCCATATCACCCTGCAACTCACAACTGGCAACCCACTGAAGCTCAGCAGGTGTGAGCCTGGTCAGTACCTGGATGGGAGACCTCCTGGGAAAAACTAAGGCTGCTGCTGGAAGAGGTGTTAGTGGGGCCAGCGGGGGGCGCTCACCCTGCGGTCCATGTGGGTCCTAATGCCTCAGTATAGTGAGGGGGACACTTTACTGTAAACAGGCGCCGTCCTTCGGATGAGACGTAAAACCGAGTTCCTGACTCTCTGTGGTCATTAAAATCCCAGGGTGTTTCTCAAAAAGAGTAGGGGTGTAACCCTGGCAACCCTGGCCAAATTTCCCATTGGCCCTTACCAATCATGGCCTCCTAATAATCCCCACCTATGAATTGGCTTCATTACTCTGCTCTCCTCCCCACTGAGAGCTGATGTGTGGGGAGAGTACTGGTGCACTACGGCTGCCGTCGCATCATCCAGGTGGTGGTGGAGGGGAGTCCCCATTACCTGTAAAGCGCTTTGAGTGGAGTGTCCAGAAAAGCGCTATATAAGTGTAAGCAATTATTAATTAGTTCTTAGAAATTCCCTCCATCTTAAAATTTCAATACTTTATCTTTGTTTCTTACACTTGTTCTCTGTATTCTCTGTAATCTTGAGGTGATTTCTTTTTTTTCATGTGAAGTTTCACATTATGGTATTACGTTGCTCAAGACTATTTCTGGTCTCTTAAAGTGGTCTCTCTACAGCCTCATAACCACAGTGCTTTACAGTGCAGTTCTGTCTCTTTTAATAAACTATTCTCTTGTATTTGTTAATTTTTCTAAACAATTAACACCTCAGTATTTTGAAATGTTCTGTGTGCATTGTGTGAGAGCTTTGTGTGTGATATTAATTAATTAATAACATTAATTAATGTTACAACTGCAGTGGATATGATATTAAAATGTTATAAATGTTGCATTTGCGATACAATCTCATGCTTTTGACCTAAAAATAAGTTTGGCAAAATGAGGACGTGTACCGTATATCAATATGCTGTATACAACAGTTCCGAATCCTGACAGTGCTGTAATGTATAACAATATGTTCTGAGAACAAACTTGCTGATGTTGTTTGAACAACTTGGAATACATGTAAATGCATTTGAGTAACATTACAAACAGATTTTCTGTGTATAAGAATGCTTCAGTTGGAATATTCATCATGACAACACTGTGCTTTCTATAAAAGTATGGTTTATAACTCTATTTGTGCTTCTAGAACAAATCTTACAGCTGTACTATGTGTAAAGAGTGTAGCACAAGCATTACAAAGGCTGGAAGCGCATTCTATATCAGAGAGAATATGGTAACAAAAACTGAGAGAACCCATTTTTAACCTCGTCATTTTCCTTCAAAAACCGTACAGTCTACTGAAACTTTGGCAGTGACCCATTGAAAAAAAGAGAGAGGCCTTAAGCACTATCCATTTCCTAAAGGCAAAATCTGTAGTGTAAAACCTGCCGCATCCCCTGCTCTGATAGTGTCCCTATGACTGTCACATGGCTTTTCTCATTTAGGAAGCCAGCGTGGCAGAAACACAATTCTTATTTCAATGGTACTACTCTGGAGCTGGGGATTAATCACTAACAATGCAGTGCTACAGGATGGGATCTTTAAATCAGAAGAAGAAAACTATTTTTTTTACAAAACAAAAAACGTAGGTTTTACAGTGCAAGGGTTTCAGAAAAAGCAGCTTTCCTTCCTCGTGTAATTTTTGTCAAAATAATCTCGTGTGTCCCAACTACAATTCCTGAACGCTAAGACGGTTCGTAAAATATCTCTGAGGGCCAGAAGAGGAAAGCCCCGGAAATCAATTTAACTGATGAACACTGTCAGATATACTGGAAAGTATTATATGGGTCACAGTGATGTACTGAACACACCTCTGAAAATGCCTTAAAACCCACATCAACAACTCAGAAGCACGGTACAATTCGCTTCATCCGCCTTTCTTCACTGAGAAGTACACTTTCACTGTGGCTGCTCATGTCACTGCTTTTTCCAGTCTCTTACGTGACACATTTAAAGAAAAAAGAGCAGAAAAGAGGCACAGCCTAGCAAGCCCGAACCCTACACAGTCATAAAAGGCCAAACGGCGGCTGTAGCTTCTGCTCAACATGCTTCCAGAAACAGCTGGCGCTGGCCCGCGGGAGTGCCTCGCCGCGGATACCGCCGCTCCTCACAGAATGTTACAGAGGAGGAGGCCGGCGAACCCCACGGTCACTTCACTGGGAACCTCTGCATCACTCCTTGGCCCTGGGGGACCCTGGCTTGAGATTTTCCTACGGATCTTTCTACTGCTTGGATCGCTGGATTGCGGCCGGCGACCCTGTCGGACCTCGTCTTGTGTCGCGCCTGTCCTGCTTCGTTTCGGCCGCGCTTTGCGGGATGGAGAAAATGTATTGTACCGCTCGTTGGCCATCACAGCCTAGTGTTTCACGCATACAGGGCTGGAGCTTTTTCACTGAAAACAGCCTTGGCGAAACGGAGAGCCCGGCAGGCGTTTATCTTTTCCGGAGCAGTCTCGGAATAGTTGGGAAAAGAAAATAGCACAGCTGGGTTTTCAGATTCAAGGAATTCACAATTCATCAGCCAGAGGTGAATCCAAGAATCCCGAGAGGACCTTCTCAGAAGGTAAGACAAGATCACTTTACGGGTCGTATACAATTCCTTGCATTAGGAATTTGTCTTTTTGCATACCCCAGCCTGCTCTCCTGAGACACACAGAGAGGGTCAGAGTGCAGGGTCAGCTATTTATATGGTGCTCCTGGAGCAGTTGGGGTTAAGGGCCTTGCTCAGGGGCCCAACGGAGTAGGATTCCTCTGCCGGCCGCGGGATTTGAACTGGCAACCTTCCAGCCACTGACACAGATCCTGAGCCACAGAGCCACCGCTCCGCCCCCTCCCCCCCTTCAATTAAGATAATAAAGGCCAGATGTCCCCCTGTTTGTAACCTTTCTCATGTTGTTACCTTCTGCTCGACAACGGGCGAGCTGAGCCTCCACACGGGCTCTCGGGACTCTTTCACGGCCTGCTCTGCTCACTCACCACTGTTTTCATCTGCAGCCCCGTCCAGCTGCGGGATGGACAGGCTGGCGAAGAGAGGGCTGCTCCCACTCCAGTCCATCTCCTCCTCTGAGGACTCCTGCTCCTCCTCGCTCGAGCTGTCGCCCCCATGCTTCCCGGAGAGTCTGAGACGCGCCAGGGAACAGACAAAATCACGTGACGTTACACCGAGCAGCGCCAGCACCCCCCGACCGCAGGAACGGCGAACCCGGTCCCAGCAGGTCGCTTGTGTGTCCACGCTGCTCTCTGTGCACAGGGCAAGGAGGGCGTAAAACACAGCTGCTGGGATGCCAAACACAGTCCTGAGAAACCAAACAATGAGGTGTTATCATGCCATAAACTGGGCACCAGTGAATTTCGGGATGACAGCTAGCTGCATTTCCAAGGGAGATGCCTCAGTGTGAAATAAACACCAAAAACATGTGAGATGTTGCAAACAAATAATACTATATAACGGCTATGTCTAATATTTTGCTGATTTACGGGGGTGCAAGTTCTCCCTGATTTAATCGAATCTGATGTGCAACAGTAATGAGTTTGATACCAGCGATCTAGACTGCTGGAAATATAAAGCCTATCCTCAAGCGTAGAGTTTCAACAGCCTGGGATATTCCCTGGTTTTCCTACCATTGTGGACAACTGTATAAGCAAACAGAAATGGTCAATAGTGAATGCACTATTGTAGGCATTTTTCATCGTGGCTGCATTAACAGAAACACGCTTTGGCTGTGCAGAATATTTTCATCCTCTGTATGAAAACATTACTTAAAGACAGAATATACAGCAGTTAATATGCCGTTTCACAGGTAGAATGGACGAATTGTTAATTGTAAACATTTTTATGCTCTATGCTGATTAATGACGCAGCTCTCAGAGGCAGATGCTGAGCTTTTATCACCCAATCCCATGGTGTAAAAGGCACGAACATGTGCTAAAACCTTGCTACTTCAGAAGACAATTGTGTATGTTCAACAGATTATGAGAAATTGAGACATTCAGCAATGTTATTTGAAGACCTATTTGCTTCTTTGTGTACAATAAGAAAAGTACTGTACATATGACAGGATAGATTTAAAATGACATTATACAGTAAGAGCGAAAAGCTAGATTCAACTACTCACTAAAACTGGTACTCGTATTCATCCAAGTTTAATGGAAGCAACAGTCAGTCACCTTTAAAAAACACTCATCACTATTAGCTACCCCTGAAATGAAATCAAAGCTTACCAATATACAATTAAAATATTTTCTTCCACTCAAGTGGCGAAAATAGGGCAAAACAAGAAAGAAAACAAGAAAAAACAAAAAAGATGGGAGCTGTGTAAGAAGATGTTACTCATGACAGAGTGTCCCTTTAAAGAGTTTTTTGGTTCATTTCAGAAGCATTAATTTTGCTTAAAATTCTGAACTGTTCTCAAGCATATTCACGGCTGAGTTCACAGTTTCAACAGACCAAAACTCCCCTTCCTGCAGGACCACAAAGAAGTAAGACATTAAAAATGTAAAAGCCAACACAGGTTTTAGCATTTATAAGACTTGCAGGATCTGCGTCTGCATCAGTAGTACATCTCGTGATTCAGATTTGGGTCACTGGCAGTTGTGAGAAAGGGTCTGATAAGCAATGTGTAAGTCCAAGATTAGTGTTAAAAAAGCATTCTTTAAAAATGCTATTTCTTGTTAGTATCAAGTCTACTAACAAATGTTGTATTTACTTTTTAAGATATGCTGTAGATTCATTTGGATTAAGGATGAGAGGTAAAAACACTTTACACTTCAAAATATGATCATTTTAGATGTTTCAAGTAACCGTTTTGGTAACACTAATTCAAACATTCCCCAAAACCATAATTTCTTTCTAGAAGTCAAAGTGGGTACTGTACAATCCCAAAGTGATTTGGTCCAGAATCCTAAATTCAAAGTGTATCTATAGCAGTCAGGTGTATCTGAAACAAAAGGAACACAAAACTATGCAAACAGTGTAGCTAGAATTATTCTGGCATGAAGTGAAATGGGAAGATGGTTTAGAGAGATGTGAGATTTCTAAGGAAGATTTTCACTGGCTGGCCTCAGACACTGGTAAGTTGGATCTGACTACAATGCTGGTATATACTGTACAGTATATATTTATGGGAACAGTGCAGTACCTGTGTTTGGAGCTGTGCTCCGGAATGTCGCTGTCCCATCTCTGTGACATCACCAGACTGAGCTCCGCCTCCTCCCTGGCCAGCTCAGGCCCCGCCTCCTCCTCGTCGCTGTTGTAGTAGTGGCCGCGGCTCCCCGAGAGCTGCTGCTGGGAGGACTTCCTCGGCCTCTCCGCCTCATGCCCGTCCTCCTCCAGGCCGGCCAGCAGGTCCACCAGCGCCAGGTCCTGACTGCTGTCTGCGGCACAAACGAAGCAGCGGGAGACGTGGAGCAGGGGCAAGGCTTTCCCGAAACGTCTCTGGTTAAAGCTAAAGGTCATTACTGGTGACGAAGACGGACGGTGTTGATTATATAGCCGGGGCCGCCATTATTCTGGCGTAGCGATGCCTATCGCAAATCACTGCAGCCGAGAAAAACAATATTAAGGCAGGAAAACGCCACCCGTCGCTACATCAGGAGAAATCCAGCTTAAACTTTAGGAGGAAAGCTAAACATTTCTTAAAGAAATAAATAAATGCCGAAACATTTCAAGAGACTTGAAGGGAGATTTAACCAACCTTTTAACAGCTCACAAACGTCTGGAGGCAGATGCTGTTAAAAAGAAATCCAGCCTGACTGTATTCAAATGCCATGGGGCCAGTGCACGAGGAGAGAGACACTCGGTGCCCCCAGGTGCTTAGCTGGCTGTCAATTACAGAGGTAGAGATGCAACAGTTTGAACAAGCACTACGATCAGCGCAAACCGTAAGGTCCAAGAGAGAGCCTCCCTCCTGCAGCATCACACTCCCGAGACAGAACATTCTCATACCTAGAATGGGGGACTGAATAAGTCTCTGAGACGACGACTGGAAAGCCTGACTGCTCTCCAGCAGGCTGAGAATGGCTTCCTCATCCACAATAGCGACTTCACTTTCACTAGCTGGGATTTTCTTGGGACCTGAAAGCAAGCACGATTGGGAGACAAAACAGTGTCGTTTACTTCAACTAGAGGATGACCCATATGGAAATTGGGCCACAGGGAATGGTCAGCATGGATTAAGAGAAGGTAGATGCCTCACTAACTTGTTAGAGAACTTTCATCACAACCGGCATGGACATACACACAGAGCATACAATATGGTTTATTTAGATTTTATGAAGGATTTTTATAAAGTACCTCATGAGATCAATTGTCAAATTATATGAAGCAGGAATTAGGGGCATTTGTGTATTTGTACTGATAAATAGTTAACAAAAAGTACAGATAAAGAGGAAGACACTCAAATTGGGACGATGTAATTAGTGGGGTACCACAGGGATCTGTACTAGGAACACTGCTCTTCCCAATTTATACGATCAAGGTTCTGATATTGTTAGCAAACTAGTCAAGTTTATAGATTATATTAAAACAGCAGCAGCATAGGTGCAGCAAAACTGAAAAAGATTTAAATAAAATTCAAGCCTGGGCATACACTTGGTAGATGTTTAATGCAGTTAAGTGCAAAATATTAAATGCAGGTAGCAAAACCAAATTAAATACAAAACACAAAATGCTGATCTTGAAGAGGCCGCTTGAGTGCTTGTTGGTAAATCACTTATCCTCCAGAGAAAGTAAAGATTCTAGAGAATGCAAGGAAGCATGTAAAAGGCAAAATGTTAGAATGTATAGTTAAAAGCATATAATTTAAAGAAAGGGATGTTATGTTACAATTGATTAACACCAAAGTAAGACTCCATTTTGATAACTGGGCACATTTCTGGTCATGTCACAAGAAATATACAAAAAAAAGCAACCAGATATATCCCAGGGATTTTTTAAAGGGATTTACTACACTGACAGGCCAAAAGAGCTAAACCCTTTTAGCAGCATTTCTGTCCAACAGTGTTCGTCTTGAATTGAGAAGACGACAAGGTGACTTGACATGAATATTCAAAATCCTCAAGGGCTCTGACAAAGCCAACCCCCAGAACAACTTCAGTAACAGCAGCAAATTATGAACAAGTGGCCCATAAGTGGAAACTACATGGAAGTACATTTAAATCTGACAACAGGAGGCACCAGTTTGCTTCAAAGACTAGAGGGAATAGGGAAGGAGCGGCGATTTGTTCCATACTCCCAAAACCTATCTGATTTAATCACACGTTTAAACATCAAGTTTAATGGGTTCGCCCTACATATAAAGATTTAAAAACAAGTAAATAATACAGAACAATAAAGCAGAAGAAGTGTGCATGTCTACCTGTATTGCTCTAACGATAATGCTGTAATGGCTAATGTACTGCAGGGGAAAGGCAAAGCAATCAGGAATTCCAATGGCAGATGCCTTAGTCTTAAACTGCATATATACCAACATTGCACTAGCTAATCTAATTTCAGGTTACCCAGTCACACTTTCGCACTGAAGGCCAGTTTTGAAGAACACCAGGCTCACAAGACACAAAAATCCATTACCCACCTGGCTGACTGTCTTTGTGAACTTCCACGAGGTTTGCTGGTGTGCACTGAAGGGCTTCAGGTGTCAAGAAATCTGAGTGCAGTGAAAGTTCAACAGGAAACATTTCAGGTTCCTCAGCGTCATCCAGAGACTCTGAGAAAGACCTAGTCACACAGAGGCAAACGCGCCAAATTATACACTGTCGCCCGGCGGATCGCGGAGGTCATCGGCAAAGTAGGAGCGCTGCCCAGAAAGAGCGGCTCGCACAGTCGTGTTTTCAGAGTGTGGCTCTGCTAGAGAATCAGGCAGAAGCAGTTGCCGTGTGTGCAGTGTGCGCGCTCAGGAAGGATGAATGAAAGTCTGGAAGCCAGCCAGGACAATCTGGTCTCCTTCCAACTGCGCCTCTGCTGCTGAGTGACTATCAGCCAGGGTGACAAGCACGGCGGCTCTTTCTGCCTCAGCATCCTTGTCGTAATGCTATCCTTGCCCAGCGTCGCCTTGGAAAACATGAAAAGGTGTTTTATACTGACTAGCACTGAGCCCAGACAGGGCATCCTGCTTCTGGAGGGATTTGTCTGCTCCTTGGTGTTCTAGTTCCAGTACAACTACACCATTAATCCCATGGCTCTCCTCCTGAATTTTCATTCATCCTTCTTGCCAATCAGAAAACAGTCCCAACAACATCCCTCTCATCCATGTTTTCCCGCAAGAGAACTATCAAATTCTGAGTAAAAAGGGAAGAATGAAAGGTTTTCTAAAATGTTTCTGTATTTTATTCTAAAACAATGGAACCTAGCAGAGCACATTATGCATGTATATGCATTCCTCTTCATTTTTATTCCAAATAGTAGTGATTTTAATATGCCATAAGGTGTAGGATTCCCATGTCAATCTTTCAGCTAAGGTTTTCTTAATTAAAGCTTACAAGACATATAGATTATTAAATAATGCCTGAAGTCCCCTCATTCTGAAATCAAATCTGTAGTGTCAATACAATGTGCTGAGAGGAAATGCCAGTCAGCATCACTTGGTTTTCCAATTCGTATTTCTAGAAACATTTGTGCCAGAAGAACATTTAACTGTGGGTTTTGTTTATAGATCATTTACTGAGCGCACACCCACAAAGCATAACGTAATTATGGGTTTAACCATGAGGAAAAAAAGAGACACCAAAAACAGAGATTATAAAGGACACAGCAGTTGCTTAAAAAATAACAAATCTTTTGCATTAAAATGCTGTCACAAGATTTCTTCTTTTCGTGATTTAAAGGCTAATTGTGTTCTATTTTGAAATGCAGTTGAAGAACATGTTCGTAACAAGTGGAGTGACACCTGTCTTGTTCAGTAAGATATAGCATACGGAAGAAGAAAGATACTTCTGCTAGCTATTTTCATTGTAGTTCATAGGAAATAAAACAATGTAATTTTAAAGAGAATCCGGGTTTATTCTCTCTCCAGCATGGAAACACATAAGTGAAATTGCAGGGATAATCACTATATAGAGCTGAGTTTTAGCTTTTCAGCAAGTGTCACAGCGCCACTGACAGTAAAACACCGCCAAGTCACAGTGGCTCCACTGCGATGCTGCAGCAATGAACCAGAAAATATTGGATTAAACTCACACAAAAAACTGCTTACTAAAAGGAACGCCAATTAATCTTCTAGGGAAACAGCAATGTGAGATTTAAGAAAGCAAAACTGGGTCAACAGCTGAAGGGGAAAGAATCCTGGACAAAGCAAAGATTAGGCACTTGCCTAAATACAGGCCTGCAGTATTCTCCTGTGGACAGAATATCTGACAAACTGGAATTTGAGTTTGGGAATCTGTAACAGCTTAATTTTCCAGCACTTAGAGCCGGGAATTACCATAATTCACGCATGAAAGTTAACAGACAGCCCTTAGGTGACAATAGGTCAGTGTCCAAAACTGCTGAAGTCTAATAAAAATCTACAAAAGCAAAGGGAATCTGGTACAGCATTATCGGCAGTCCAACAGAAGCCAACTTTTTAGTACAGGGTGAAGATGGCAAAAGGCTTCAAAATGACATCGCCTCTCTTGTGACAATCTGTTCAGACAGAGAACCATGCTTTTAGCTTATGGTGCATTACAAGATTCCTCATCAGCTATTCTTGTGTATTTTTCCAGTCAAGTGCGGGGGAGACGTAAGTGTTTCAACATTGTGTGAAAGGTGTAGTGAAACACAGCTGCTGGAACTGGCACGTGACAAGATGGGCCTCCTTCGATACCCGCATGTTACTACAGCCAAGGATTTTCCAGGGTTCAAATCGCAAAAAGACGCCACTGGGAACAGCTGTCTAGAGAAAATGTCCGTATACAGGTGGAATGAGCTCAGAGCTTTAACGTTCTGCTGTGCCCAGACTATTGGAAGCAATAAAGATGATCAGACACGCATCATTATGCGAAAACAAATTCAACAGTTTTCTACACTTCATCAGTACTGGTTTGACCGGAAACAAAAACGAGGAAAAAGACCAATAAGCAGCTGCATGTGAGGAGGCTGTTGTGAAGGGCTATACGTGACAGTCTGCAAAGCAATAACGGTAATGAAGGGTTTGTCTTCATTCTGGAGAACAGACTCATTTACTTGACATCCTGGAGGTCTACCGTGTCATGACGCTTCTGCTTTTCTTCTTCACAGACTTTACAAATTAAAGTGTTTTGTTTTGTTTTTTTTTAAATATGGCAGTACTTACGCAGAGAAATCGTTTTGCTTCAAGATCTCCTTCAGTCTCTTCAAAAAAATTCTTTCGCTTTCTGCAGTTGCAACAAATCCCCGATCTGGAACACCATCAGACACGAAATAAATGTCATTAAAAATGTATGACAGACTGCATATAGGATAGTACAGACAGATATTTTCCTCATTGGTAATCCTAGAGAAGCCAGAGATATTTGTTTTGATTAAGCGTGTGACTACTGATGTGCTCAGGGCTCTCTGCTCACTAGATAAACAATTGAGACTCGATGCTGCAAGATGAAATATTCAGGGCTGTATTCAAATGTGCATTTTTACACACGAAGAAAAAGAAAATTGTGAAATGAGACTGAAGATTGCAACGATTAGTAGTGTGAGCAGAGCTCTTGTATAACTCTTTCTACTGCCACACTGTGCATAGGAGGGTTGACCAAAACACTTCAATGTAGATTTGAAATGAATATCACATGAAAATGCAGAACAAGTCTGAAAATGGACAACTCCTTTAACCTCTGGTATATAGTAGAGCATCACTTATATTGGAGTCAAAAAGCACCACGAATTCTCCAAGAACCATTTCATATCCATTTTTTGGATTGGTCTGACATGATGGTAACAGTCCCTTACCATTCGTTACAAAGAATAAGAACATTCAGTAGATCTCATCTAAATTGCAAAAACAAATTCAACGAATTTGATAGTTATAAGAGAGCTTTAAAAAGGGAAATAAAATGTGCCCAGCCTGATTTTTTTTTGCTAGGTCATTTCGTACAGCAACCAAGCCTGTAAGTCTGAGTGACTGCTTGGCTGCACTTCTAAAAGGACACAGGAGGTGGCAGCGATCAGATGTTCGCTAACATAATGTACAAAACACAACACCAGAGCTGGCAGAGAGCAGATGCCTTTTCACTCTCAAATTGTTACCTCCGGTTTCACATTTTATTCATCCTGTACCCTGGAGAGTGAAAACACCCTCCTTATCAAAAATAAAGCAAATTGCACATATTAGTACAGTTGGCAGCAATCTCAGACATCATGAACACGAAGAAAGATGCACCCAGGTTTTCTTAGTCTGCAATACATAACGCGCCAGGTGTGCCAACAGACACACATGAAGTGAAATAAGGAGGGAGCTGGCCCTTGGCTAACCTTGGGAATCTGCAGGCTCTATCTGAGTGGATTCGTTCTTCTCCCTGCGTCGTTGTTTCTCGTCCTCCCAGATGGCTTGTAAGCCAGGATTCCTCCCGATCTGAGCTGGAAAACCCCAACACCAAAACCAGCGTTAGCTTTTACACAGTTTGTGCATTTATACGTTCACGATAATCGACGTCTAGACATACAGCATTCCTCGGAAATAAAACCACCCAATTAAAAAACACACTGAAGATGTTGCTCTCTTCTTCTCAACAGAGATGAACAGAGGTACCATTTTCACTGCTTCCTTTCAACATCATCTACTGTCTGTAATGAAGAAGCTCGTCTGCCCTCTCTTTGTTATTATTGTGGTTTGCTCTGCCTGACAGAATTCCTCTGATCAAGTCTGTTTCCTTTATGTTGAAAAAAAATCACTTTTGCTTGTTTTGCTCAACACCCTGATTCTTTCTTGCAAACTAACTGCACAGAACTGCAGAAACAGTGTGCGACACACCTTTTATTTGTTCCTGGAGATATTTATACTTCTTGCATCAACTTCAGCTTGTGTACAGTTATACAATTGTGCTCAATGGGGGACCAGACCCATTGGACTGTTCCAAGTCCAAGTTTCTACAGATGTTTCATGGCAAGAATGCCACTGTGAGAGTGTTTTCTACCATTATTCATTTTATATCACGGGGGAGACCATTAAAGACCATTTGCTTGCTATAAACGACCATCATTTACTATTTTCTAATAAAGGTTACAAACTCTTTTATGGTACCAAACAGTTCAGCTCTGCCCGTGAAAGCTAGCCACCGAAAATATTGAATTTGTTCTCCCCTCACCCCAGAGCAGGACAAGTGTGAAACAGCACCTGAGAAGCACAGAATACTAAATACAATGCAGCCAATGGCAGGCTGGTTTTCAGCTGGCCAAGTGGTAAGGCAATTCCCGACCGAAACATGACAAAATGCCAACAGTCAATCAAGTTCTTCAAGGATTTTCCCAAGCCTAAGGTGACAGAGCTGAAGCATTCCATTTAGGTCATAAAAAAAAGACTTGACGTTTGTAATAAAACGTTTTTATCGCTTTACGCATTCTTGTTTTGTGGTAAGAATCTAAAGCAGTGGCAGTGTGATTCCCGATCAAGACGACGGCCACGACTGCCGCGGGGCCGATCGGAACAGGGGCACGCCGCCTTACTCTCGATCTCCAGGCGGTTCAGGACGTCGGCAGCCACCGCGTCCACCTCCAGCTCGCACGTGCTCTGCTTCTCCACGCCCTCCAGGACCAGAGAGCTGCAACACAAACGAGCGCCGGCCATCAGCACAGGAGACCGCCGGCTCGGCCGGGATCCCTTCCGTCACCGACCTGAGCCTCCCCTGGCAGCGGCTCGCAGGACACGGCCCGGTGCTAGTCAGACAACGAAGAAGCAGGGACCCACGAGCAGGATGTGCCGCAGCTCTAACTGAAGCGCATCAGAAACGCCACAGATGTTACTGGGTCCAGTATTCACTTGTGGGGCTTTCGATGCATCTCTAAAACTGACGGGCAGATCGACCGCTGCCTCGTGTTAGTACAAGCGCGCTTTCTCGGACTCATGACGCCAGTGTTGACCGTCACTGCGTGCCTGCTGCCAGGTGCGATGGGCTCAGGGGTGATGGCACGAGTCAGGGGCCACCAAGATGGGGACAACTCCCAGTGGGTTACGGACATACAGTGCCTTGCGAAAGTATTCGGCCCCCTTGAACTTTTCAACCTTTTGCCACATTTCAGGCTTCAAACATAAAGATATACATTTTTTATTTTATGTGAAGAATCACCAACAAGTGGGACACAATTGTGAAGTGGAACGAAATCTATTGGATTTTTGAAACTTTTTTAACTAATAAAAAAATGAAAAGTGGGGCGTGCAAAATTATTCGGCCCCCTTGCGTTAATACTTTGTAGAGCCACCTTTTGCTGCGATTACAGCTGCAAGTCGCTTGGGGTATGTCTCTATCAGTTTTGCACATCGAGAGACTGAAATTCTTGCCCATTCTTCCTTGCAAAACAGCTCGAGCTCAGTGAGGTTGGATGGAGAGCGTTTGTGAACAGCAGTTTTCAGCTCTTTCCACAGATTCTCGATTGGATTCAGGTCTGGACTTTGACTTGGCCATTCAAACACCTGGATACGTTTATTTGTGAACCATTCCTTTGTAGATTTTGCTGTATGTTTGGGATCATTGTCTTGTTGGAAGATAAATCTCCGTCCCAGTTTCAGGTCTTTTGCAGACTCCAACAGGTTTTCATCCAGAATGGTCCTGTATTTGGCTGCATCCATCTTCCCCTCAATTTTAACCATCTTCCCTGTCCCTGCTGAAGAAAAGCAGGCCCAAACCATGATGCTGCCACCACCATGTTTGACAGTGGGGATGGTGTGTTGAGGGTGATGAGCTGTGTTGCTTTTACGCCAAACATATCGTTTTGCATTGTGGCCAAAAAGTTCGATTTTGGTTTCATCTGACCAGAGCACCTTCTTCCACATGTTTGGGGTGTCTCCCAGGTGGCTTGTGGCAAACTTTAGACGAGACTTTTTATGGATATCTTTGAGAAATGGCTTTCTTCTTGCCACTCTTCCATAAAGGCCAGATTTGTGCAGTGTAAGACTGATTGTTGTCCTA
This sequence comes from Lepisosteus oculatus, assembly GCF_040954835.1. Classification (NCBI taxonomy): domain Eukaryota; kingdom Metazoa; phylum Chordata; class Actinopteri; order Semionotiformes; family Lepisosteidae; genus Lepisosteus; species Lepisosteus oculatus. The sequence continues at coordinate 5,364,743 of NC_090697.1, forward strand.
TGGACAGACTCTCCCACCTCAGCTGTAGTTCTCTGCAGTTCATCCAGAGTGATCATGGGCCTCTTGGCTGCATCTCTGATCAGTCTTCTCCTTGTCTGAGCTGAAAGTTTAGAGGGACGGCCAGGTCTTGGTAGATTTGCAGTGGTCTGATACTCCTTCCATTTCAAGATGATCGCTTGCACAGTGCTCCTTGGGATGTTTGAAGCTTGGGAAATCTTTTTGTATCCAAATCCGGCTTTAAACTTCTCCACAACAGTATTACGGACCTGCCTGGTGTGTTCCTTGGTCTTCATGATGCTCTCTGCGCTTTCAACAGAACCTTGAGACTATCACAGAGCAGGTGCATTTATACAGAGACTTGATTACACACAGGTGTGTAATCATTTATCACCATCAGTCATTTAGGACAACATTGGATCATTCAGAGATCCTCGCTGAACTTCTGGAGTGAGTTTGCTGCACTGAAAGTAAAGGGGCCGAATAATTTTGCACGCCCCACTTTTCATTTTTTTATTAGTTAAAAAAGTTTCAAAAATCCAATAGATTTCGTTCCACTTCACAATTGTGTCCCACTTGTTGGTGATTCTTCACATAAAATAAAAAATTTATATCTTTATGTTTGAAGCCTGAAATGTGGCAAAAGGTTGAAAAGTTCAAGGGGGCCGAATACTTTCGCAAGGCACTGTATAGTGGAGTAAAAGTTGTGTGGTGCTGGGGGCAGACGGAACATTTCCCCAAGTGCATGTCAAATCTCTAGCTCACAGCCTTGCTACAGCCGTTTGTAGCTCCTCCGGTTTCAGCACTGGCATACTCTGACTTCAGTCCAACATTTGGAAAAAACACACAAGCTTTAAAACGGTTTCTGGTTTGGCAAGTTACATATTTTCCTATTTTTTGTGAAAAAATACACAAAAAGGTTTGTTACATGCATTTTTAGACGTTTCAGAAGTACTTGTAACAAGGTTTTTCTTACCTATGATAAAAACAATGAACTATAACTGATTTTGGATTTTAAAATATTACTAAGGAATGTTACTTCTGACAAAGTAGTTATTAAGACTGGTCAGTATATGGTATATTGACTGAATAGATTATATGAATAATATGATTCCTACACCACGTTTGCTTAAGAATTCTCTTAATAAAGTCCTTTTACTTATAATACATTAAAATAATAGGATATGAAAGAGGCAAAATGTGATGTTGATAAATAAGTAATATCACAAGTCACAGTACATAGGAAAAACTGATTAAACTGATTTATGGCAAGGCACCACAAGGAGAATCTTCCACCTACAAATTATTTTTCCAAATTCTTCACCCAACAATTCCTCCAATATGACAACAATGAGATAGGAGCAGATTTGCATTTCAACACAATGCTCCTCCCACTGGTTCAGGATCGGCCAATCACAACACATTTACACAATGCTCCTCCTACTTTTCAGGTTTAGCCGATTCACTTGTTGCTAATTTAAACCTGAAGCAACAAGAGATCTGTAATGCCAACGACACAAGACACACAGACGGTCCTGATCAGACCGCAAAACACAACAATTCCAATATTTATCAATCTGCCAGCGATGGGACGACACGGGATTTGGGTTTCTGGTGACTTCGTGCATGTCTGTCTGGGTCAGAATGTCCCCGTGATTCCTTTGTCACGCAAGATTTTGATACCAGTCCTTATGCCAATCTAGAGTTTCATGGACAACACACATCAGACAGCCTGCCTTCTGCAGCAGGGTAAGCATGGTCCTCCGCCTGCTCTCACCTCGGTATGGCCTCCTCCTCCCAGCGCACGAATGTCCCTCCCAGCGAGGGGCTGGACAGCTGGACCTTGGAGGTGCAAGGACTCCTCCACAGACTGCTGTTGGCCCTGCTGCCGGGACCGGTGCCTCCATCCTTAGGGCATCCTCGCTCCTCCTCTGCAAGCAGATGGCAGCTGTTAGAGACAGGGAGCAACACTCTGTCGCGCCACACACTCCTGTCTTTGAGCCGGACATGTCCTTTCTTTGTTGTTACCCAGGGAAGAGAAGCCATCTGGGAAAATAACCAAAATGCACCTTCCATCTAATGTTAAAAACGAGGCTCGTGGCTTTCAAAACGTTACGTTTAGCTTCAAGTTTGAAGTTGAATTTACTTCTAGCCAAGTCACATTAGTACCAGATCTTTTTCAGATCTCGGAGGAGAAGCAGGACTGAGCTTTGTCAGGACTGGGATGATGGGTACTGTACTTGCTCGACCAGTGTATCTGAATATCCAAACCGCCATGGAGATGGGGACACCCTGTAGGAGGGGGCGTCCTTCAGACGATAGCAAGCTTTTGGCTACTTTGTCATTAAAGATCCCCCAGCCCCATTTGTAAAAAGCATTAAACCTCGGTGACCTGGCTAAATTCCACGAAGGGCCTCCGACGTCCCGACATTTTCACCTTAATTCAACTGGTGAGAACAAATTTCACTTCTCCGTCTCATATGCTGTGTCAAGAGAAAGCCGATGCATAGCAGTTGCTAAAAATCAGTGAGGTCAGTGCCTCACTTCGGTCATGGAAAAAGTGGATTCCGTCCTATATGAGAAGCATATTGGTGTCCTCGGGGCTGGAAAGCTCTATACAAATGGTAACTGCTATTATTGAAGTTATTTTTAATCGAAAAGTTAATGCCTGGAACTACAATACTGTACAGGTTTAAGTGCATAACGCTTCAGCAATGTACTTGAGAACAGCAAGATTCCTAAATGTTTCCCATTTAGGCTCCTGCACATTTCTGTGTTTTGCAACAGAGACAGTTAGCGGAGAACAAGCAGAAATAACCAGGACAAGATAAAGGAAGATGACAGTGAAGAATATAAAGCAATCTGAGACCTGATCTTTTTATATTGGTTAACAGGACCCTTTCATGTCCCTTGCAATCATTTGCATAGCAGCACTATGAACATCCGGTGATATATAATGAGAATTTATTCAACCCACATTGAGAAATATATGATAACAGCCCTCTATTCTGAAGCTTTGCAATTTCAAAGGAACAATATATCGTGCCAGAACTGCCAGCCTTGAGCTGGAACTCTTCATTTTCCTTTCCATCCAGTTTCACAGACGGGCGTTGTTTTCATGTCGATATGTTCCCCTGTAAAGCACCGAGGACGTGGTCAAGGCCCCTGGGCCAGTGAGTTAGTAGCTGTTGAGATGCATGTGATTTTTCCTTTAAAGTTTCTTCCCCGAGTTCACTCCACACTGCTGGAAGCTGTCCAGAGCCTTCTCTGGTTTCAGCCAAACGCGCTGGATCTGAAAGAGTGATTATCTTCTCCCCTGACCCAGCCCACCAATGAGGAGGCACTGCAGGCTGCCAGACACACAAAGCACGGAGTTAACGCAATTATTCAGCCTTTCTCTCCCTCTCTTTTTCTCTCCAGCGAAAGGGAAGAGGGCGAGGTAGATGGCGTGTGAGGTACAACTGTCCTTATCTGAACCTGAGCTGCAGAAGCAGGAAAGTGGCTTCTGGCTGCTCGTGGGAGGGAGGAATTGAGGTGCAGCGCACGGCTGGCGTGCTGGCAGATCAATGCATCACGCTCTGCCTCACAGCGCTGACCCTCTGCTCCCTGCCTGCGAGGGGCCTGTTGAGAGGCTGTGGAGGACTGCAGGGGTCCTGGCAGGGCAGGCCTGGAGGAAAGCAGCCGTCCTCCTTGCCCACTTCCAGACTGGGGATGAACAGGACGGAGTGCCAGGCCTGCAGGGTCAGTAACTGGCGCACCAGTAACGAAGGCCCACGCGTGAACTCGGGTCGCCAGGCAGAGCACGTTCCCAGCATCCCGCGTCCTGGGCCTGCCCTGCAACATGGGAGAGGCCCGAGCTACAGGCGACTGCCACTCTGAAACCTAGAACTGCGAAGAACCCAAAATATGAAGATAAACTGGGCGTATATTCAACTCAAAAGAATAAATTAATCTTCCAGAATTCCACACTTCCAGAATAAGGCCACAATTCCATAAATAAGATATGGTACAACCTGATTAAGCTTAAGAAATGAAAGAATCAGAAAAGTTATACACTAGGAAAAGTTAATTGTGGCTAATTTTGTCAATTTAAAGTTTTTACATTGCTTTTGAGCAAGGAGGAGCATTCAGATCAAACATCATATCTACAGCTTTTCCACTGTGTTAGAAAGCCTCTGGTGTGGCCGACACGCTGGTCGTCAACTCCTCAGACCCTCGTGAAACCAAGAGGGGTTCTGTACGGATCCGCAGAGCACATATTTGAGTTTGGTCATTTGGCTAGAGCTACCAATCCAAGACACCCAGGATTGATTTACTTAAAAGAGTTAACCCTGCAGGGGCAAACACTAACACTGGTGAAAGTTCCCCTGCATTTACACCAGCTTAATTATTTTCACAAGAACTGATTCCAAAAGAAGTTCGCATATAAAAAAGGGTACACTTCTACATTCATCATCTTGGAAAATCAGATTATTGATTAAACCATGCAGAAATGAGGCTCTGTAACATTGGCAATAACAAAAAATGCACTTTTTAGTTAAGCATAATAAGACCTTAAACTAGATACTGTGCCGAATGTGCTCACATTTTTAGAACAGCGCAGGCTGAAGGAAATGTGCTTCCTATAAATGGATTGTTCCCACACAGATACTCCATAACAATAGTGAACAAATGCACTAGTTGCACTAGATGTAGGTCTACTTTAAATCTGTGAACTGGTGTAAAAAAAAAAAGGAAAAGAAAAAAGCAGACAGCCCTGTGTCAGATTCTGAGATAAGATCTTCTCCTGCTGTTAGAGCAGCTCAGCTTTTAGAAGCTTCCTGGCTTCTCCTCCGCCTCTCTTGCGACATGCTGTATCCCAGCGACTCGCCGGCTCTGCGCGGACCGGTCTCGACAAGGGGCCCCGCTGCAGCAGCTGTGCAGGGCCGAGCTCCGCCAGCGCTCGGAGGAAACCTGGCCTCTCCTCGCAGACTCGGAAGAGCGGCAACGGCAGGAAGAATCGATCACTGTCGTGCCGGGCGGATGTGGCTATCGAGCCCAAACTAACAGGAACCTTAAAAGATGCGGCGTTTACTCACGCAGACAGAGAGGCGACACCGAGCTCTTAAAGTCACAGCACGCACAAGGCCAACAAAAACACAACTCTGAACAAGGCTCAGGCAAGTACAAAGTCTCCGTTAAGCTCAGTCTGAAATGGCGATCGACTGCTAGTACTCTAACTTCCAGATGACAATGTGTTTTAATCAAATAAACGTTTCTGAATAACAGCAGTACTTTGGAAGAACTGACCCTTCTGTGCTACATTTTATAGACTCTTCTCCGGAACAAATGCAGCACCATTTTTATAATCTTCACAGCTGCGATTTTCCACATTCGCAATTGAACAAGGGAAGTGGAGGGGGAGCTTGTTTCATAGCGAACAAAAAAAACAACCCGTTTCGTGCCGAACAGTCGCTTAAATTGATATTTTGGTAGTTAAAATGCCCGGTTTATCTCCCTCAACACAAAATATGTCACAATAACCAACACTTCTATCAAAAGCGCAAGGAATGGCAGCACGCCAGTGAAGGAGAGCTCCATTAACACACTGAAGTGCCCTTGTATCTCTCTCCAAACACTACCATTTCAATGTGAACCTGCCGCACTTTAATAAAGACGAAAATGTCGCAGAAAGACGAGAATTCTCGCACTTCTGTTCCCTTCAACATTCACTAAGCTAAACATACACTTCCAGCAGCCCCTGTTCAAATACGGACCAAGGCTGGATTTATGTTCCTGGGTTGTCCTGGAGGAACGGCGGTGGGAAAAGGAGTCGCAGAGCCACATGCCAGTCGCACCTTTCCTGCGGCTCTTCCTGAACTTGACAGCTCCCAGGTTGATGAGGTTCATGCCGTACAGGTTGTAGTCGATGAAGAGCTGCAGCAGGTAGGGGATGTGAGCTTCGTGGGGCTGGTAGGTCTTGTTCATGACGGCTCCGCCTTGCAGCAGCTCACAGACCCTGGAACACAACCGCGAGCGCAGAGAGGGGGCGTAAAGGCACTGGCGCTGAACGGTCCGCAGTGGTGCAAGTTATTTTCAAGCACCTGTAAAACTGCCTTTTCTCTCTAAATAGGCAGGAAAGGAAGTATGATCACAGTAGAGCTGCATGAATATGAATGAATACAAGATGAATTATACATAATAGCAGAGAATGCAAGTTACAGCCGACAGAAAATTACAGGGGCCTTTCCTCATAACTTTCTTTTCTGCTCTGTCCTGTCGTGCACATTGAGTTGAGTGCAGTTGTGCTCATTTTTTGTTTTAAAGACAGAACAGGGGGCACGATGCATCTGAGCTGACAGGTAAAATGCAGAATCGATCCTGGCACAACAAAATCAATCTCGCACAATTAAACTAGTTTCATTGAATATTTTAGATCTTTGTTCAAGCATTTATATTCAATTTAGTTCTGAGAAGAGTTCACGGTTTCTGAAACGTATCCCCATGATGCTTTTCTCCAACCCAACTACTGAATCTCAGTAACAGGCACTGATACTCAGCGTTTCTTCCAGGAGCACTTTCAGAATCTGCAACAGAGAGGTTCTGTCTTGCTTTCATACCTTCAAGTGTCCCTCAGCACACAAGCCATAAAACCAGGGACAAGATATGGATGTGGTTGAACACACCCGATTAAAAAAAAAAGTGTATTTTTAAGAACTCTAGCATCACCAGCATTTGATACAATTAAACTTCAAAGGTTACAAAAATAAATAGCTTACTTTTTGACCATCAGGGGATTGTACAAATAGATCTTCATGAACTGCCTCTCCTTCGCATGGTATCCATAGAAAGGCCTAAAGACAGAAGACACCTGTCATTCAGGTCGATATCCCACACCAGGTTTCCACTGGCTTGGGAAGAAGCAGGTTTCAAGAATCACCAGTAGAGCTGGACAATTTCATAGGCTGTACAACCATGTTCCACACCTTCTGAACGTCTATATTTGCCTCAGAGCTGCACTGGACCAAGGGTAGGCAACCCCACTCCTGGAGCACCATGTCCGTTTCTGGTTTTCTTTCCAACCTCAGAGCTACACTGGACCAAGGGTAGGCAACCCCACTCCTGGAGCACTATGTCCGTTTCTGGTTTTCATTCCAACCCAGCCCTTGAAGTCATTCATTTTTCCAGGAGCCCAGCACTCATGAAAGATCAAGGTTGCCTACACCGGTTTTAGAGTATTCGGAGGAACTTGAGAGCTTGTAAAGCTTTATGCTAAATCAAACTTCAGAGCTAATTATAAGCAGTAATGCACTGCGTTCTTTCATGTTTTTTGTGAAAAATTGAAGCTTTCAAACATAAACGAAGGTACTTCCATGATGCAATGCATTATTTGAAATTGATTTTCACTGTTGTTTTTTTTTTTTTAAGTTGCCATAGCGGTTTAAGCCACTAACACCCCTGCCACTCTGTATGCTGTACAGTCAGAAATCCCTCAGGTGGTGGCTGCTTCTAAAGGCAGTGCTTTAACCTCTCAAGGTGTGCTCCATTCACAGAGAATCCCGAAGAATTCTTAGGAGTATGGTACACAGCCCAAAAGAGCTCAGCAAGGGTCATTCAGTCAGAGGAAGACAACCTATTCCAAACTGGGGTAAGAAATCTAATGAAGCCCAACCTGACTTCTATGGATGCACAGAAGGATTTTACCTACCACATGAAAGTGATATATTAAAATAAGTCCAGCCAAATGAATATTTTCACACATAAGATCACTTTAATGGCCATCTACAATTTCTTGTATTGGGAATTCTTCTTTTCACATACCCCAGCCTGCTCTCCATGAGACACACAGACAGGGAGAAGCTGGGGGTCAGAGCGCAGGGTCAGCCATTGTACAGCACCCCTGGAGCGGTTGGGGTTAAGGGCCTTGCTCAGGGGCCCAAAGGACTAGGATTCCTCTGCCGGCCGCGGGATTCAAACCAACAACCTTCCAACCACAGGCGCAGATCCTGAGCCACAGAGCCACTGCACCACACATAAGACGGTATTTAAATAATAATAATAATAATAATAATACAGCACTTCTCTGGACACTCCACTCAAAGCACTTTACAGATAATGAGGACTCCCCTCCACCACCACCAGTGTGCAGCCCCACCTGGATTATGCGACAGCAGCCATAGTGCGTCAGAACACTCACCACACACCAGCTCTCAGTGGGGAGGAGAGCAGAGTGATGAAGCCAGTTCAGAGATGGGGATTATTAGCAGGCCGTGATTGTAATGGCCAATGGGAAATTTGGCCAGGATGCCGGGATAACACTCCTACTTTTTCCGAGAAACGCCCTGGGATTTTTAATGACCACACAGAGTCAGGACCTCGGTCTTACATCTCATCCGAAGGACGGCGCCTGTTTACAGTAAAGTGCCCCCGACACTATACTGGCGACTGCAGGGTGAGCGCCCCCTACTGGCCCCACTAACACCTCTTCCAGCAGCAACCTCGGCTCTCCCAGGAGTCTCCCCTCCAGGTACTGACCAGGCCCGCACTGCTGAGCTCCAGTGGGCTGCCAGCTGTGAGCTGCAGGGTGATATAGCTGCTGGCTATATAGACCCTCTGCTGGCCCTTACACATGCTTGGAAATGGAGAGCAATGGTGGGACTTACATTCCAGAGACCAGCGCCACCTTGAACACATGCTGAGCGCTGGAGGAAGGGTTCCCCATGGACACATTGATCGCTCTGTCGATGCTGAAAGCCACCTGCCGCAGGTACCTCTCTGGCTGCTGTCCGTAGCCATCGTATGGGACGTATACATAGGGAAAGATGCCATGAAGATGAAGGCAGGTTTTCTGGCCTTAAAGACAGAGAGAAAAGCACAAATGAGCTGGAGTCTGGCAATATTCACCCGAGCGCACTAGCAGTGTTCACTATTCTGTGAACTCCATATCAAAGCAGTCTACCGTCTGTAGAGTTTTACTCCGGTTTTCTCATGTTCAAATAACCAGACGTTATCATACTTGCAGGTTCTCATCATGGTGAAAAGAAGCCCAATGTGGAATCCCATCACTGATGTACTGAGTCAGTCTCAGCAGGGAAGGGACAAAATCTACACATCCTGGGTGTACAATTTATTTTTTTAAGGAAATAAAATGTTAAAACGAGGAGTAAGTACACAGGCACAGAATGTCTGTATACAAACATATTCAATATTAGTAGTTAACTAATAGTTACATAGGAAAAGCAAGTGTATTACGTACTAAGAAATAAGTAGATTTATAAAAGCATTTCAGATATTGCTACAATGTGTTTTAAAAGCCATGTGAAATTGAGCTCCTGCTTTATTTACTGACTTATTTACACTTAATCCAAGTGGGTACTTCAATGAGAAGAGAAATTTGTTTACACAGTAATTATATTCAAACTGGACACCAAGTCTTGTTTTTGTTCACTGCAGACATCTTTAAAAAAGCCAACACTCTATGTAATGCCTTTTATGGTCATCAAACTAGATTGTAAGAAAACTGAGAGTTGAATAGAAAAAGACTGTGTTGCAAGGGCTAATTGGAACATTTTGTGGTTTACACCTCGCCAACAGACTCTTTTTCTAACCTTCATAAAAACAAAAAAGGCCTTTGTCTTCTAATATCTTTTCCACTAAGCCTCAACACGTGAGAAAAAACTCCGTTATATGCATGTGTTATTAAAGACAAAAGAATAATAGGTTAGAAAACAACACAAGGAACTGACATTTGGGTACAAAGAGTAACATGTTGCTGTACATTCTGTGACAAGACTGTTCTGTACTTCCAGACCGTACTGCTGTATTATCATGGCACTAGGATTAGAAGAAAGCACTGTAAACAAAACAATTAGGCCTGCAAGCCCATCATTTATTTTTATCACCTTCAGCTGGACAGCTGAAGTCCATCTCTAAATGGGAAGTCCCATTCATTCAGACCTAAAGAAACCCTCCGTGGGCAGGAGTGCATCAATCCAGCCTCCTAATCGATCAAAGCCGGCCCTGGCCAAGAGTAAACGCACTCTAGTCAACAGGTGGTGATGTGGATGGCTTATGTTAATTAATTCTGCTTTGAACATAGCGCATTGTTAGTGCGATGCGATTTACACAGTGCAGCACTTTAGATCTTGTAATGACATACTATATTTGACTAAAAGGGACCTATGTCGATTGCAATGAATGTATTTCAGTCTTGTACCGAAGTTCAACTTGTTACACAAATGTCATTGTTATCATTGCCAGTATGCTTACATGACCTCAAAGGCATGTGGCTACATTAACATTCTACTACTAGACTCTTGTTAATCATCAGAACAGCAGAGCATGTAAATGATATCAATAAAACAGGGATATGGAATACAGTGATGGGAGGGGACGCAAGGTTCAGGCAAGATGGCAGCTCCGGCATGGACTACATTTTCCAGAAATCTGTGTGTGTGGGGGGGGGGGGGACATCCTGCCACCCGCAGTCAGCTGACCAGCCTGGGGAAGGACAATTGGTCAGGTGATGAACCAAAACAGGAAGCTAAGGCTTCCAGGTAAGAGAATACAGGAGGGGGGTGAACAAAAGGAGACAGAGAGGGGACCTACTGTAAGTGAAACGGCATGCCTGCATGAGTTCGTGTGATGCAAGTTTTTAAGAGTAGGAGTTTTGAGAGAAGAGCTTTAGTTGTAGAGAGACTATTTAGAATGCCCTAGTGTTCTACCTTACTGCTGTGTTTGTAAGGTAGGAAAGAGACCTATTAAAAGATCACTTGCTATATCACCCCAAGCCCCAGGTGTGTCACAGTGTATTATAACTTTAGTCTTTGGATTCATTGTGCTCTTCAGAACGAAGGAATGAAGGTCCAAACGAAGCAATGATCCTGCTTTACTTATCACTGATGCTGAGGGGCTCAGCTACGTTAGTTTATCAGTCACCCAACTGTATTTTTCAGACCTAAACTGAGAGCGAGAATACATCAAAACTGAATGGAAGAAAAGGAAAAAAAAAACGTCTGCATATTTTCACCGCGTGTTCAAAATTTAATTACAGAGGCCCGGCAGCAGAGTCGGCTGTGAAGAGGACTTCCTGCCATGAGAAGCTGTAAAAATCTCGGTTGGGAGAAAGGTCTTCCCTGGGAATGCAACTATTTTTATCCAAAATATTCCAAATGCATCACAAAGGTCACACGCTCCCTCAGAAGTCCCGGAAATCCAGACACCCCTTGATTAAGCCAACACACCGTCCTGTAAAGCTTTTGTACAGCATCTCAAAGGAAAAAAAACTTCTATTAAAAAGACTGGCGTGGACTGTGAAGTCGCTGATCGAGACTTCTCTCATGATCTGTGCGCTGCAAATGAAACGCACGCTCCAATTCAAACAATGGCACAACGTGGATCCCAGCAGAATGTGCTAAATATAGATGTGCCCTTGCCATTTAACATTTCCCCAGGACATTACAAACCCCTGAGAGTAAATTACAGAGGTTCAGTGAACTCATTATTTCCAAAAAAGGATTACGACCATAACCGTAATCTACAGTAGATAAAGAGGCTTTACAGTTATCCAGAACACAAATGCTTTTTGATTAAAATGAATCGCCAAAGGCAAAGGACTTTTTACCATTTTAATCACAATTTTTACACATAACAAAAATAGGGAGTGGTCATTCCATGTCAAAAGCACCGAAATGCAGTGAAAATCTCACCATAAGCATCACAACTGGGAGGCACTGGACACAACACTGGTAATAAGCAACTGTATAGAAAATGCGAGCAGTTAGCTCCAAATTGTTCCTGACAGTTGTTTATTTCTGGGAGTATCATGCATATAGCTTTAAAAAGCTTATAACATTTGAAATTTTGACGATACAACCACCAAAATGCAAATACTGATAGACATTTAGTCATAGAATCTAAGTTACCTCCATTAAAATGGATAATTCTGAAGGTTAAAGACAGGATTTGTAGGTGAAGAAAGATTTTGTTTTTACCAGTGTCAGATGGGTCACACTTCACAAACAAGATAATCATAATGTTAAATGAGGAAAAAAATAAATCTTTCTCTATTCCTAAGATTTAAGCACTAATATGGAAAAGAGCTTTCTGACAAGCAGAATTGTATTTCCAAGATGTATTCTATTCCAATTAGGATAAAAAAGAAAATTATTGATAAAAGTGCAAATAAACCTTTTGGTTGTTTATGTTGTGATGCAATGGCCATGTTAAAAAACTACACAAGTGTTGCAGAGCTACTGTAGGTCTCTCACATTCATCCTAATCCAAATACTTCAAATACTTTCTGCTGCATTTCTTTAGCTGTGCTGCAAAAACATCCTCCTGTTCTTTGGTATGATTTTGGGGGAAAAAATCAACAGAAAACTGCTTTTCGCATTCTTCTTAAAGCGCACATTGCCCACACTCAGGTACTGAAACCGTACATTTTCTCAGCCCAGATATTTCCTATGGAAAAAGGTGTAAAAATGTCACCAGCAGATAATGTTTCTTTGAATATCTTTCCACAGTCAGCTGCAGTAGGAATGCGTCATACATCATGGGTGGCCAGCCCAGGTCCTGGTGAGCCTCTATCCAGCAGGTGTTATAAATAATTAAAACATCAATTTCCAGACTCATTTAACAAGACTGCCGCTATTAAGCATGCAGAGCTGATCACTGGCAAAGTTCATTTACTAACACAAACCCTCCAGTGTTATGTCATGTCATGCACAACCGAGGCAGAGCACAACCATGAATACATGTCAGGAAAAAAGAAAAAGATATTGCTGTTCTGGAATCGGTTCAGAAGAGCAGATACATTCCAGGGCTTAAAGGAAGATCCTATTCTGACAGACTAAAGAAACCGAAGCTTTTAGTCAGGAACAGAGAAGACTTTTAGGGCACCTACTTCAAGTATCCAAAATCCTCAAAGGGAACTGTGAAAGCCAGCCTAACACAAATGCAAACAGAAAATACACGTATAAACTGCGGGGAAGGGGATTTAAAACCGAGATCAGCAGGCAACGTTTTTTTTTTTGTTACGCAAGGGGCCATGGGGCCCAGGAGCTGAACCTGATACCCTGGCTTCTATCAAGAAAACGCTGGATGGGATCCTGGGATCAATACAACCTGCACAGCCTCCCCTTGTCTGTGCACCTCTCTTTTGTTTCAATTTACACCTCAGGAACAGAAAAGGCTCCGGATGCGCACCGGCACTCTTGTGTGCAAATTAGCCCGGTACCCCTACCTGGGCCGCTTCTTTAACACCCATTTAACTCTTTCGAAAAATAATTCCTGATGCCCCAATAAACATGAAAATTACGCTTGGGATTTTTAGATCCTGAGATGGGTAAGACAATAGGCGGGTGTGGCGTTTCGAGGCTTTCGTAACTTTTGAAACGTGTCCTAACATTTAAAACGCGCGGTATGTTTTAGGAATTGAAAAGGTGTAGGTGCCACCCTGGTATAAACAATCATAGGAGTCTGTTGTATGTGAATAACTAGCCTCACAGTGCTGGGGCCCTGGGTTCAATTACAGACCTGGGGTACCATCTGTGTGGAGTTTGTATGTTCTCTCTGTGTTGTAATGGGTTTCCTCCAGGTGCTCCTTTTTGCTCCCACACTCCATAGATAGACAGGTAGGTTAACTAGCTTGTGGGAAACCTGGCCCTGGTGTGAGTGTGTGTGTGTTCGTGTCTGGGTGCGCCCTGTGATGGACTGACGTCCCATCCAGGGTGTGACCTGCCTCATGCCCATCGCTTGCGGGGATAGGCTCTGGCTTCCCCAATGACCCTGTACTGGATGAAGTGGTGAGGAAAAGGAGGGATGAACAGAACGCGTCCACCGATCCATTTGGAATTGGCCGCTGGCTAAGACTGGGCTTGCGGCTCTGGCTCCTGTACCTCACAGATGAGCGAGAACCCACAGGCCAGCTCTTCCAACGCGCCCACCTGCCACTGCGCACTTCCTGACCAGCCCCCCGACTCGCTGCACCTGTGAGAGCCGAGGGAACCCCGCGAGCCGCGTCCTGCCAGGCACAGTCGGGTCCAGAAGCCCGGCTCATGCCCACCGCATCTCTGCCACCACCGCTCAACGGCCCCGGTACGCAGGACTTCAAAGAAAGACGTGTAATCGATAAACACTAATAAGCAATATTTTCTAGCACCCCAGATATGAAAAGCACTCAGCTTCTTCTCAACAGGCACATCTTTATCTTTAAGGGTACCAACAGATAGCTGTGCCTCATGGAAAGTCCTGTGCCCAGACCCTGTAAAAAGCACCCATTTCTTCGACAACCACACCAACGGCAAAATAAATCTATTACTTGTCAAAACATATTCCTATATCAGCTTCCACACAACGACCAGTGACTAATTCCCTGTCTGCTACCGGCTCACAGTACAGTTTCACTCCAAATACAGCGGTGCAAGCTGTAAACGCATGAAAACAGCGTCACAAAAATAACAATGCTGGCTACTCCAGCTACACCTCTTCCAACTGTGACACTGGTATCGACAGCAAAATATCACCCAGAGGGTTTCCACAGAGAACAAAACCCATCTGTCTACAAGCGCTTTGAGACTGCTTCACCTCCTCGACACTCCTCACAGTTTGTAAGGGAGAGAGAGCGCTCTTCTTCCCCCAGCATGACAGCTGTCATGCAACACGGCCTTTTCGCTTCTTTTGAGCTCGACTGCCGAGTCTAGAGGCACACATTCCGCATGGCAAACCTCCGGCAGCAGCCACAGCAGGAAGAAGATCCGCTAGAACAAATTAAATACAATGACTTGAACAACCAGCACCGGAACGTTGGCATTGCTGTAGAGTATACGGCAATATATACAAAACCCCTCTACAGTCTCCTCCCGTCCACGATCCTCGTTACACAGCAACATGAAACCAGCAGACCGAAGACCACGGTGGAGCCCACCACCTAGTCTGCAGTTTCCCCTCTGAAGCTAAGCTGGTGTGTAATGCGGCAGAGGGCTTATTCAAACAAAGGACCTGGAGCAAACACGAGGCCCCCGGATTAATCGTGACGCACCGAGGGAAGCCGATACTTCACACGGCCGAGGGAGACAGCACCCTCCTCCTCCTCCTCCTCACGCGAGAGGAAGGCCAGGCTGGAACCTTTTGGAGACTCGTGGATTAGTGCAGAGGTGAGCTCTTCCTTGCCGCGACCAGAGGCACTGAGCCCTGTCTAGACACAGCCTTGCCTGGGAAACTCCTTGCTTGGTTTCCTCCCAGTCCCTTGACCGCAGCACCGCAGGCTCCCTCAGTGATGGGGCTCCTGCTATCTCCCACCCCCCAGCAAGAAACAGTTTCACATCAACCACGCCAAATGTATTCGTTTTCTCCAATGTAAATCCTTAGAATTCCTTTTCTGTCCACATACAATAACAAAAACAAACAAGTGACAAGTTCAGCCCTACCCAACGATGTGGGCCTACTCCTAGGAACACATAAAAACAAAACAAATGAGCTCACGTAAAAAGCAGGAATAGAGTATAATA
Organism: Lepisosteus oculatus; assembly: GCF_040954835.1. Classification (NCBI taxonomy): domain Eukaryota; kingdom Metazoa; phylum Chordata; class Actinopteri; order Semionotiformes; family Lepisosteidae; genus Lepisosteus; species Lepisosteus oculatus. Next base: position 5,380,228 of record NC_090697.1, read on the forward strand.
CCCTCATAATGCTGAATGAAGCAAGAGAAGTAATTCCCTACTTCTGCATTACGAGTAAAAGCACAGCTTCATTGCACTATTAGATTCCGCGGAGAATAAAAAAAAATACCCACATCTGCTCCCCTTGGTTCAAAAACCTTATTTTTTTATGGACTCTTTAAGGGGCTTCACACGTTCACCAGACAACCAATTCTTATAAAAACCCTGAGGAAGGGATTGCAACGGTAAAATCTTAGGGGGGGGGAAAATGATGAATCTTTCAAAAAGAGGGTAAAAAAAACAAAAACACCGACTTTCTTAATAAGTACGACGAATAACAAAAAAAAACCACAACACTGGAGGGGAGAATTCTCACTGTTGTGGCTCAACTCTGTTTAAGCGGGCGCCATGTACGAGCAGCTCCTGTTGCTAAGCAACCTCCTTCGCGAGCAGAAACCCTGGATAGACAGAGGAACGATGTAAACAACCGGTTTTTCACACACCAGCAGATGAAGTCCTGTGCGATGTCTGACCGTGGCCCTGAACTATTAGCATACGTTGGGGGGAGGCGTGGCGGGAGTTCACCCCCGCATTTTGTGAATGAGTCAATACCCAGAGGCGCGCCGGCTGCAGGGCCTTATTTGGCGTGCAATGCGATACGGCGATATGGTGTTTCCTGACAGGTCAGCCCCTTCCAAAGCGTGTCTCTGCGATTCAGCAAAACACAAGAACACCGGGCACATCCCCCAGGGTGGACCGCTGTAAGCACGGATCCTGATGTACCCCCTCTGAAATCATTTCAAACACATCCGCTAGGCACTACACCGACTCGAAGCTTGCTCAGCTCAACAGAAGGGATTAAACAGAGACTGCAGAGACATTGTTTCCAAATAAACCTTTAAAGAGCTAGGTGGCACCTTGACATAGATATTATTATTGCCTTAATCTGCTTCTCTAGAAATCGTGTGCAGCGAAAACAAATGCTATTGATTTTTAAACAAATAAATGAATGCGTCTCGATCACTTCGGCAGAATTTGTTTTGATACAAAGCCCCGGAGATACAATATTCTTGATACGGGAAGCAATGGTAAACAGCACAATATCTTCATATTTTGTCACGGTTTTATATACTCTGCTCTTGTACCAAAGGGGTACAACTATAATTACATATTTTTTGCAAATTGGTCAATGTATATAAAACATGAAATTAGATATAAAGACTCCTATTAATTTATATTAAATGGCAGCCTGACTGACCCTCAACATATGAAACAAATACGGCATAATATATGCCAAATATCACAAGGGGAAAAAAATGTATAATGTCTTGTACATGTGCAAGATGCTTTGCATTAGTATTTGAATGTCAGGGTTTAGGAGCACAAAACTGGGACAGTGTCCAAGCCTCAATTCTGAGTGGGCAGGAAACTTACTTTTAATTTTTTTTTGTAAATTTGCTTTAATTGAAAGGACCAGTAGAAGACTGCAGATTTAATAAACGTAGCCGCTCTTAAGGTAGATTCAAGTAATAGAGTCAGGTAAGCACATGCAGTAAATGTCACCGTGCTCCTGCAATTCCAAACACACACCTCTTCAAAACGGATTTATTACCTGGCTTTCTGTGGATCATTTTGAAGTAGCGCGTTGGTATTTTAAAATCAGACACCCCTAAAAATAGTACACCCCCGAAGCAGAAAAATCAAATGTATTAATGCCTAAGTTGCATTATTATTAACGCACAGGCACAGAAAACTTTTCCCGTTAAAAAAAAAAAGGTCTTTGGCTCTGGTGCAACGTTTTTGATCTGGCTGTTTCCATAGCACTGGAAAAGGCCGCAGATAAGGCTGAGGTCAGGCAGCCAATCCCATCAGGCCCTGTGACTCACAGCACTGCACAGCACAGAGAAGGGGCTTCGCTGTGCTCTGGCAAACCTTCACGAGTCACTGTGTCCAGATAGCCGGGTCATATCACTCCCTTTCGAACTTGGCAGCCCCCAAAACCAGCTGAGTGTCTGAACATCCCCAATTTTAGAAGCTCCAAGCAGACCCTCTGATTTGATCTCCTCCGGGGCTCGACGGCGCTGACCCATGACTGCTCAGAATTAAAGCAGAGAGCCACTTAGAGGGAATGCAATTAGATTTGCCAGCATAATGGAGGTGGTTCAGCAGTTTAAAACCAGGATGGATGAAAGGCTTAGCTCTGTAGAATCGCTGTTGAGTAGCTGCCTGCAGTGAGTCACACAGCAGAATTACAAACGCACATACTGTACGGCACAAACCAGCACAACTATTTAGGCTGTATCTGTATTTCTGTATCTGCAGTGCTTTCATTATGAATCAGAGAGACTATCATTTTCAAAACATTTAATTGCGGAACATGTGATCTGCGCCTTCACACACTGGCAAGTTTCATAAGACAGGCGCTTTGTAAATGTTCCATTTTTAATTGAAACATAAAACTTAAGAGTCTGCAGTAGAGTATTATAATGCTTCAGGCTTTTCTTTTCCCATGCATTTTAGCAGTCATGCATGAACAAGTCTTCAAATATCACAGAAAAGGAACATGCAAAAAAGGACTTACATTAAGAACAAAATCATTATTGAGGAAATGAGTTTTAAACCATTGAAAAGTTTCATGCATTCCCAAAATGTTTAAAAAAGGGTGAATTTTGGTAAAGCAGAAAAGTTGGCTGCTTCTTCATAAACAAGTGCAATATTAAACAGGTGAAGTAATGAGACTTCAGGTTAGATCAAGCTGTCATAACCATCCTGTCAGCGACGAGAGTAGAGTCACAGACTACAAGTCCCTTTCAAACATTTCAATGCCAATAATGCACATCACTTTGATTTCATTTCACACGTATAACGGACAGGGTCACTTTCATTCTCCACCGGTAAACAACCAAAAATTGACCAGTTGTATACAGAAAAATTATAACACAGCAGGGAAGAAAACACTAAACCCTGGTCAAAGTATTCTGTACCCTTCTAAATCACAGTCCCACTCACAGGTTTATTGCGATTGTTTGCGGCCGGGACTCATTTATGACCCCGAACATGAGCAATGGCTGTCCTAAAACGAGAGACGGATCCGCTGATTTATAAACTAATTAACCACGATCCTACACTACTACATCTACGCGCAGTCTGCAGCGTAAAGCACTTAAAGGTGAGATTATTGAAATCCTGCCAGGGTTGCAATTTATGAATTTCTTCCCCGCGAGAAGGTGCCTGAACTCTGTACATCAACAAGCACCGCTGTCGCTCGGGGAAAAGGCTCGTCTCCTCTCTTTTTTTAGGCCTGTCGGAAAGCCGAGCGCTCCGTGCCGGCGCGCTGGCCCAGATGCTCGGTCTGCGGTGCTATTTTTGGCAGCAGCAGCTTCTCGTCTGCTGACCCGCTTACTCCTTGAAGGAAACGGGGAGCCCCGGCGCTCAGCGTGGACACCAGGCGCAGGCATTTCACAGGTCCCTGGAGACGCTGCTGCTGGGAGCCTCACGCTGAACGCGCACCACGAAAACGCTGCAGAGAGAAGTGTTTAGCTTGCCTGGGTGTTCACCGCCAGCTCTTTTGTTTTGCATCAGGTTTGCTTCCCCACAGAATCTCCCCCTTCCTTAAACTCTCCTCCCTCAGGTTGTATTTATACTCCATATCACACGAGACCTTACAAACCTAGCAGCCCTGCATCGTGCAGAGCCTCCTTTATACGGTGACAGTATAAATCAGACCGTCAATTCTCGAAAAGACACTTTTGTTTAAAAATAAATCAATCTGACCGTAAACATGATGTGAAAAAAAAAAACACCCAAGGATCTGTAACGGGAAAGAAACCGAAACATTTTATCAGACAAAACAAACGCCGCAACTAAACTGAAATGTAAGTGGACAACGGGCACTTTTCTTTTAAAGACAAATCCAAATCAAGCAGCTGTACTTCAGAATTGTTGTACAAGAAGAAAACCACGACAGCACGGTTATCAAGTCTGCTTCGCTTACATCTGTTCTCATGCGCCCCACAGGCCTTGTCTGCACTTGACCCGTACCCTCCAAAACTAGCAGGAAAGCAATCAAGTGAAAACGTACTGTTTTACAGCAAAGCAGCTTATATTTGCGATGATCAGATCAATGTAAGTAAAACATTCTTGAGGGGAATGTACATTTAATCACAGAACATAAATAACCCGGCAATTTCAGGTGACTAAGTATGGAAACGCGTTCAGGTTCAGTAAATTTCAGAGTGTGAGAGCTGGTATGTGATTGCACATCCCTTTGAGGCAATGACTGCATGAAGTCTGCGACTCGCTGAGCTCACCAAATTCCTTGTGGAAACATCCGAGATGCTGCGCTGATCCACTCTTGAGTTCTCAGCTACTCTTGGGGAGACTGGGCTTCATTTCTTCCTCACATACCACGCCTGCACAACTGGCCTGAGAAGGTCCATTTGTTTCTCCTGGTGAAGGACTGCCCGTTAAGCATGGACGCATTTGGTCCCACGTAAGCAGACGACCCGTGTCTGTAGAGGTCAGAACCCTCCCAGGATCAGCAGAGGCCAGTGAGCCGTTCCAGAGGGCCAGGCCTGGCTTCACGTGGACCACCTGCAGTTTCTTTTTGAATTCCCCCGCCACCCTTGAGCGTTTCCCTCACTCCGACAGAGGCTCGCCTGACCGCGCGTGGCTGTCCTCGACGCCCAGCGTCTTCGATAAACACAGGGGACGTGCCACAGTGCCCTGCAAACGCACTCATGCCCGTAAAGACACAGGAACCATAAATGGAGGGATCTGCCGATCGGATAACGTTTTCCCGTTTGAAAGATTTTAACACTGTTACAACACTAATCTTGATGGCACGGAGCAGACAATATCATTAGGTTTTCTAAGTACTACCACTAAGCCAAGATGATGAATGCTACTTCTGAAGGTTCTGCCTTGTGTCTACTATCTTCTACCATGTGTTGCCTCCTTTTATACCCCCAGGGAAACGGGAAACCCTCAAAAGCCTCTAAATAGTTCCACTTCCACTGCACTTCCAAAAAGCAGAATATCCTAAATACAAATGTAGATCTATTTGCTGAATACTTTGAGGTGTGAATAAGTATGACCCTCTTCTAGAAGTCAAGTAATTAGCACACATATGACATCGCTCTTTGCAATGCCACTAAGATCATAGTATAATATTCGAATTTCTAAAGCAAGGCATTGGTCCCGTTCATAACTCATTTTGCTATATTGATGCCTATTACATCAGGCTACTGTGCATACAATTCTGCAGGGCACTGTTTTTATCGTCTGACGCTTTTTAAAATCTCAAAGGTAAAAAGATCTGAGAAAAGCCTAGAACACTACAGCTGGAATGTCAAACCACTGCAGCTCAGTACCTCAAAAAGCTTATTCATACTGCACATTCAATTTCCATTCTACCTTTAAACTGTGAGGACCGTCTCAATCTATTTATCTGAACCTGATCAGATCATGGGGCACTGCTACAATGATGCCAGGACAAGCAGAGTTGACCAAAATTCAAATGGGGCAGCCTCCCGCAATTTGTAAAATCCAGGGAAGGCATCTGTACTCATTACAGCTTGCTGTTCTGTTGACCCCATCCAGATAGCTCTTGTCAGATCTCATCACATCGGCATTTATAACCGGAGATGGCAATCTGACCCTTACTGGTGTATTCTAACAATTTCCTCACCACTTTTAGTCCATCAAGAGAGAGCACAGAGAGCTATAATGAAAGGTAAGGATATAAGAAGGTTTTTTTTGCTAGTCATGAATTTAAAAGGTATTTTCAAATACCTTTAAATGCTAACTGTTAGGCCGTCTTAGAACAGCAGATGCAGCAGAAGACATTCCATCGCAATTTCACTGGGCAAAAACAAATCAGAATTAACCCTGCACATGCAGTTGAACATTACTGCATAGGATGGGTGTAATATGGAAACATTCTGTCTGGGCTGTTCCTCACCTGTTTAGGTCAGAAACAAATGTATCTGCTCTACAAGTTTGAAAAGCAGGCTATTAGTCCTATTACTTAACTAGTTTCACATGGCTATGCAACCTGCTACTCAGTTAGGTTGCTAACCAAGGAAAGGCAATAAAATCACAAATACAGGACATGAGTTGTATGGCAGGATGCTAATCTTTCCTTTGTCCTTCCCCTTTCCCAGCTGTCTCCTGGGTCAACATTTTGATTTCTTTTTGTGATCGAAAGGAGATAAAGGCAGAGGGTGTGTGGGCACAAGGAAAAAGTTCCTGATCTCCTGCTTCTTCCCCAGCTATGAGAAAGCAGTCAGCAAGCGATCCTCCTGGACTGCTGGGACAGCACACACAGCTTGTGAAAAGTGAGCTGGCAGAGGCGATTTTAATGGGTGAATCTACACCATACTGCACCTCAACTGCATAAGCCTCGTCTTCGGAAAATTACTGAAATGGAAACCAAGTTGGCTTTTATTGAGCATGTTCAAAAACTCATCTTTCCTGAGGCTAGCACACTGGAAATCGAGCTTGGAAGAAAAAAAAATTAATCGACTGCTTGAAGATTGTGACAAATGTCTTCTACAGAGATCAAGGCAGAATCATTCTTTTAATGGCAGCTGACCCAGTCATGTACGAGCTTTGAGACTCTACAGCGATGAACGTTTTGCAGATTTTACTACAGTTAGATCGGCACAGCGGGTATTATTGGCACACCCTCTGTATATCCTCTCCACTTTTTTCCTATTGTCATATAAACTGTACAGTTCAGCCATCGAGTTTTATCAGAAAACAATTCTAAGGTTTCTCTAATTTCTCCATTTGCCTAGTCTCTCCTATAGAGGCAACTGTAGTGGAGGTGCCTATATCCCTGTTTGAGATAAAGGAGGAGGTTAAGGGTGGGACAAAAAGGAAATCTTTGGTGCCATCCCTCCTGAAACTGAGCTGACCTTTCGGCCTTTCATTTTTACCTTGCTTATCCCATATGTAAGATATCTGAAATTCCTTCAGCTCTCCACAAGGTTACAAAATTAACAGCCAAAGGCAGCAGGACCGTCTTTAAATTCTGCGACTCACAAAGCAGGACAAGTAACTGCACCGCTAACCTTTTGCTCCTGATCCCTTTGCAATGAGATGCACGCCTCCTTACACACTGTCACAGTAAAGACCTTTATGATCACACAGGCAGACGCCGGCTTGCAGAACTGAGCCCAGCGCCGGTGTGAACAAGGCTGTGCGCCTGTAATACAGACGGGCCCAGGCCTCCAGAGTGGTTCGGCTGCTGAGAGCGCTGGCCCAGGTGATCACGGGTTCAAGCCTGCGTCCCGTCACCGGCCAGCTGTGACTGGGACCCCCCCGCCGTCTCCCGGGGGCGCGCAGTACTGAAGAAACGAACGCCCTGTAGGTGGCGAGGCTCAGACCTGCGAACTGGACCGTGATCAGCGCAGAACTGCCGGCCTCGAGCCTGATCTCTCCACGCAGACTTCAAGACATCCTGACACTGCGTTCTGGTCCCAGAAGTAAACACGAGCAGGCCTATGCAAGATTTGACATTTACCAGAAGCTGTATAATCACTGGAGACATGACGTGCCCAACCTCCCATTGCCCGTAATCATAAACTCCATACAGGTAACTCTCCTTTTTCTCCTTCGTTGTGGAGTAGCGAAGAGATCCACATTTTCGCGAGTTTTTAATTGGGATCATTCCACGGTTCGCAATCACAGCTCAGGCTTTCCAGCTCCCCAATCTTTTTGCACTCCTGGCTCCCCTTCTGCAATTCCTGCCCATGGCACAGGACGACAGATAAATAGTGAACAGAAAGAAGCCCAGTACAGTTAAGCTAAAAATCAGTCGATATAATTTAGTTGTTGAGCTGATTTTTAAAAGAAACTCTTAAAAGCAGATTAGAAAGGATGGGAAACTCATATGGTCTGACGTGGGGAAATTCCACAGTTCAGGCACAAGTGAAGAAGACCCTGTAGCATGACATACAGCTGGGAAGCTCTCAGATGTGACTGCACATTTCTGAGGTAGCAAGCAGCAAGATTAGTGAAATTTGGAGAAGGATTTTAACCTCAATCCTTATCTCTACAGAGGAGGAGTAACATGCAAACAGCCCCAATAGCATCGCCTCCGTCTTGACACTTTTAAGCTTTAAGAAAAGTCCACACAATAATATGCTATCAAAACTATTATCTAAATATTGTCCGACAAAGAGTTTGTAATAACAGACACCTAGGTCAGTGTCACCCCTGGTTTTCAAATAAATCTCTGCGTCCCCAGCGGAGCAGTGGAATTCAATGCGGTAATAACGCTTGATGTGGCCAAGCGGCAGAACTGAGCCTTCTGCGGCACCGGAAGTCACTAATCGGATGTCAGAGGTTGTATGTCCTATTGTCACTAATTTCTTTTAATTAGAAAGACGGGAAACATACCCAAATAACACCAGTCCCAGAGACAGCAAATTAAAGTCTCTAATCAATGCTGGTTGATTGCATTAACAGTGTCAAAGACAGCACTCAGGTCCAATAAAGCAGAGATAATGTGTTGGAGTCTAAACCCACAAGGAGATCACGATTCACCTTTACCAGAGCAGTTCCAGCACAATTAAATCATCTGAATCTTGACAGAGCACAAAGGGCTGATTTCTCATTAAATGGTTTTGCAGGTGGCATGTTATCACACGGGGGTGGCACAGCGGTGGGCACTGTTGGCAAGCAGCGCTGTGGCCCCGGGTTCAATTCTGCACCTCGGGTGCTGTCTGTGTGGAGCTCGTATGTTTCCTCCGGGTGCTCCGGTCTCCTCCCTTAGTCCAGACTCATTAGGATAGCTGGCTTTCGGGAACACTGGCCCTGTTGTGAGGATGTGTGTTTGACCGTGTGTACCCCATGAAGGACTGGCGTCCTGTCCGGGGTGTACCCTGCCTCGTGCCCATTGCTTGCTGGGATAGGCTCCTGCTCCCCGGTGACTCTTTTATTTTCGTGAGTGGGCCTAGAACCGTCATCAATGCCATCTGAGCTTCGGTCTGTCGGTTAAAACACAGCGCAGGCAAAGCCAGTCGCAACACCTTCCACCTCCAGCAGCGTTACTCCATCAGCTCTTACATTTACCAAAGCATTTTAACAACATGCGAATTTCATCATCTCTCTTCTGCTGTAACATTCATACACACCAAGGAGAAATTAAAAAATGTTAATTCATTGACTATTTTGGGAGATCCGGTATAAATCAAACATTTCTACAATTCCATGCAATCCTTGTAATGGATTCCTTTTATATACTAAATATCAACCTTTTAAGTACTAGCATACAATTACTGTATATTGAGCATCAAAAGAAACACTGCTATTTATGCATTGCTGTAAGAGCATATTTAGATCATTTTTGGCTTCATTTTGATTAATACATCATTTGTGACTAATTATGATGCATGATTGAGTGACTCTGTTGCATGAGCATTAAATCACCTCACCAGTGAGGGAGGTCATTTAACCTATCGGACATCAATCTTGGGAAAAGTCAATAAAGACGAACACAAAAAGGAACCGATACGTGCCTCTTATCAAGAGAAAAACTCCTTTGTGCCACCCATGTACTAGAGACTCAACGACGTCTGCGCGCTGTCATGCCATCTCTCCGCGATCTCAGGGGAGGCTGTAGTGAGACAGCCGCGGCAGACAGCACTAGGAGCTACACACCTCCCACTGCTGGTGACCGATGGCAGCCCGCGAGTCTCCACACTGATCACGTCCTGGGGACTCGCTGCCCTCCCCACACACACACACACACGGCTCGGGTAAAAAACGCTTCCTCGCAAGAAAGTGCCAGTCTCCATGTGGCGGCCCTGCTGAGCTTTGTGAAATGAGCTGGGATGACGGGCAGCATCAAGGGCTGTGAGACTAGTGAACAGACACATGCTGCTCCAGCCCCTACAACACGGCAGCATACCTGGGGGATGCCAGAACCTGTGTTGGTGAACTTCTACCGCTGCACCATCGAGAGCGTCCTCACCAACGGGATCACCGTGTGGTAAGAGAGAGGCACTGCAGGGAATGGTGAATGTGGCCCAGAAGATCATCAGCTGTGGTCTTGCAGAGATGAAACAGCTCTATGAGGACCCCTGCAGTGGTAGAATTCTGTCCATCACAGAGGACAGTCACCACCCCGGGCATGAGCTCTTCACCCCACTGCCCTCAGGCAAGGGATACAAGAGCATACGGACACTTACCACCAGATTCTTCAATAGCGTCTATCCACAAGCAGTGAGATTGGGAAACACATTTGGCCATGCCCCTCGGACCACACCTACACCATCTACCTCATTATGATTTCTTATTTATTGCACATCTCCAGTCATTGTTTACATGTCTATATTGTTTACAATCAAACTGTTTACTTGTTTACTTGTCCATTGTCTTCTGTTTGTTTGTATATTAGCTTGATGCACTGTCTGCACTTTGTGTTTTTACACTTGTTTTAACAATCGAGAGACTTTCTGGAAGTAAGAATCCCATTGTACCTGTACAGGTACCGGTCACACATGGCAATAAAGTTCAAGCTCAAGAACAGTACTACCAGCCTGTCACTCTCATGGTACATACCCCTAAAGATCTACATTAATCAGCATATTAGTCCTGTTTCTGGACTAAACGCATATACACATCTACTGCTACATCTGTTCTCTTTCTTTTTCTTTTTCTTTTTCCCCGTTTACAACCACTTTTGTGCAATATATGCCAGGGACCTGTGCAATACATTTATATTTATATTTATATCTATGGTTACATCTATATTTATATTCATACGTGTGATACGATTTTGTGTGTACTGTTCTGTTCTAGTTTCCTCTTGTGTGTCCGGACTGTGAGTAACTCTTGTATTGTATTGTATGTATTGTACTATTAGTATATAATTCGTTACACTGTGGCTGTGTTGTGTGTGTCAAGCTGCTGTTGCACTGCAATTTCCCTCACGGGATCAATAAAGTATCTATCTATCTATAACAAACTGATCTATGTGGTATGTTTTGGATAATGGGTAGTAAGACTGTCATTGACCTGATGATTTGCAAATGTGTTGCGGTTATGAGTGGTAATATTTGATGCTCAGCATGTATAAGAATAACTCACATGAAGTATGCAGAATGGAAAAGCAGCCTCACTGACACAGAACAGTGAAACACAGACCTGCAGTTCCACCAGATAAGGGGAGCTTCACGTTGGTAAAAATTGGTTAATATAATTTTTTTTGCAAACCTTCTCCTTCATTTTCATCAAAAACAATCTAATCTTCCTTTGTTTTGTGAGGAACTCAAGATGATCCCTCTATTTTTGGTGCCTTCAGTTGCTAATTGGAAGCCCAACACTCTATTAAAGGGGAACTGCAGTGCCAATTTCCCAAACCGGTTATTAAATCTTGGTAACAAAATAAATTTCTTGATGCTCTAAAACAATTTCACAAGTGTCGAACTGAGCAGAAAATCGTGAACTTTGTGAAAGTTCCCGTGTTGTTACAAGCCCCTGGTCTCGCCACGGGCAATAGAGAAAGTTCACGAGGAATGTGACGGGATGCAGCCCTTCCTGATCACTAGTCACTGTCGTGACTGACGTGATGTACGAGTGAATTAGTACAGGTTGTGCAGCAGATATTTCACTGCAGAAATGCTCCAACGTGACCTGCATGCAGAGTTACCAAGTTCCATTTATCAGCAAAACCGTCTTGAAGTCAAGAGCAGTATTTCTATTGGATTAAAAGAAATGTATTCACAAGCCTGCTTGTTTGCTATAGGGCTGCTATATGCTATAGGGCCGCTTCTCCTCACCAGAAGTTTGGTTACCTCTTTCAGAATCACAGAATACGACGCTGCACATACCTGCAATTTTCTTCTGTTCTGCGATGTAAATGGGAGGTTTTACGAGTTACTGCGTAATTTTACTTTAGTGGTTTGAAATGCATCATCAATGCCGATTCTTTCTAACCCCTAAATATAAAAATAGTTGCATTTCCCCTTTAAGAACAAAACAGAAATCTCACCAGCCAACCTGCTAAAAAGTGCTAGTTTTTTTTACTCATTTTCTAAAAGACAGACCCTCCAGTAGAGCAGAAAGATGGGACCGCGGTCTATGCGTCAGTCCAGATACTGGGGTGCTGATGCTGGCTCAGTCAGGTTAGAAATCTGATGACTAGCCCCATTTTCAACAGAAGGTTTAATTCCTTACAATTCTATCAAAACGTAGCCTTTACTCATTCACCGTAAGCAAAAAACAAAAAGTCATGCATGGCCCCTACCCCAGTGAGGTAAGGGAACAGTTCCTTGATTTGACCACAAAGAGTACTGCGCTGTACTGCAGAGCACACCACTTTATCGCGACAGAAGATCCTCGGATGTGACCTGCTGCTAGATACACTCAGTCTCTTCCGAAAGGTTATGTTGGTGTGCGCACTGCATTTACTGGAGACCGGCTCCCAGCAGTAACACTGTTCTGGCGCAGAGCCCAAAGACAGCGCATCCAGAATGGAACAACCTCTGTGATGTGACTTCAGACCGTATCGATTCCCAACTCGGCACGGGCATCCTGCAGGCGGTGCCGAGATCGTCCGAGTTCCTCTGGGGCGCTGAGGGAATTAATCATGACGGAAACGGACACCGACCCCACGGCACTAATCCTTTACACTCACAAGGATGGATGAGACGTGGAAAGTTTTAGGATTTCTATAGCCAGATGCTCTGTTTTATGCCATAAATGGGACTCCCTCTGCTGAAGAAAAGGCTTTGCTCTGGAAAATTAGTCAATAAATCCGGACTCTAAACTGCACTGCTGCCAGATGTCTAAACACACGGCAAGCAACAGTGGCTCGGCCGCAGAGCTTTCAAGCTTTGGGGGGTAGCTTGGCAGAGGCCCAGTGTCCTTGTCCAACCAGCTGATGCAAGAGTTCAAAATTAAAACATGCTTTGTTCCATAAAAGCCCCGTACTTCACAGCCAGCAGTTCTGGATTTATAAAACGCCTTTAACTATGGACTCGCTTTACTCAATAAGACCATCGTGTGTGAAATACTTCTTTTGAAAGGGCCACTGTGTTCCAGTTTTGAAAACAGTCTTGCTTAAAAACTATACAACATTTAAAAATTACTACTACACACAGTAAATGGTTTTAAACCAACACATCGGAGTAAATTCACATTGTCAGATCTCCTGCACACACCTCATCACTGACATTATGACTGGTACTGTGAGACCTCTGAAGAGCACCTGAAGTGTTTCTGGGACTCGAAGACGCTCCAGCCTGAAGCACATCCCATGCCCGATTATGGAAAGTGCAGAACAGAGACACGTTCTTGTTCAATTCTTTCCTCATGCGTTTATCTCCCTACAACAGCTACCAGACATTCCCCATTAATAAACTGGGTTTAAACTTTGCATGAGCGACGCAAGGAGAATTCGTAACATCGTAGTGAAGTGCTTTCCTTTAGCACTAGTTTCATTTGTGCCTGGCTGCCACACACACGCACACCGAATCATAAAAAGTAAGACGACAACGTCTCAAAGCAGACGGTGGTCTCACAGCACTGGGGCGCTGTTCTGTGTTCACGTGGGTTTCCTCTGGCAGCTCCGGTTTCCTCCCACAGTCCAAAGACATACTGGGAGGTCCACTGGTTTCTGGGAAAACTGGCCCCGTTGCGAGTGTGTGCCTGTGCTAGTGTTTCTGTGTGCCCTGCGATGGACTGGAGTCCCGCCCGGGCCGAATCCTGACTTACACCCACTGCTCGCTCCACCTGCCCTGCGACCCTGAAACGGACAAAGTGGTAAGAAAATGGGTGGAAGGGTGTTTTAAGGGTGGAAGGGGGCATATTTGTTTCTTTATCCGCATTATTTCAAATGTTTTGTACCAGTTCGTGATTTCCATTTGCGTTGCAATTATAATCCACACCGTATGGAGCAATGCAGCTGAGAGACCTTTAGGACGCATATTTACAGCACACTACAGGATTAACCTGACACCTGCATCGGTATGTATGAATTCATTTCTGTTAGAGGGCTTCATGACCTTTTCCATACTCCTTCCATCCGTCTTGGGCGCAAAATATGACTTGGCTGACAAGCTTCAGTTAATACATCAATTCCCCCGAAAATGTCATTAACGATTCCTTTCAGTGATTACCCATTAGAAACGAAAGTACACTCAAGGAAATGTATCGGGGAAACTGAGCTGAAACGGAGTCCAGAAAGACACTGAAATGATCAAAGAATTCTATCCTGTTTCATTGAAGATAAGCACAGGCACAAATGCCATGATAAGCCACTGGTATCAAGACACAGAGGTCTCTATTCGCAACTCTCTGGCACTGCACACTGCGGATTTGATTTTAGGAGTCTATGCACTTCAAGACTATGAGATTGAGTCTGAGGAGGATACCCTGGAAACAAAAAGGTTAGGCCTACCACTTTGCGCAAAAAAACTGGGAGTTCATCAAATTTAATAAGAGCCACACAGAAATCAAAGAACGAGATAAGACCACAGAGCCAGATAAGTAAGACGCATCTCTTTGCTAATGTGGACTGAAGGATGGCTCAGAACGCACAGCGGAGGAATTATTCATGAACGCGGCCCTGGGAGATTTCCAGCACCAGTGGGCCTTCTGCCCAGCCTCTTCGAGAGAGAGGGAGAGCAAACAGGTGATGGGAAACTGGGCCGCTGGAGACCGCGGGAGAAATTATTTGTTTAATAATTTGTTTCTTTGAAACGGGGTTTTACTCTGGACGACGACGGACCTGAGGAATGATCTGAAATCATTAGGCTCCTGGGCGGCTCCGCTCGCTCCTTTGTTTAAAGCGCTGGCGTTGTTCTCCGCTCCGACGTGGACAACACGTGAACCCTAACCCCATCCCAACCCTCGGGACACGGCGACGGGTGAAGAAAGAAACGCGCGGGTCTGAAGGACGGCCGTCGAGGTTCATCCAGTACGCTCATCCAGCTATTATTCCACCTTCACAGATCATCCACTAGGTCTTTTCTTCAGTTGTTTGGGCTTCATTTACCGGCAGCTGCCTTTACCGCTGAGCCTCATCTGAATACAGGAGGTGAGTGTCAGGCCCAGACACCGACGCTGCCGTCTACCAGACAAACTCTCACGCCGAGCGGCGCCTGACTGACCGCTAATCGATGAAAGCGTCCGTCAAGACGGTCACCGCTCGGGGGATATCCAAACACTCAGCAGGTGCTGGTGCTGTTTGTGCTCCCACAGAAGGACCATTCACACTGAGAAAATTAATGAATCAGGAGGTGATTTTTTTTTCCTAACAGAGCTTCTTAAAATCACAGAGGGAAACTGCACAGAGAACTCTACAGTTAATAACAATATAGTTCTCTATACTTTCCTCTCACTCTAGTCTCTTTCTATTGTCCACAACAACCACGGTGGCTCTGTGGCTCAGGATCTGCGTCTGTGGCTGGAAGGTTTCTGGTTTGTATCCCGCGGCCAGCAGAGGAATCCTAGTCCTTTGGGCCCCTGAGCAAGGCCCTTAACCCCAGCTCCTCCAGGGGCGCTGTACAATGGCTGACCCTGTGCTCCCACCCTCAGCTTCTCTCCCTGTCAATGTGTCTCATGGAGAGCATGTTGGGCTAATTCCTAATACAAGAAATTAGATAAGGCCAATAAAGTGATCTTAGTACTCTTACAATTCCTGAGATAAGAAGGCATTCCATTTAACAAGGTGGTTTATAAAATACATAAACACCCCAAACGCTGCAGATACCTGCCCTAAATACTCCAACCACTTACAGCCATACACAAAATGTGCTATTTTTTTATCTTTAAACTGGAATCCATTATTCATTCATTACCTGTTCACGCAAAACACAGAGGATTGCAAAAATGTAACAGACAATTGCTATAACAGAGCCAACAGATAGTACCCGCATTGCCCACTAATAGTTTTCCCTGACAGAAGACGCATAATGCCAGCATCAAAGGCCTGTTCTCAGATCAATTGGAGAGAAAAATAGACCTACAAACAAGACCAATAAAACTGTGATGCTTTACAAGTCATGCTCTGCTTTTCTCAATCCTAGTACTGCATTAAGATTCTCCTAGATGATAAACCATACCAGCCATTTTGAGAGGCAGAGTGCACAGAATTATCAGAATAAATACAACACAAGTCGGGAAATCAAGTACTTAAACCAAAGGGGCAAATCAGCAGTGAAAGAGAAAGAAAATCAAGTCAACATGTATATCAATGAAGTGGTGTGACTTATTTACAACTTTTATTTACCAGGTGTGTCAGAAAACAAAAGCACTGTAAATGACTTACAGTAGAAAAGACACAAGAAACAGTTTATCTGACTCGCATGATGACAAACGCAGTTTTTTTCTGCAGGATGCCTGCAATGCTATGCTTCCGACTCCATCCAGTTTTGCAGTGTTGAAAGGCAAAAAACAGTTGAGCATTTATGATTTTGCTTTGACTCCCTTAGAAAGGTGACAGTTCTGTGTGGCTAGAGACCTTGTTATAATCCCGCAGCCTTGCAGATAGACGCTAATTACACATTTCAATGGCAAAGCCAGTCCGGTCCTGTTGTTTTATCGCCACATTCTCCAGACACACAGGGCGCTGTCTGTTTGACCAGATCAAAGTTCAGGATGGGAAGAATGAGCTCTTGGGTAATATTGCCTTACTGGGTGGGTTATGCAGGGGGAGGAAGACTCTTAATGGATGAGGGATAGTTTACCTGCTGCAATCAGAGAGTCCTCAATCAGTGGTGCATATAAAAGAGATGCAACAGTGCAAAATAAAATAATAATAAAGCCGGTTCAGAGATGGGGATTATTAGGAGGCCATGACTGGTAAAGCCCAGGGGGGAAATTTGGCCAGGACACTGGGATAACACTGCTATTTAAAAAAAACACCCTGGGATTTTTAATGACAACAGGGAGTTGGGATCTCAGTTTTATGTCTCATCTCAAGAGCAGCACCTTATTTTTCAGTATGGTGTCCCCCATCACTATTACTGGGACATCAAGGCAGCACACAGCGTTAAGGCCCCACTAACACCTCTTCCAGCAGCAGCCTTAGTCTTTCCCAGGAGTCTCCCCTCCAGCTACTGACCAGGCCCACACTGCTGAGCTTCAGTGGGCTGCCGGTTGTGAGTTACAAGTTTATATAGCTGCTGTTTAAGAAAACCTTTTTACAACTGAATCAACAGGAAAGATGTAGCTTAACGTTAAAGAATTTCTGTGCTAAAGCTACGGCACTTAAGATTCAGTTTGACTTCACGCAAAGTTCAGGAGAGGCCAGGAGTGCCTGAAGACTGATTATGTCGCATTGTTGCTGCATGAAAGGCAAAATATTAAAGCTTAAAACAAGGCCAAAAAACAAGCTGAATAATATTCCATTTTGAGAAAACTCGCTAAGAACAAATTAAAAAATGTGTGGCCCTAATTTAATCATGAAAAAAAACACTATGGCATTTTGGTTCCATCATCGGCTACCAATGGAGCAGTGGACCAAGCCTTCAGAAGAACATGTGAAATCAGCCCTGGGAACCACACATGCTTTAGACTGCAAGATCTGGAAGGACAACTGGAGACTCTTTTTGGAGTATGTGGCTAATACACGCACAAACCTTACTAGGGTAAGGTTAATCTAGCACAGTTTACGGCCTCGCATACTGCAATAGGAATCGGTGGTCTGAATCTGAGGTCTTACAGTAGGCATCTGCACCTAGGCTCCGTCACTGCGAACCCAGGGACGGGACAGGATTTCTGGGGTAGCTTGTTGTAGGGGTGTAACTCTGTTGTGCTGGCCAAATTTCCCCCTGGCCCTCTAATAATCCCCATCTCTGAACAGGCTTCATCACTCTGCTCTCCTCCCCACTGAGAGCTGGTGTGTGGTGAGAGGACTGGAGCATCATCCAGGTGGGGCTGCACACTGGTGGTGGTGGAGGGGAGTCCCCATGACCTGTAAAGTAAAGCGCTTTGAGTGGAGTGTCCAGAAAAGCGCTATATAAGTGTAAGGATTAGTATTATTGTGTAGCTGGTCAGGGTAACCCAAACCTTCTGCTCAGCAGTGAGCACTGCCACCTGCACAGTATCAGTGGCCCCGGGGTGTTATCAGCTGCTGTCCTTCCTCTGGTACCTTACACTTCCTGCTGGCGCTGCGGGCTCACAGCGCAAGACGCAGCGAACGCACAGACGCTGAATGTTTCAGAGGATGCGCCCGCGCTGTCGCCCGGTCCCCGATACCGGCGCCGTGCGGCCTGGGGTGGTACACTTTGCCAAGGGTCGGGGGAAAAACAGAGTACCAGTGAGAAATGTAAAAAGCACCTCTGCATGAAAGAGTGTTAACTTGAATGTAACCAGCAGTGTTGTACACGTGTGTTGTAGTCCACGATTCATTGTTAAGGAGGATAATTTACGCGCCTTTAAGGCCATGAACCTCTTTATCTAGTCTTGCTTCGTCGACTGACGTATAACAGAATATGTTCAGTAGTGTAGGGCTCATTCTTTAATTTACTGCAATTATGTGAAGTAAGGGCTTTCACATTCACTAAAACAGAGCTCGACTGATGGGGGGAAAAAAATCATCACATTTCCCTTTTCGGGAATCAATTCGAAATCGCTGAAGGAAGCAGGTAGGGGCACCGAGTCGCTCCATGTACATCTGGCCTCGGCTGTACAACAGATGAGTCTCCATATCGACGGTGTATTTCTGAGTCCGCTACACGTTTAACAGACACGCCATTACCTCAGAAAACAAGGACACTATCAGAACCCGCTGTGAGACTGTAGGCAGAGGAACAGGACCTCGTTGTACAGAGCAATTGTGAAATCTAACAACGCCAAAATACCTACACCAAGAGAAATGGACGCAGACAACAGAATAATTTTTCTGAACATGTCTGCCTTTTTTTCCGCCTGTCTAAATTTGATATTCATGGCATGCCTTTCTGACACACTTCAGAACACGCAGGAGAAGCGGGATTGGTGCATTATGAAGCAGAGAAATATGCATAGGCTGTTCTCAGAGACATTCTGCTATAGAACAACACAAGGGGAGGGAGGAAACCATCCCTTTCCAGACACATTTATTGACCACCGTTCACCTATAGGGGTGTTATTGTTAATGCAGACACTGAAATTCACAAGTCACAGAAAAGACAATCTGTGCGCATTTTGTGCTCTTTAACGTTGACAGATTAGTGCCTATTTAACATGCTTTCGATAACACACAGCAATCCTGTTACAATAAAGCTTGTCTGCATTTAAAAAGGGCATTCCATTCCTGTACTAAGGCCTCCAGAGTGCACAATCTGTGCTGCACAGGCTTTTGTTTTTACTGCAACCTACAAGGATTTGTGTATTGCCACATCTCCAGAGTACAATTTCTGCATCTACCACAATGAACAGAATCAGGTCTGTATTGTGAAAATCGCGCGGTACAATTAATAACATGTGTAAGGGAAGGGAAAATAAAAACGGTTTTGTCTGAACACAGAACATGGCCATTTTGATACGTTCTCATCTGGAGACGCCGGGCAGGGCAAACGGAGATTAAATTCCTCCAGAAGAGGAAATACGAACATGAACTAATTAGTTAAAAACAGAATACAAGTGGTTGCTTTAAAGGTTGTGCAAATGGTGACAGAAAATGCGAAAACTACTTTGAAAGACACCCAGATTCCAATGATGAAGGCTGAAATACTATAGGCAAAACGATTTTTGTGCCTCCCCCCCGCCCCATTCGGCTGTTGGGTTACAAATAATGAATAGAATTCCAGAAAACGAACAAAAAAACGAAATCCAGAAACCCGGAGTAATTCCCACTAAAGCACAACTTGCCAAGTCGGGAACTTTCACTGCCATTTTCATGTAAAACCTTGGCTCCCAACAGGTCTGAATATACGAGCGGTCCCGGCTGAGAAACCACAAACGACTCCCCCTCCCCGAAAGCGAGGCGATGCGCCGCACAGCTAAACACAGACCAACTGTTGACAATTACACGACTGCTGTTCCCAGAGCGAAACAAAGCTGTGTGTGTGTGGACACCCGCCCCCCTGCTGCGCCTCACCCGGGCCTCTCGCCTCTCGGTGCGCCTTTGCGCGCCGGAGGTCTCCACTCTGCTTGAGGTCAGGCGTGTCGCCGCACCGCGTTCCCCCTCGCCCGCTTTCACACACCAGCTCTGCGCCCGGGACACAACCAGACCCGGAGCCGAGGGCGAAACCCGTTTGAAATGCCCAGAAAAACATCACGGCGGCTCCTATGATCCGCTGGCGCCCCTTTTTACTTTTCACACACAGGGAAAACAGCTATTTATTTAGAGAAAGTGCCTCTCTGTGTTTTCTCTCTCTGTGAACGGGAATTTAAACATGTATATATCTGAAAGAACAGGATGGGGTTATGTGACACAGAGGCCATAAATGATTAAAAAGTCCATTCGTTTCAGAGCAACGTCCTTCATCAGCTGTTTTGAAAGATATACTTCATTTATATTTCATTTCTTTCCTATAAATTGAAGACGACCTTCTGTCTGAAAAGAAGGACTTTTTCATCTTTTCAAGCTTGTGTGCCCCATTATAACTTCCTTCTTAATTATTTTCTTTCTTGATTGTATACTGCAGTTCAACTGATTCTCTATACATACACAGCGACTTGTGGGTTAGCAACACATGGCAGGATTTTAGCACCATAAAATACTTTTTCAGATTTACTCACAAGTGAAACATATTAAACGCAGAAGGTTGTAAAACCTTTGAAGTTCATCTGTACCTGGATAATACACATCTATTTATGTCATTATGCAAGCAAAAGAGAGAAACTGACGGATCTGAAAGACTCCATTCCGGGCACACATGGGGAGTCTTCTGCTTCAGGCTGCTGCTGGAGTTGTGGCCAGAGGTCTGCCGTGACAGCGAGGCGCGGTGATTTGTAGCAGCCGTCTGCAGACATATTGACCGCTGAACATCTCCTCATCCAGCAGATCACAACGTGTAACAGCCAAGCATGTGTCCCACATTGATCAGTGCTTTAAACTGTCAGCTCCCAATTACACAGCACAACAACATCTCCACTTCCAACAGACTTTCGCCAGGAGCTGTGCTCTGCATTATAAAAACAAACAGCCTACGTAAAACAAAACGGACTCACTTTTACAAAGCCAAGGCACATAAAACCTCTTGCAACATTTTCTCAAGCACGTTTAAGGTCTTACGACAGAGCCATGCCATTTGAAACTGATGACCCTTGACACAGAGGTTAGCCTACATCTGAAATACAGCACAAGAAAACCCACAACATGGAACAGACCAAAACATGCTACGGAACCAAAGACTAGTCTTCTATCAGTGCCCTCGAGATGTATTTATTCTCCCGATGAAATGGCAATAAAATCAAAACATCAAATAGCAGCACAAGTTAAGATCGGGATAAGGTCTTAAAATTCTGATAATGTTTTACTGTAGTCATAATAACATTGCACAGAGCAAAGTCATATTTGCCAAAAATAATTCATTGAGTTCCAGCAAACAAAACCTTCAAATTTGTTCACAGCTTTTGTTGAAAGTTTTTCTTTCAACAAAATCCAACAGAAACAGATCTATGGTAACATTCTGCTCTTGGGAAGTGAAATGGAACTATATTGAGGACTCTGAAAGTTATCCCTTTCCCTTGCATATAAAAGGTAGCAACAGACTGGATAGTTTTAGGAGTATCGTGCATCATCACGATTGAGAGAGCTCCCTGAGGTCTGCGAACAAATCGTCAATGACCTCCACATGTTGAGGGGGCTGGGAAAGAATCCACAAAGAGCTGAACTGAACACTTTCCCCCATGGTGTCCATGACTGAGAAATTAAAGGCTACTCATATACTCTGCCAGGAAAAGGACGCAAGTGTGTTTTGGAACAAGTAAAGGTGTCTTCCACACTGAAAAGAGAAGAATAGGAACACAACATTTCGTCTGTGGAGCCTTCTTCCCAAGTTTGTTTTGCCAAGTCAGGCTGTGAAAGAAGTGGTCTGGGAGGCCGCTGAACATCCTAACCCAACATGTATTCACATCATCATGTTAAGCTCTCCAAAACAAACTGGCATCTTCAACATACTCAATATACGAGATCCATTAATCGCATCTTCCAGTACAGGCTGCAGGGGAGCTGGAACCTATCCCAGCCAGCAAGGCAGGGTACACTCTGGACTGGATGCCAGTCTATCGCAGAGCGCACACACACACACACACACACACACAGTTTCCACAGATGCCAATTAACCTCCCAGCACGTCTGTGGACTGCGAGACGAAACCGGAGCACCCGGAGGAGACTCACGTGAACACAGGGAGAACATGCACACTCCACACAGACAGCACCCCAGGTCCAGATTTGAACCCAGGGCCCCAGCGCTGCAAGGCAACACTAACCCTTGCGCCAATGTGCCGCCCCCAATATACATGCATGAGGCTCAGGGGGGGCTAAAGAAACAGTGATCTGAGGGCAACTCGAATTAGTCCGACTTAATATGAGTGAGCATTGGAACCACTTTTGAAATGAAAACGAGTTTTGTGGGCACGCTCATCAATGTTACATCGATAAAGGAAAGCTCACGTTGAGAAAACATTCAGGCCCACTGTGAAACAGGCCAGGGGGTCTCCTGGATTTTGGGGTTGTTTTGCATCTGTGGGTCCTGAGTCTATTGTTGAGCTAGAGCTCATGATTACCGGGACACTCGGGTTAAACAGCCTGTCCCCTCTTCAGAGAAGCTCAACGGTGGCCCTAAGTGGAGAGATTGGCAGAGAAACAAACTGACAGACAGTTAACTGACCATCTCCACTCAAGAAAGCAGTTCGCAAACCCAGCTCAAAGGGTCTGAAGGACTTGAGGAATACTGCCAGGAGAAATGGTCCCAAATCCACCGTCTGAAATACCAGAAGCTCCGAGCACATGACAGGAGGTACCTGCTCAGTGCTATCCCTGTTAGAGAAGGAGTTACAAAATACTGCTACAGGGGTGGGAAGAAATGTGTCCCTTGGGTTTTCTGGTCTTAAATTACAATGCTCTGTGCAATGCCATTAGGATTACTGTATAAGATTTGGATTTTTTAAGCACGAAACACTAAGCAGCTGATAAATCTTCCTTACACTGGATGTTTATTGTCCCCATTTCATCAGGGGTATTAATACATTTGGAGGGCACGAAACATGGGGCAGTGCCTGACACAGGTGCTCTTTCTGGAAGTGCTGTGGGAAACGCAGACTGTGTGCATCAACGATTACGTGAAGATCAGAAAACAAAAGGATCAGAAGGAAGTGCCATTACAAGTCACAATATACCGTACTTTAATGGGTCTTAACCACACCTCTAAGGAACACTAAACTGAGGCCTTAGCATGAACTGCACACAGGCACGACAAAAGCACAAGTGAACAACTGAGAGAAGTCTTCTTCAGAGATGAATCCCCAAATGCAGTGGTGTCTTTGTTCTCTAGTCTCACTTAATGCTTTACCCACCACAGTAATAATAATAATAATAATAATTGCTTACACTTATATAGCGCTTTTCTGGACACTCCACTCAAAGCGCTTTACAGGTAATGGGGACTCCCCTCCACCACCACCAGTGTGCAGCCCCACCTGGATGATGCGACAGCAGCCATAGTGCGCCAGAACGCTCCCCACACACCAGCTCTCAGTGGGGAGGAGAGCAGAGTAATGTAGCCAATTCATAGAGGGGGATTGTTAGGAGGCCATGATTGATAACAGCCAATGGGGAAATTTGGCCAGGACGCCGGGGTGACACCCCTACTCTTTTTCGAGAAACACCCTGAGATTTTTAATGACCACAGAGAGTCAGGACCTCGGTTTTACGTCTCATCCGAAGGACGGCGCCTGTTTACAGTATAGTGTCCCCGTCTCTATACTGGGGCATTAGGACCCACATGAGCCGCAGGGTGAGCGCCCCCTGCTGGCCCCACTAACACCTCTTCCAGCAGCAACCTTAGTTTTTCCCTAGAGGTCTCCCATCCAGGTACTGACCAGGCTCACACCTGCTGAGCTTCAGTGGGTTGCCAGTTGTGAGTTGCAGGGTGATATGGCTGCTGGCAACACCTTAACAACACCTTATAAATTAGATTTATGTGACAGAGAATATATAAAAAACCAATTGATTGAGCTGAACAAAGACTTTTGTTAAGGCACTGGCAAAACAGAGCCGAAGAGCTGGAACAGAGTTACAGGGACTCCAGTCTTTCTTTCCAACGGGTCGAGTGAATGA
This sequence comes from Lepisosteus oculatus, assembly GCF_040954835.1. NCBI lineage: Eukaryota > Metazoa > Chordata > Actinopteri > Semionotiformes > Lepisosteidae > Lepisosteus > Lepisosteus oculatus. The sequence continues at coordinate 5,404,438 of NC_090697.1, forward strand.
TGGCACACGGAGGGCTAAAACTTTTCTCGTATTCCTTTTCGCCCAGCCGAGAAGTCCAATGCAGAGGGCAGCTCATAGGAATACAATTGCACCGCGTCAGCAAGCAGACAAATGTCTAGACAAGGGAAAAAACCGAAAGGCAGCTCCATCCATACCATGGGCACGCCGTCCACAATCAATGTGGGCTGATTGTTTCTGGAGAAGCACGCAGCTCCATTAACCTTGAGGAATGTTTAGGTGATTGCTACTGTATGTGCTGAGCCACACAGCTGATACTCTGTTGAGAAAATGCTACAGCAAAGCAAAATATACAGTGAGCTTGATTAATGGGGCGATGAGGGAACTAAGCTTTTCTGTACTCCGCGAAATACTTCTACATTATTAACTGCATTTACTATGGTATTTATATATAATATATATAAAAGCAAGAATGAACCTAGAGAAAGCATCAGATGGTGATGCTTTTAGACAAACTTAATGGTCGCATGAAACATTTCACTAATGAACCCTGTGAAAGGAAGAAAAGGGCAGGCAAACTGTTCACCATTCAGAACTCTTCCCTGCTGCCACTAAACCCATAAGAAACTGAAGCATCAGGTCTAAATGGCGTGTTATTTCAATCCCTCCAACAACCAAATCAAGTAAATAATTTCAACACAACTAAAAATATTCACACACCGTACGGGGGACCTGTGCCGAGGGGATTCAATCCCGCGTATTAATTCCAGGCTGTCAGCTGGCAAATCTACGTCTTGGTACAAGCCGTTCCGTGGAATATAGGGGAAAGGCTGTAATGAATCAACTGAATCAGAAGGGACTTTCTGTGCGCACGCACGCACGCACGCACGCACGCACACACACACAGCCTCCCAATATTCCAGTGCTCCATTTCTGATCCTGCAGCATTCAAATCCCTTTTGTTGCACCAGGAAGGAGCTATTAAACACATCAATCAGAGGAAATGTGGTGCCGTGGCAGGAGTGTTTCTATACCGTTAGCGTAAGATCGGAGCAGGGAAAACGCAAGACGGATTTGATAGATGCCAGCCCCCCGCAGAGACGGGAACGAGGAAACCGTAGAATAATCAAACTTCCAAAAAAAAAAAGAGAGAGAGAGAGAGACAGCAGTCAGAAAGTGCACATGCACTCAGTGGAGACGCACTCTGGAATGGCGTGAAAGACGAGACGATCCGAGTCCAGCGCCCGCGGTGTGTCAAAGGCCTGTACTGGAGGGGTCGCTCTGGGCCAGACCCGGGCCCGGCTCTGGATGGGCGAGAGAGCGTGGCACCAGGTCCAGGTCCAGGTCAGATCGCACCTAAGCAAAGCCACCACACCCACACACCACCCATGGGGGGAACAGGAGCACCAGGCAGCAAACAGAAGTGGCCAAAGAGGTGGCCTTCACACCAGGAAGAACGGACATAATTCACCCAAGTTACCACAGGACTTCATAACAACTGCACACCACACACAGCTTGCACTCCTCCCTGTAACAATGATACACACTACACAAGGCCCTACTCCTCAGTCACAATAACGCTGCACTGTGTTCTGCTAAACTCTCCCCAATATCCTTCATTACTCTGAAGACATACTAAGTTATACTAACACAACCATTAAAAACACTAGCCAAAGTTCCAGCAAGCATAAACAGATGCCAATATCAGTGGAGGAGGCGGGAATACTTTTCCATTCTTCATTCCTGCTTCCGCACGCTGCAGGGCGGCTCTCAGATCTCTGGGGTCGCGGGCCGTACCGAGAGGCAGCCGGTACGTTCCAGAGTTTGCCTTGTGCGACACGCGCGGTATCTGCCGCCAGTCCCGAGACCTCCGGAGGGGAGTGACGTAGCACAGGCAGGCCCCTGCTACCCAGCCCCCTCGAGCCCCCCGTCAGCCCTGCAGGGGTCACTGTGGTGCTCCCCCCCACCCCAGGAGGTCTGCATCTGAGCCTCCTAGAAGACCTACAGCCTGTTCACGCTCGCCGGAAAATACACCGCGAAGCCGTCTACATCCAGGACAAGACGAGGACGCCATTCTGCACGAAACTCTTCAGATCTGATGTGAACAAAAACCACCCCTAGCCGCTAGAGCGGTTAAGGAGCCCTTAAAAAGGCGGAGGGATCTCAGGCATGGCCTTTCTGAGAAAACGCATTCAAGCTTCAGTGTGTCACAAAAGCCCCAGTCATAACTGATTATCACGGCCTGCAGACACGGTGCTGGAAGAAACCAGGCCGTCTCCAAGCACTAATGACCTTTACGCTGTAAATACTGAGGCATTTCCTTGTAAACAGGAAGTAGCCTGTAGCTTAAGACATCCATACCCGCAATCTACCTGCAGTTCCAAGCACACTCTACTGCACTTTCACACTCACCGCCCAGAGAAAGACTGCATGCGCTGCAGGTTTCGTTAGATCATCGAAAACTTCTCATTTAGGAATTGAGAGGTGAAATGTTAGTCATGCAGGAGATTGGGCAACAAGTGTAGAGCAAACCCAAGAACGGTAACACGTTTAGGAGGAAACAAACATAAGATTTTAAAATTGATAGGGCCTTTCTAATTAACGAAGCATCAGATCTCTTAATCCCCGCTCTGATGTTCACGGCACTCAGAGGAATTCAGTCAGAAGGTATTTAAGCCCTCCCTGGGTGCAAGCGCAGACCCTTATTCATCCCTCTCAGCAGCTGACTGCCTGACCCTTTCTTCAGGTCAATGGGTCATACAGGTTTCTCAACGTCCAAACAGCAGAGGAATAAACAGATTCCCAGCTTCCTCAAGCCAGGAGTGAAAAACTGCAAGGCCATCGCCGTGCACTAGCTATAAAACGACAAGTCGCTGCAGTGCTGACCAGTTTCAGCTCCTCTCGCGGGGACACCGCTTCAGCTGGTCCTCGCCCCAGTTTAAACTCTCCCCACTCCGTCGCCATGCTCCCAGGGTGCTGCGGTGTAGAACTCTGCTGCGTTAACATGAGCTACGCCCGGGGGGGGAGACCCTGAACGGAACACAATGAGAGGGCCGAAGTGCTTAAGTGGGCCTCCCAGAATAAAATGTTTCTGTGCAGATAAGGAATTCAAGCCAGATCTAGCTGAACCAATTAGGAGCCTGGGCTGACGCTGACAAAAGAAGCAGGAAGCAGGGTGTCAAGTGACAAAGAAAGCAAGTGGAGCTGGGAGCTTGTGCAGGTCAAAGGAGGATACAGCTGGTTCACGAAGCACATGGTCTTGATTTAATGGTTGCCAGTGGAGAAGTTTTTTTTGAAAAATACACAAAAAAAAACATTTTATTAAGGAACTAAAAAAGGGACTATTTTAAAGACTTAAATTTGTCTCTGCCCCATATTGGAAATAAATCAGTTCCACTCAGTTAGATGTTTCAATATTTACAGAAAGCTGGTGCTTTTTTGTTACACAACTTTAAGCTAACATTTTTAGGTGAACATTTTCATAAACATTTTAATACAACGGCTTTGGCCTCAACCAGGGTGTTAAGCAAGTTTTATTAGACGTTTTCGCATATTGCATGAAGTAAGTAATTTTAAAGGAGATGTTGCATTAGAATCAGTTTAAAAGCAAAACACTAACGTGGAAGAAGCAGCTCTTCAATTTCCTCCCACCACCGGAAACATTACTGGATTTGCTGAAAACAATACACCATTTCATCACATCACCCCTCTAGACAGAGGGCATGTGGCAGAACCCAGTCTACTGCACAGGTGAACTCTGAACTTGGCATGGTTTCCCAACTCCTTCCCCAGTGCAACAAGCATTTCCTGAAAAAGTACCCTCCAATGAAGAACTTTGCTCCAGAAAGCCAGGTGTTTTGTCTCTTCCCTGGTCGTGCTCTTGATGCACTGATTCTTGCTGTTGTGAAAGGGCTGCTGTGGAACATCACGGTGCCCTTAATCCAGCACCGAGCTGTGCAGATTCCCTGCGGTCCATCCCATCGCACGCGGGCTGAAGCAGTGCACCACGAGGCTCACACAGGCGGCAGGAGCAGCCTTGCTATTAAATGACATGACTGCTAACACGTTTATAACCAGACAGCCTACTGCCTCTCACAGTCGGCGCAGGAGCCCCTGGGCTATGGGAAAGCAACACTTTATTTTTCCCCACTAGGAGTTACAAAGCACCAACACACTTTTCATCAGGACTAGATGAGCACAAACACAGCTTGGGACAATAAAGCAAATGGCGTACAAATTAAACTGGGGGGTACAGCACCCTGATATCGGTTTCAGGAAGTTGGATTCTTTGATATATGTACACTGAAAATCGAAAGAGACTGATCACATATCACAGCAACAAATTCACAAACATTTTATTGGGGGAAACTATACTTTTTGCCAGGCATGATGCAGGGACGTTTATTAAGCTGATTAACACTCGTCATCGATAGGGGGTTACTGCGACAGTGGTGGGCTTGCAGCATGGGTGGCCACTGCTGGAAGCAAAAAAAAAAAAGCTGTACCTCTGCAGCAGCAAAAGCTTTGCAGATGCCTTCCATGTGGGATTCTGTCCCATTCCTCTCGTAGAGCCAGGAAGAAGCATGTAACTGTTCACTGGCCTCTGAGCCCTGGAGGACACCTGTTCTCTCAGGTCATCTCACAGATGCTCTCCAGGACTCAGGTCTGGCAAGTAGGGCATCCATAGCATCTTCATGATGTGCACGAGCAGCATGGGGAGCTGGGCTGTCTCATCTCTTATAGCATCTTCATGATGTGCACGGGCAGCATGGGGAGCTGGGCTGTCTTATCTCTTATAGCATCTTCATGAGGTGCACGAGCAGCATGAGGAGCTGGGCTCTTATCTCATCTCTTATAGCATCTTCATGAGGTGCACGAGCAGCATGAGGAGCTGGGCTGTCTCATCTCTTATAGCATCTTCATGATGTGCACGAGCAGCTGAGCTGTCTTATCTCATCTCTTATAGCATCTTCATCAAGTGCACGAGCAGCAGGAGGAGGTGGGCTGTCTTATCTCATCTCTTATAGCATCTACATGATGTGCACGAGCAGCACGAGGAGCTGGGCTGTCTTATCTCATCTTCACGAGGTGCACGAGCAGCACGAGGAGCTGGGCTGTCTTATCTCATCTTCACGAGGTGCACGAGCAGCACGAGGAGCTGGGCTGTCTTATCTCAGCTCTTATAGCATCTTCATGAGGTGCACGAGCAACATGAGGAGCTGGGCTCTCTTATCTCATCTCTTATAGCATCTTCATGAGGTGCACTAGCAGCTGAGCTGTCTTATCTCATCTCTTATAGCATCTTCATCAAGTGCACGAGCAGCAGGAGGAGGTGGGCTGTCTTATCTCTTATAGCATCTACATGATGTGCACGAGCAGCACGAGGAGCTGGGCTGTCTTATCTCATCTTCACGAGGTGCACAAGCAGTACGAGGAGCTGGGCTGTCTTATCTCATCTTCACGAGGTGCACGAGCAGCACGAGGAGCTGGGCTGTCTTATCTCATCTCGTATAGCATCTTCACGAGGTGCACAAGCAGCACGAGGAGCTGGGCTGTCTTATCTCATCTTCACGAGGTGAACGAGCAGCACGAGGAGCTGGGCTGTCTTATCTCATCTTCACGAGGTGAACGAGCAGCACGAGGAGCTGGGCTGTCTTATCTCATCTCGTATAGCATCTTCACGAGGTGCACGAGCAGCATGAGGAGCTGGGCTGTCTTATCTCATCTCGTATAGCATCTTCACGAGGTGCACGAGCAGCATGAGGAGCTGGGCTGTCTCATCTCTTATAGCATCTACATGAGGTGCACGAGCAGCATGAGGAGCTGGGCTGTCTCATCTCTTATAGCATCTTCATGAGGTGCACGAGCAACATGAGGAGCTGGGCTGTCTCATCTCTTATAGCATCTTCATGAGGTGCACGAGCAGCTGAGCTGTCTTATCTCATCTCTTATAGCATCTTCATGAGGTGCACGAGCAGCATGAGGAGCTGGGCTATCTTATCTCATCTCTTATAACATCTACATGAGGTGCACGAGCAGCACGAGGAGCTGGGCTGTCTCATCTCTTATAGCATCTTCATGAGGTGCACGAGCAGCAGGAGGAGGTGGGCTGTCTCATCTCATCTCTTATAGCATCTTCATGAGATGCACAAGCAGCATGAGGAGCTGGGCTGTCTTATCTCAGCTCTTATAGCATCTTCATGATGTGCACGAGCAGCATGGGGAGCTGGGCTGTCTTATCTCAGCTCTTATAGCATCTTCATGAGGTGCACGAGCAGCATGAGGAACTGGGCTGTCTTATCTCATCTCTTATAGCATCTTCATGAGATGCACAAGCAGCATGAGGAGCTGGGCTGTCTCATCTCTTATAGCATCTTCATGAGGCGCACGAGCAGCACAAGGAGCTGGGCTGTCTTATCTCATCTCTTATATCATCTACATGAGGTGCACGAGCAGCACAAGGAGGTGGGCTGTCTTATCTCATCTCTTATAGCATCTTCACTAGGGTCACGTCCAGCCTCATACTGACTGCTAGCACAAAGGCATCAACTCTGGACAAGCAGGACACACTGACTGCTTTCCAGTTTCTTCCTTGACATTTTCCGGGCTTAGAATTCAGCAAACTGAAATGCATCATCCCTTGGGGCCAGTTACCTGTCTCACCGATGAGATAGTTACGTGCTAATTTGATAGATAAGCAGTGCTGCCTGGGTTAAATTCCGGACCTGGGTGCGATCTGTGTGGAGTTTGCATTTTCTCCCCCATGTTCAGACGGGATTCCAAACATTATTCCACTGATTAGTCCAAAGACATACTGGTAGGTTAACTGGCTGACTGGCGTCCCATCCAGGGTGTCCCCTGTCTTGCGCCTCTTGCTTGCAGGGACAGACTCCGGCTCCCCTGAACTGGACATGGTGATGGTTGTCCGTTGTGTCCGACGATGACGGTTGTACTTTGTGCAGCTCATCTGTTCGGAAGATGAGCTGCATGGAGAAACCTGTGCAGGAGAGCTTTTTGAAGAGGGAAACTCGTTATACTGGGGCAGTCCCACTCGCTCGACCTCAGAAGCCTGGGTACAGTGGTACGGGTAGTTGTCACGACTGGAGACTTCCTTGGTTGAAGTGGATGGCCATGACGCCTTTCTGTGCCTTGTCATGCCCTTCGCTTTCCATGGAGCGTTACGACACTATAGCGTCCCCCATCACTATACCGGGGCATTAGGACCCACACAGACCACAGGGTGAGCGCCCCCTGCTGGCCCCACTAATACCTCTTCCAGCAGCAACCTTAGCTCTCCCAGGAGTCTATCCTCCAGGTACTGACCAGGCCCACACTGCTGAGCTCCAGTGGGCTGCCTGGTGTGAGGTGCAGGGTGATATGGCTGCTGGCTGACCTGGACAAGCAGTTAGCGAACGTGATGTGCGATGAAGAAACCAACGATAATCAAGAGTATAACAGTCAATCAGGAATGACTAAATAACCAAAATACCTTTGACCTCCTGGACATCAAATATATTTAATCAGTACCCAAAATTCACTTGATTCATCCAACAACAAACGCAGAAAACGAGTGATACATTTCTTTTTATCCACAGCACAAACATACACAAGTGTTTTGCAGAGGACTTGACAAATAAAGCACAAGAAGCTTTGGTTTAAAGATCAAGCACGGAAATGGGTGTTGTGTTGCAAACATTTCACTTCCTGACACTTTGTTTCATAAAGTGCTATGCTCCTATACAACAAGAAAGCCCTTGTGTGCTGCCTGAATAACGGACTATTAATTAAACGGCACATGTTCAAGATGCCATGAGTATCGGCAGCATAGCCTGCCACCTGCAACCCTCCAGACCTGCCATTGATCACCTCTTGCATGTCTGAAAGGCAACAGAATGACATGCAATGGCAAACACACCCTCCTGTTTAAACACTGGCACGTAGCTTATAAAACTACCAAAGGAAAAGCAAGAACTGTTTGCAAGCAAACCCAATATATATGGGCCTATTTTACTTTTAAATACATGATATTAGCGTCCGATCATTTCTTTCTGAAGGAATAAAACGGATTGCCCGTCTGTACATTTCAGAAGGTCTCGGGACACAAAGGCCCTAACTAACGCCCAGCGTTGCCACAGCGCAGTACAAAACACTGGTCTCATTCAGACGCAGCACAATCAATGTGTGCTGACTGGCGTAAGAGAGTACAGCATGAAAACAGTCCGAGGCAATGGAAGGAAAATGAGCACGTCCCCTGCATGTCTTGACAGATAATTTTCGGAGCCAAACGAAGGAAACGTTCTGCTCTGCGCTCCCTGGTGGTTCATTTTCTCGTGTACGGAATTACATGGGAGGTGGCAGACGCAATGAAAGTCAGGAATACAGATGACAGATGCAGAGCATTCAGATCAGCTAGTCCCGTTACTGTACCTGCGCAGCACCTTTCATTCGTCTCCCTCCTCTGTCTCATCAGAGCTCTCCCACACCCCCACCTCACACAGGCCACACACACTGCAGCGCAGGATTTCAACACCACCCCTACCCTGACAACACACACCAAACAACCGACTGCGCTCGTGTTTTCTCCTTCTGAATGGAAACTGAAAATGCAGAAATACCACACATCTTGAAATGAAGACGAAAAGCCCTACACCTGGAAAGATGACAAAAAATCCCATCTTTGATCTAAGAAGCAATGTACACACCACCTTTGCAATCAGGCTCTGTGTTTTCACTTTACCTACCAAGATCTCAAGATCCCTACAACACATTCAAGTGGGTAAAATTACAGTGGACGAGTAATACATTAGGTGCAATTATATGTGAGACAGCTTTTCATTTGTTCTTGGATCAAGCAGATGATTCACAGGCTGACTCCCTTGGTGTCAAGCTGGCCTGTTCTTTGAAAAGAGAGCTTCACATAAAAGAGCAACTCCTTTCAAGGTATGGTTAAATGGGTTAGAGGGAATCTCCGACTAGTAAAGATTCTAAAACCAGCGCAGGCTGAGCTCCATGGCTCAGGCACTGTGGGATCAAACCCGGGTCATGGCAGTCGCCAAGTAAGAGTGCCACTACTGCCACTGAGGATCGGGCGGGATTAATCCCTTAAGCTCTCTGGGCTCCTGGAGACACACGGCAGCCCCTGTGGCCTCCTGGACAGCCAGGCCTGTGGTGCTGGCAGTGCGAGACGTGCCTCTGCTCCAATCAGTGCCTGTTTTCCGGCAGGCATGGGGGTCTGTGAAGAGTCAGGTCAGGAGGGGTATACCCACACCTCCTCATTCCCAGAGCGGTGGCTCTGTGGCTCAGGATCTGCGCCTGTGGCTGGAAGGCTGCCGGTTCAAATCCCACAGCAGGCAGAGGAATCCTACTCCTTTGGGCCCCTGAGCAAGGCCCTGAACCCCAGCTGCTCCAGGGGCGCCGTATAAATGGCTGACCCTGCACTCTGACCCCCAGCTTCTCTCCCTGTCTGTGTGTCTCACGGAGAGCAAGCTGGGGTATGCGAAAAAGACAAATTCCTAATGCAAGAAAATGTATATGGCCAATAAAGTGATCTTATCTTATTCTCCCCTGTGTGCGGCTGCAGGATCTCTCCTGTGAACCTCTAGTGAAAACGAGGACTGGGCAGTTATATAACAAAGCAGAAGGAACCAGGCTGACAGAGACTGTGTGGATCGCAGAGCTGCTGCTGCCTAGACGAGTTACTGACCTGAGGCCAATAACAGCAAGTCTACACCAGCCGCATGCGAGATATCCACAAAGTTCAAAGCACCTGGAAATATCCTGCTTGAATGCCATTTTCCTGGAAGAAACAGATTAATGACTACAGCAGCTTTCGGGGCCAACTGAAAGGGCTGACCTCAGGTGATGCCATTACAGAGATCCCATTTCGTGTTACTGACTGCAGCTTGGACAGCAGTGTCGCCACTTTCTGGGTTTACCTTGTCAGCTCTCCAAGGAAAAACAGGTTGTTGCCGTTAGTGGTGGTGGTGGACCAGAATTTCCAAACCTGTGCCCTCGTATGGCAGTCAGGGTCTAATGCCCCGGGCTAAATTTTACTCTGGGCTTGAACTGGCCTCCCTTAACTTCCCCCTGAATTCAACTGGCCGGAGCGATTTCTGGCTTCTCCACCTGGCCTGCTGTGTGGTGGGGCTGTGGGTATTTAACGGACTCCCACGGTTCACCCGAGTGGGCTCTGCACTTCAGTGCTGGATGTAGTGGGTGAAGGGCTTCAGAATCCTTTGTGATAAAACCTGCTGCATATATGTGCAGAATTACTGTCAAACATTAATTGCAGGGCCCAAGCCTCAGAAGCTCAGAAAATGGCTTCAGTCTTTTAAAAGGGTTGTGTGTTTGAAAATCAACACAGGACTGCCTGGCACAAGCAGGGAAAGCAAGGGCTGAAGATTTCTGCACCAGTACACTATCCCGTGGAAGCCCAGCCTGGCAGACACGCTAGCAGTCAGCTTTTTGGCATAAAAAACATATATTTAAAGAGTACCTTTCAACTGCTTGACATGCAGATCGCACAGCAGATTTTCAAAAAACCTTGCCAAATCCATGACTACCAGTCACATTCTTGATTCTGAATGCCAGGAAAAAATTACCATGTCACCCAGATGTATTATAGCCTGCATGTACTACACACAAGCGCACGGCTGGAGAAGGATACACACCCTTGGAGATCCCTTAGTAATAACCAATTTCCACAGCAACAGAAAAATACTGGGGAACTTGAGAACTTACAGATGCCAAGTGCACTTGAGACGAGGTAAAATGTTTACGTTGCTACACAGAACCACCAAACAAAACGAGGCAGGCAAACATTTGCCTGGGAGGAAAAAAAAAGAACCGAAAATGACAATTTCGTGCATCACCCCTGAACAGCTCTCCAGCGAAAACAGAGCGCTTTCGGTATGTGGCGTGGTTTGCGTTTTTTTTTTTACAAATACAGAAGAGAACGCAAACCAGACACAGGATCCGAGTCCGAGCCTGTGGTCAACACATCCACAACGCAGGGACGGGATGTGCACTCAAGACAGAAAGCTTGAAAACTCAGGCTCGCTCACGGCCTTCGGGCACCAGCCGTTCGGTCCCACCTGGGACCAGGACTTAAGAAAACTTAAGAGCGAAGTACTCTCCTCGGCACCGAGGTGGTAACTGAAGAATTGAAGAGAAACAAGACAATCTTGTGTGCCGGCCTTTTGATTTTTGATTTGGACAGCGGAATGCTTGTGAGTCTGTAGCGGAGTCAAACCGTACCTCTGGACGTGCGTGTGTGTGTGTGAGGGGGGTATGGGGGTAAAACGGTTTTTTCCCCGATTTCTCGTTAGCGGGTGTTTGAATCGGTCTCGCCCAACTGGCGCCTTTCCAACTCTGCAGCCTACAGGGGCGAACAGGCGAGCGGCTACGGGGGTTAACCCAGAGTTACGGCTAGTTTGCCCGAGAGTGCCAGCCCGCAAAGGCCACGAACTCGGCTGCCCCCGGGGGCGTCGCACCTGGGGTGCCGGGTCTGTGCCGTGTCCCCTCACGAAAAACAAAACTGCGGCACTTACCTGCGGGTGTCGCCCCGAAGATCCGGACCACGGGCACCCTCTTGACTTCGCTCTCTCTGAATTCAGAGCGACAAACGTCCAAGTCTTTCAGAGGACTGGCCATGTAGTAATCTGCCGTGACGATGCGGACTGCGAACATGATTGCTAACGATTAGGAATTGCCGAGCACGACAATAGAGACGCCGGGGTTACATTCAGATAAAGAGAGAGAGAGAAAGGAAAAAAAAATAACGAGACGGGCTTCTTTGTTTCCAATAAACAGCTTTTAGATGGGCTCTATTTGTCTCATTTGCAAAAAAAAACCAGCACGAACTATTTTCTAGACGTTCCGAGAGACCGGGCACACAACACGGTTTCTCCTCGTACTGACAGAAACATGATTTCTAAGAAGTACAAGGGTAATCCGAGCTGCAGCTGTTAAAACCATGATGGTGGTGCTGTCTGCCGCTATGCCGCTCTGAAATCAGTGTACGAGTTTTTCAGCATCAGAGCTGCACGCAGTCTCTTCCTAACCGAGACAATAAAAGTGTTTTCGCCGAGCCCTGCCTAGCACATAAGCAGCCAGGCTTCGGCCATCACAGGATAAAAATCACTTTTCTTTTTACTCTCGATGTCTCCCCCTTCCTCAGTTGCCGCTAATCCATTATCTAACATTTTTCTATTTGCTTCACCTTGGGGATCATTTCCTAAAAATCTCTACAACAACAACAACAACAACAACAACAACAGTAGCAGCAGCAAAAAAAAGCGTCAGACTGAGCAAAGGAAGAAAAAAAACTCAAAATGTATCCAATGTGGCAGTCCGTTCAGTTTCTGGCTATGTGCTTCCAATGTGCCATTACAGACATTGTTCCCCCCTTCTCTGTAATATGATCACAGTACTCCTCTGTAACCCTAATCAACACCATTCCTCACTGACAGACCCTCCTCTCTCTCTCTCCGCCTTCTCTACTGGCTCCCGAAACACTGCAGCATTTTCCACAACACCATTGCAGGTCACAGGGCCTCTCCACCGGAAGTCCCGCCCTTGACGTCAACTATTGGCGCTTATCCGGGCACCTACATTCCGAGGGACGGGAGTTCTAACCAATGAAAGGAAAGCAACCGTGTTTACTTTCCGCTTGTCTTGCTTTTCTGATCGCTGATTGGACGGAATGCTTACTGTTGTGCGACATGATTGGTTGCGGGGCTCGTTATCATAGACACGGGCATATATTGCTAGAATGCACGCCAGCTTGCTTTTTGTGGTCAAGAGCTGCCGGCTTCCGGTTGTGGCAGAAGTGTGAGGTTCTGCCCTGCACTGTGCTCGTTTTGTGATATTCTTATATAATCATCGTTAAATTCTGTTGTGCGGTTTACTGGGTTTATCGGAACACACCAGAAAACTCAGCACAAGGAACAACGTCTCACCTGTTATTAATGAGAACACTTGTAAAAACTAATGTGTAAAAGTGTGGGTTTTAAAGGAGGTTTCTTTAGAATATTGTATACAAGTTTGATCACCACGATAGAAATATTGTTTCTGAGGGGGGATTTCTGAAAAAAATGCATTTTTACCTGCAATGTTTTAAGAAAATATAAAACAATGACAGTTTAGTATTTAACCAGTGTACACCTTCATATTTCAGCAGTGTACTAAATATTACTGTCTTCATATTCTATTGGGGATTTTGCTGCATGTATCAGTGTGACCTCTGGAAAAATTGTTTCAGCTCTCTGTAAAAAAGCGCCGTCCTTCGCATGAGATGTAAAACCGAGGTCCTGACTCTCTGTGGTCGTTAAAAATGCCAGGGTGTTTCTTGAAAAGAGTAAGGGTGTTACCCTGGCGTCCTGGCCAAATTTCCCACTGGCCTTTACCAATCATGGCCTCCTAATAATCCCCATCTCTGAACTGGCTTCATCACTCTGTTCTCCTCCCCACTGAGAGCTGGTGTGTTGGGAGCGTTCTGGCGCACTATGGCTGCTGTCGCATCATCCAGGTGGGGCTGCACATTGGTGGTGGTGGGGGGGAGTCTTCGTTGCCTGTAAAGAGCTTTGAGTGGAGTGTCCAGAAACCCACTATATCAGTTTATGCTATTTATAGTATTATTACAGAAGATCAGAGAGAGAAAGCACTCCATAGGACATCTTTGTTCAATGTGATATTATGAATATATGGCATAGAATAAGTTTGTGTGATTTTTCTTCTCATTAATTTGTTTTTGTTTGGGGTTTAGTTTTTTAATTGATTGGAATTTCTACTGAACATTTGTATTACTCCTCCACTCCTCCTGAAATTGATCTCACAAGGCTGAAGGTGTGAGAAACCAGGGTGGTCTGCCAGACATCAGATCAGCCCGTCTCAGAAGCAGGGTGCCGTGCCAGTGTCTCTCCCTGCCACACTTCCCCTCAAGTCAGCTTTGGAAAGGTGTTTACAGATGGCATGTTTAGTTGGCAAAGCACACAGTGTAGAAATCACATCAGAGAATTATAAGAACATGGAAAATATAAGAGCTTTCAAATGACAGAAGGCCATCTGACTGGTTTGGTGGCTCGTAGCTAATTGATCTGAGGACCTCATCCAAACATTTCATGTGATATAGAATGTGCTTCCACAAGGATGGTGGGTTACTTGTTGCAGACTCCCACAGGACAGTCCACTGTCCACATTCTTAATCAGTTTTCTGATCCATGTTTCTCTGTTATTCCGCAACTGTGCAAAAAAAAATTCCTCATATTCTGGAATAAAAAAGAAAATGACAACTTGGAGGATGTTCAAGCAGGCAGCTGCGTCAGCAAGTGTCGGCTGCAAAGGAACAGGTAAAGGTTTAATCCCTGCTGGAAAGAGAAGAAAAACACAGTTTCGGCTGAGGAGCCTGACACCTTGAAACCTGAAGAAGGCTCCAAGGCCGAAATGCTGTGTTCCTTTTCTTTTCAGCAGGGAATAAACCTGTACTTGTTCCAGCTCAGAGGATGCAAAGCACTCTCCGTTTGATAATGGCATGAAGAATGAAGGCCCAAGAATGTTACCGCTGGAGATGTAGTCTTGCTACAGCCTTACACTGCAGCCCTTTAGGATCACAAATATAGTTATATTCCCAAAGTAGACTAACAGAATAGAAGAATTTCTTTCTTGCATTTCAGTGGAATTTTCTGACAGTAGGCCATGAGACAGTGACAGTGTCAGAAAGCACAGGTCTTTTTTTTGTTGAGAATCTCGAAAACCCTGTAAAAACCCTTTCACAGCACTCCTGTCTAATTAGCTTTCCACCTAATTAAGGGGTTTTCCTGGCTAACCACAAATATCCCTGTTCACTCCACCAGTAGAAGAACATACAGTAAGAAAGTTCACAGGCGAGAGGATTCAGCCCATTTGGTAATTGGTAGTTAAGCAATCCAAGCCAGCTCTTTCAGACAAGGTATCGGCTTCAATAGCTTGGTGAGTAGCTCGCTCCACACTCCTACAGCCCTTTGGGTAAAGGGGTGCTCCTGTAAATGCACTTTCCACTTGTGCCCTCTGATTGGTGTTTCACGGTTCATTCTGAAGAAATCCACTGGGCGGATTTTGAAGGCTGTGAGGACCTGCATCAGTGCGTTATCGATCACAGCTCACGCAGCAGTGTGTTATAGCCATTTCACACTCCGAGTGCTGCCTCCAACTCACACGCCGTTTTTAAGAGTGGAACCACTAGCCCAGCTTTCCCTCTTACCTGAATGAGAGAAATAGCAATAGCTTAGGGGCAAGTGTTACATTGGTGCCGGTTATGCTTGAAGAGGTTATTGGAACATGATCTTTGCAGGTCCAATGTAATGATTCAGACCTGAAGAAGGCTCCACAGCCGAAATGTTGATTTCTTCTCTTTCCAGCAGGGAATAAACCTTTACTTGCTCCTTTGCAGCCTACGCATGCTGACGCAGCTCCCCACCTGAACAATGTAATGATTTTACCTGCACCACAGAACTGTATAAGGAGAGTTTTTTTTTTTTTAGGAGCACACAAGCCATAGAGCCAGAGTTTATCTGCATGCTGTCCTTATGTGTACCACAATAAATGGGACACATGCCAAAGGCATTAATATAAACCTGCCTTTAACGGGCTATAAAAGAAATAAATAGGTATGCCTTCTGCTGTTCTGTGCAGGCGTGTGGCCTTGGATATGACATTTTCTGTCTCGTGAACCGGTGTATGCATCCATTTTCAGTAATGCCTTTGTTTAGTATGGGGTTGTGGTGAGCTGGCAGACAATGGGTGCAAAGCAGGACACTGCAGTTCATCACAGGGCACACACACACACACGCATGGGTCGAATAAGAGATTCCAGTTAACCTAAACAGCATGTCTTTGGACTATCAGATGAAGGCAAAGCAGTCTGAAAAAACCCATGCCCCACATGCACAAACATGCATACTCCACACAGAAGGTGTCAATCAAACCCAGGGGCTGTGCAGCAGCAGTACTGCATTAACCTTCCCAGCACTGGTGCCACCCATCCTAGTTTGTGTCATGAAAATTACTGTTCTTATGACTTTTTTTGTTCTATTTATGCTAGATTACAGCTGTCAGTCTGTAGTAAAAAAGAAAACCCTTTTCATTCCAGAGTTTAAAAATCAAAAGGAATAGAATGTTTTTACCAGGTCAGGTTTTCTCGTATTTTCTTTTGTTGCCGATAGGAAAATAAAGTTCCCGTAGGGGCAAAAAGCAATGCAGGCAGCCACAGTCAAGAAAAGATATCTTTGTCAGCTTATTAGTACTTCTTCATATTGTTTTGAAAGAAATCAGAACTTAAAAATCTGACTGCTATTTAACCTTCTAAATGTGTATATTTCCAACACTTAACAAACCATATCTTTGCGGGGTCAGGGTTTTTAAAAATGCACAAAGGGTATCATTCTTTTTTATGGACAAAAATGATTTCATTGTGGATGGGCGTCCCATCCAGGGTGCACCCTGCCTTGCGCCTGTTGCTTGCCGGGATGGGCTCGGGCTCGGGCTCCCTCGTGACCCTGTATTGGAAGAAGGGGTTATAAAACTGGATGGATGATTTCATTGTTCTTGATTAACCTGATTACAATATTCAATTTTCTTAATGTTTTTCATTCTTAGGCATGTTTGGTGAACAAGAGCATAGGAATGGTTATAGCTACCATTCACACAATTATTGTATATCTCAAAATGCATGGAATGTTGTTTCTGTAGAAGCTCTGAATTCTTTGGTACTATAAAAAAGCTTATCCGGACAGCAAACGGCAACCTGTAAAATTTCTCAATACACATACTGTACCTGTAGGTTGTTTAATTGTTTTTCTGAATGAGAATACAGAATAAGCTTTCTCATAACTCGGAGATGGGTGGCCTGAGTTGATCCCTCCAAGCAGTTTCACTGTTAATGGAGAACTCTTCTCTCTGTGCACTGGACTGTGAATTGAAACATTTCTTAGAGGCTAAACAAAGCGCAAATTAAAAAAAAACCAAGGGTACACACTGTCAGAATTGCACTAATGGCCTGTAGTTTAAGGATCATTCTTTAAAGAAAGTCATTCTGTTGAAATCAGATATAGTGCAGCTTTTGTGGCTTATCAGCTGGAACAGTTCAGTTTCCTGGGTCGATCCATCACCTTCAAGTTCCAGATAAGATGACAGGTTATATTTTGAAATACAGCCTACTTCAAGACTTTCTTCCCCTCTGTTATTGCTTGCCTGAGTTACAAGTCCTCTTGCCTCTGACCACCTAGATAAAAATGTGGTGTCATGTTTGAGCTCTGTTCAAATCCTGCGGAGAACAAATTTATGAGTGCAGGAAACTGCAAAATTTATGTCAGCTGCCAATGGGTAATAATTGGAACTTCTGCAGCATGCGATAGCAAAACATTATAAGAGGGCAATTCTGGATGTACCATTTTGAATATTTCAACCTGAGAGATTAGATTAAATGCTGAAGAACAAAAATGAAACTTACGATACTTGCAATGCTCTCCTTCAAAGAGTGCTATGGGAAAACATTCTGAGGAATTCTTAGAAATGTATAAATTATGTTATAAGAATTTGGTACTGTTGTAAATTTATCAAAGCATTGCATAGTTCAGCAATTATGAAATGAAAATAAATTCAAAATGTTTGCGTCTACATTTTAGCAAATGATCATTGCACTATTTTCTAGCCCCATGACTGAACAGTTCAAGCTAATCAAAGCCAACCTGTCTATGACATATAAAGTAGAACCCGGATTCTTTTTTCCTTTTGTTTCTTCGTACTGGTTAGGAGAAAACACTGCTATTTATATGAATGATGATTGATGATGCCATTGACAAGACTCTCCACTATGCAAGGGAAATGCAAATAGCAGCCTTTTCATCACCAGTTTTGACACCTAAAAACACATACATCTGCTATACAGACCTACTGCCTCAGTGCATCAGTGCCCACATTTAAATATATTTATTGGATATTAATGTATCACAGGAAGCAGGCAATAATATCCTGGTCCGTTTTAAGGGTTAGTGTGAGGGTTACAAATACAGAATTGCACAAAGAGCTGGCTCCGATGGGACCGCTGCAGAAGGGCCTGAAACATGAGTCAGGTAATGCTGCTGTCCATAATGATGTTGTCCAGCCCACTGGACTCCTGTAGGCAGCTGCTACTTTCAAAGCTAAGCCTCTTCAATGGCTTGCAGGAGTCAGAGGCTTTACATCAGATCTAGTGGTGCATTCTGTACTGTGCTGCCAACCGTTTTGCATTTGCTACCAGAGGAATGTAATGTACCCTCATGAGTCATCTGAAATTGAACTTAATATTGTGAAAATAACACCTGAAATCTTAAAGCAACTGAGGCAGCTAGTAGATTTACTTTTTCGTGAAAATGTGCAGAAATCCATCCAATTAAGGGTTCCTTGGGAGCCGGAGTCTATCGCAGTCAGCAGCAGGCACAGGGCGGGGTACACCCTGGGCGAGACACCCACTCATCACAGAGCACACACGGACACAAAACACGGCCACACTCACTCACACCGGGGCCAGCTTTCCCTGAAGCCAGTGAACCTCCAGTACGTCTTTCAGCTCTGGGAGGACACAGGAGTACCCAGCTTTTACAGGGTACCGATGCATCTCTCCGCGCCACTGTGCCGCCAACCTGCAGAAATATCTCTTTTCAGAGTGCATGATGTAATGCTAGATGAGAACTGGGAAGTTAAGACATCCGTCATTGTCTCCACCAGCAGTTGTCATGCCCTTTTTTGTGTTTGGGGCAATCTGGAGTTCCATATACTATATATACACTAAATAAACGGAACAAGGAGGCATGTAAATATCTCTGGGATAACTGGACAAATATGCTCCGTTTCAGTTTTCTTTCAGCATACCGTTTTATTCAGTACAACACCCTTTATAACCTTCCAGGCATTTTCTCTATTTATGAATACCTTATACTTCCACACATGATGTTCATTTGGGCTCTAAACTGGAACCATGTTTTTCCGGGTGATTACAATCTGGTGACCCCAGCGAAGCACAAGGAAAGCTGAACACTACCACATGCTCCATTCTGCAAGTATTATATTCCTCCTCTTGCACGCTGTACCTAGATGAGTAACACGGCAGTTCAGGAATGCTGTGTTTTAGAATATCTCTGTAGGGAGATAGAGATCCAGCTTTTAGGAAAGGAAATATCATATAAAGCTTAGTCCCAGGCTCACTGGGCAAGAGAAGTTTAGAAATGTTAGTGTGTATCAGTTCTGTGCGTTTTGTGTGTTTATGTTCTTGCGTATACTTTTCTATGTGTGCGTGCATTTATAAATTTGATGGAGTGGCAGTTCTGTGTTTCTGGATTGCTGATGGAATGGTTTGGTTTAGTGCACTGCAGTATAACGGCGGCAAAGGCAACATTGCCATCTTGTGGTCAGAGTGAGTTCACCCACTTATCCGAAAGCTTCTGCAATCTGCAGTCCATCCAGGAAGCATATGGCACAAGGTGGAACTACTCCCTGGACAGGACATCAGCCCGTCACAGGGCACGCACCACCAAGCACACAGGAACAATTAGAGACATTCATTAGTGTCACCAGAGGCAAAGGCTGCAGTATCACCTTCCTTGTGTTCTTGTTTCAACAGTTTGGTCAAACTCTAATGCAACAAAGTTGATAGTGTGTTTAAAGTAAATCTGACATCACTCATCTGGCTGAGGAAAGGGCAACCTGATGGTAAGGACAAAGCTGACAGGACCCGCCTTGTATCCTGAGGAATGAGCCAGGGAGCCGCAACAAGGGTGAAGACGTGTGAGGAAAGATGCACAAAGGGCTGCTCAGAAGGTGAGATATTTAAATGTAGAGGTTCAGAGGAGATTGAGGTTAAACCTTGACCTTCTCCTTAACCCCTGGGAATCTGTACAAATCTATACAAATAGTAAACTGAGACCACTAAGAATCTGAATGTTTCTCCAATTTTATTTAACAGGTGGCAAGATGTGTGTACAGCCACTTAAACTTTTCTATTTATGACCTTACACTGTAGACATTATGAATTTATCAGTCAGAATAAATGCTAACTCAGGCAAACAATATGCCATTGAATGGCTAAAGAGCGTTTTATAGCATACAAGGAATAATATAATGTATTTACATATTATTTTAAGATTATTTGTTATTGTGTTTATAGAAGGAGACCCGCGTTCAAGAAACTACTGAGCTGTAGACCGTAATGATATAAAAGTATCAACGTATCAAGTGGTGTAAAACAAAGTTTAGAGTTCAACATAACACTAAAAAATGATCTGCAACAAGCAAAACATTACAGTGTCTAAAAGTGACACCTGGAGAGGAGACTTAAGAAGGTACAGGAAGGTGGTGAAAGATCTAGTCCCAGTGTCCCAGAGTGTTCAGGTACAGGAAGGTGGTTAGAGATCTAGTCCCAGTGTCCCAGAGTGTTCAGGTACAGGAAGGTGGTTAGAGATCTAGTCCCAGTGCCCCAGAGTGTTCAGGTACAGGAAGGTGGTTAGAGATCTAGTCCCAGTGTCCCAGAGTGTTCAGGTACAGGAAGGTGGTTGAAGATCAGGCCCCAGTGCACTGTCCCAGGGTGTTCAGGTACAGGAAGGTGGTTAAAGCTCAGGCCCCAGTGCACTGTCCCAGGGTGTTCAGGTACAGGAAGGTGGTTAAAGCTCAGGCCCCAGTGCACTGTCCCAGGGTGTTCAGGTACAGGAAGGTGGTTAAAGCTCAGGCCCCAGTGCACTGTCCCAGGGTGTTCAGGTACAGGAAGGTGGTTAAAGCTCAGGCCCCAGTGCACTGTCCCAGGGTGTTCAGGTACAGGAAGGTGGTTAAAGCTCAGGCCCCAGTGCAGTGTCCCAGGGTGTCTGGTTCCACCACAGCCAAGCTAAGTAACAAGTATGAGAGGAACTTGAGAGGAGAAGCTACTCAGTCAGCAGTAGATGACCACAGACGAGTCATCATCCTCAAAATCATCTGATGTTATTTTGTTCTTCTCTCTTTTCATCTTTGAATATTTCAGCTTCGGCGGTGCTAGCCAATAGGACGTTCTGAGTTTGGAGGGCCGGGCGAGGGATCAGTCCGTGAACTGTCAGGGTGGTTTGATCAGCTGATTGGGGCCCACAGGCCGGATGTGGAGAGTGAGCTCTTTGCCCAGGGGCGGGGAGATGTACTTCTCCTCCCTCAGAAGTCGCAGGAGCAGGTCTTCAGTCTCTGAGGGCCATCTGTAAATGCGGGTGTTCTGGAGCCACCCAGGAACATGTCTCTGCAAAGAGCAGCAGTACTGTCAAATTCCACAAACTCTGAAGGCTTACACCGAACATAATAAACACACTGTATGAAAGCAAAGCCTGGAATGTTTTGTAGTGTGCCAGGAATACAGGCACTATAATGTCTTTTTCTCTTGCTAAAGGACTGTCTTTAAAATTCACCGCAGCAAGAGGACCAATATGAAGGAGCCGACACACTCCTAAAATCCTGCATTTTCAAGTAGGATGCAGTTTTATTGCAAGTCAATAGAGCACAAAAGGATATGGAGGAACTAAGCAACGATGAAAGAAATCTGCAGTCATTATTAATGTGTCTTTTCCAACCTGTCCTTACTAGAGTGCCATAAGATATGGATAAATGAACAACGGGCAAGGTGAAGGGCAGGCTTTTGCTTTCTCAGTTGCAGGGATGACATTGAGTACTACTGACCTTGGTGGCATTTGGGAAGAGCACAGGTATAAATCTGAAATTCAGGCTTCCTTGCTGAATGAACTCGTTCTGCATCTGCAAGGCCACATGCAAACAAATTAAAAAAGCTGCATATGCACTAAATATTCTGGTTGTGTGCATAAACATATCATTCTCATACCATATCAACAAAATGAATAGCATTAGAAATACAAATATCTAATCAGCAAAGGTTTTGGACACTGAAATCAAACTTTCTTCCACATAACTAATCAATAATAACACCACATGATCACTTGGACATTTAAAAACAGTATAAAACATTTATAAGTTTTTTGCAAAAATTGTAATAGGCCCACATTGTTTCTTTAGTTTTTAGTACAGTAGCTAATTAATCTAGAGATTTCAACACTGTGCAGTTTTTTCCAGATTCCCTCAACCCCAATTTGCAGAAATGGCTTCCTATTACTTTCCAAATTCTGAGATAGTGGACTTTGAAAAGCCTGCAAGCTCATGAATAAATCGCTAATGTTCCATTCTAGTCCAGACAGCTGTACATTAAACTTCAGGAACTCAACAGTGGGTTGGCATGCATCCCAGCCCTTGACCATTGTTAAGCCTTCTCTATTCTTACAGTTGATCGCTTGGAAAGCAATATATATATAATTTTGATTTCAAAACATGATTACAGAAACATTAGGTTCCCTGTTTATAACCCTTTAAGAAATTCCTTTAGTACACAATGGCCTAGGCACCTTGTTTGTGTGAATGGTAGTGACATGTCGAGTGTGATTTATTCCCAGCATGAAGAGGGGGCAGAAACTGTGCAGCTGGATTGTGACACACAGCTGTGATTCCTTGGCCCTGTTGTGCTGAATACTCCCCTCTCGAAGGCAGAGATTTCACAGGCTAGCATCAGCAAATACCAGTGTCTCAGCACAGCCTGTGAGCTGCCTTTCAGAGTTTCAGAGGCTTTGTGATTGATATAACATGAAGACACCACGAGGGAGCAGCATGTAAAAACAATCATTCTTGCCATGGATAAAGTGTGTATTCACAGCTGGCTGAAGTCTATCCTGGAAACACAGGCAGGACAGAGTCCCTCTGGATGGTATGTGAGTCAGTTGCAGGGCCAATGTAAAAGGGATCAATTAAAGCAGCTGATCAGATGTAACCAGCATGTTTTTGAAAATTAGAAGCAAACCAGAACAACTGGGAACACCCACAGGGAAAACGTGCAAAATCTCCATGTGGACAGACACCCGAGGAAGAGCTAACTCACGCCAGCATGAAAAAGATCTCCCTTCATGGTTGATTACTGTATATTCTTTTCCTGAAACAGCAGTGGGAGTACATTTGGTTTGGGGCTGCTGTGCTGTCCCAGGGCCCTGAGAGCTTGCCATCCTGACAGAACAATGGATTTAGTGTTGTACAGCATCAGCAGATTCTGGGGAATAACAGGGCGTCCAATCACCAGCTGCAGCTGAGCCATACGTGGGTCATTCAGCAAGACGATGACCCTGAACATGCAAGCAGATCTACAGTGAGGTCTACGCAGAAAGTCACTGGGACCGAGCTACCCTCCATCAACCAGATATATCGACCGCTGCCACAACCGGGCTCGAGCTATACTTCGGGACCCAATTCACCTTGCCCACAACCTGTTTTCACCCCTGGGTTCTGGCAGGAGGCATCGCAGTATCAGAACACTGACCAATAGATTCAAAACCAGTTTCTTCCCCCAGGCAGTCCGCATCATAAACAGCTCAAATCAGCACCTGCACATATTAGCACCTGCACTTTGAGGTGCTGCGCTGTTTGCACTGTCCTGTCTTGGCTGTATTATAACGTCTATAGTCTGAATTTATTGTCCATGTCTGTTTGTCATTTCTGGCTATTATTTTTCTCCACTGTTACTGGGTACAGCTGAACGAGTAAACATTCCAATACACTTGTTGTATATGGCCAATAAAAAATCTTGAATCTTGAAGAAGGAGACATTTCATATTTTGGACTGGTCAAGTTACAGTCTGGAAAGTCTGGTGAGCTGTTCATACAAGACAACCCCAAATGTCACTGACATGAAGAGATTTTATGTGGAACAATGGGCCAAAATTCCTAAAAAACAATGTGAAATCATCAAAGCTCCAGACGGTGTCACTAGTCATTGAATTGAAGGATTCACAAACTTATTCACAAGAGGATATTTACTGTTGGAACATTTTGTTGATTAAAGAATTCAAGTACATCTGTTGTCTATGTGTTGTGCATTTAATCAGGTCACCTTAATCTTTTATTGAGACTTGAAGATCTAGATCTTGAAGAATTAGATGAAGATCTAATTGTGCTTTAGTTCTAAAATATAAGAGAATACTGACCAAGCAAGAGGATTCACAAATGTTTTTTAACTATAACACCATGAGTGCTAAAACTCAGATTCCCTGATGAGCAGTGCAGGCATTTTAAGATTTCCTTGCCAGTTCCCTCATGCAACATTGAATTTTTTACACACTAGAACCTAATTTAAATTGATGTTAACTCCCAGACATGATCTTGGTCTGGTAATGTACAGAAGACAATGTCGCTGTGCTAAGGAAGAGCGAGGCTTCTGCACGGTCACTTACCATGGTATGAATATACTTTGTGTGTAATCCATGCTCATCCAAGCCTGTTCCCTCAATGTCCTCTTTGTACTTGGGACTCACAACTACAATTATGAGTACTGATTTCTGCAATAGAAGGATTGGCAGTAATTAAATAGTCAAATCAAACGGTACTGCTTTGAAAACACCAATGTGGCGTGCAATTTCTGCAGCCTTAACTTGTGTCAGCTAGCAGACTACAGCTATTTACACAAGGATATAGGCGAAGACAAATCTCAACAAGATTTTAGTTCAGGGAACGTCAGATGAATTGAGCGCTCATCATTTATAGGCATGTCACACAAATACTGCGGCTATTGAAAAAAGTGCTGTAGACCTTTAGTCTGCCTGTTGTTGCTTACTTATTTAGCTTGTGTTGTGGCTTAAAAACCAATGCCACAACAATACCAATACATATATTTTTTTCTTTTAATTGTATTTTTTAATTGCCCGTGATTTTTTCCCTTCTTTAGTCAGTCATGATGTTTCTTGCACTTTCATTCACAATATGGTTATAAGGGCTCTGTAAGGCCGAAGTGGAGAGGTCAGTTTGGAGTTCTAACACAGCACTTCTTTTGGCCTCTCCTGTACGTCATGTAAAGTGATCTTTACTGTAGCTGTGGTTTGTTTCAAATGCGTTTGTAAGGTTTTGCCGTCATACTGAATTTGCACAGCACTTCGTAGCGGATTAATCCCCTGAAACATATTGATTATTCCTTCAAAACTCCAAATAACCAGATGATAGTGTGTGGGAAATGAAAAAAAGGAAAGGAAATACAATATTTTGGGGGTGAATTAGCAGTTGGAAAAATACAGTACTGTGACATCCATGAACATATACCCCCCTTGAAAAGCATATATAACATTACACATTCCTGAAAGCAACATACTGTATGTGAATGTTAAAATGTACAAACTAAGAACTGAATGTAATTGCAATTATAATTGTTCTTACACTCCTTTTTTTATGCTTACGTCTTTTAAATAACTGTCCATCCACTTATTGATGTCCATACGCCTTATTGGGTTGTCAAATATATCAATCTGGAACAAAGGAAGAGATGCGACCAATGATCTTTGAATCAACAGTCTCTGAACTGAAGTACATCAAGTCCAGCTCAAGACACAAATACAAAGCACACTTATTGTAATGGCTAAGTAAAACCTAAGTAAAACAGGTAATGCAACAACACTGAAGAAGAACAGCATTTTAATGCTTACTATAGACGTATCCTGCTGCAGACTGTATAATAAAAAGTTTTTAAAATGCCTTTATACTTGTTCACATAGAAAATTGTGGATGAGTACAGTAACGTCTCTCATAAAGAAATACCACTGGGGTGTGAGCTGCAAAGTGTGTAACCAAACGAACAAAGTAGCAGATGAGAAGGAGACTTGACTTTCTGTCCCTACTTACCGCTGGCCGAAAGCCTTGTTTTGTCAGAAATTCCACAAAGGTTAGTATCTCACGAGCTGCGTCCACTGAATACGTAACAAATAAATTCCCTGAAAACAAATTCAGAATGTGGACTTTTAATATGTCACTTTCTACTAGATATGAAACTTTGGGGGTTACTGCTAACATTCCTCTAAATAAACTTTCGTATTCATTTCAGAACAGCCAGTGAGAATTAAGAACACTTTATGGAAAGCAAAAATGTTATTCATTAAACAACTGACTTTATATTGAATAAAGAATTGAATTAAATAATGTATATTTTCTTTTAGTGCTTGCCTTTTCTCCACTTGTAAAGTGCCCCAAATCCGGTTGATGTACATGGGTACTGAAACAAATCCTCCCTGTTATATTCTTGCCAAGAAACTCATCCAACTGTGGCATGTGACATGAAGCACATCAATATGAAAGTGGTATTAATACGCCTCAGAATCCTGCCTTATGAAGCATATTTTTTTTTCTGAAAAGGTGCTGTACTGCAAACCTTTTTTATATTTCACTCACGGCATTCATCTGGCAGGTTGATGGTTTTCAACATTCCCGGTTCCTCTGTCCCGCTGACAGCAGGCTGGCGGTACGGAGGAGGCAGAGGTGGAGAAGGTACGATGTCAATCTGAGACATCACCCCCACAGAGGGGGCGGCACAGCCCGGTGTACTGTGAAGACCGCGGTGGAGGCCGTAGGCAGAGGAGTGACTGTCTCTCACACCGAATCGAAAATGAGGCTGATTCCTACAAAACAACGCCATCACTGCGATTAACACGGCGCTTTCCACTTCTTTTGTTACAGAACCCTTGCAGAAAAAGGACAAAATAACTCAAAATTACAGCGTTCCTCAAACATGAAACCTACACGTATGCTCCCGTAAATCACTACAAGTAGGGGGACGGTCCTACATGTTTAACTTGTAACAGAAGCCCTGAGAGATGTCAGGTCTGGGTCATTCAGTGTCAGGGTTCTGTCGTATCACCATTTGTGAGCGCGATCTGATTAAACTTTCCAGATGAACACATGTTGCTGAGTTCTGTCAGAATTAGGGACATAAAGATGGATTTGAAGATCCACTGATCACCCGTTAACTGATACACTCAATTTTAAAATTCTCCACTAGACCTACTGTAAACCTCCATTCTTCCGTTCAGAACAACAAGAGCACAGATTTGTTCTCATGATGATTTGAATGTGGGAGAAAATAATCTAATTTTGCAAACATTAAGCCACATTTTCAAACAGTAGATGGACCCTCCAATAACAAACATCCTTACTGTGTTTCAGAGGAGTGCTGTTGCACACACAGTATAATTATCTGAGTTCCTCCTGACTTACAGGTCTAGTATATAGACCATGAAAGTATTGGTAAGGGTTCAAAAGAAAAAGTTAAAATTAAAAAAATAAAATAACTATGTTTTGAAAGCAGTAATAAAGATATTTTCATTTGGCCCCCTTATTTATTTAAATGGTACAGTACTGTACCTAAACACCTCCTTCAGAGAATGATTATAATGCATACAGTAATTGTCAAAAAAAGTCTATTAATTGAAAATATGTGATTAATGCTAAAACTCTGCCTTCGAGAAAGTGAGTGAATTCTAATATAACACGTTATGCACTAAAGCACTGTATGTATTAAAGCATATGCTGTTCTTTGGTTTTAAACCTATTTTTCTTTTACTTCCAGTTTGTTACAGCAGTAGAATTTCCTCTTAATATCACAAGGAAAAATATTTTCAGACAGAAATGTGTACAATAACAGTATTGGTACTGGTAATTAATGTAAATATCCCACAGTGTTTATACAGTAAATGAGAAAATATTTACCTTATTTACCAAAGCTAAACATACCACGTGTAACACATTGTCTCATCTATAAATAGGCTTAATCTGACACACTCCTGTGTTTAGATTCAAAAAGAACTTTTTTTTGTCAAATTGTCAAAGAATCTTTAGAAGACTGAATGAAGCAGAACATCTACGCTGTCGACTTGTTTGCTAGCTCATCTGTTTGGAAGAACATGTCCTGATGACGTAATATAGTTGTGTATGAAAGTTGAAAGTGAATCAACTGAAGTGTTTTGTCAGCAATTGCATAGTGTCAGTATCATAAATTGTTATAGAAATCTCATGGCTTAGCTGAGCTAAGTTAATGTGCAGCTTGTCACAATGCTTGAAATATTGAAAAGAGTTTATTGAAATGATTTAATATCATTGTTACTATTAGTGTGTTCGCATACTGCTGAGGCTCAATTCATTCCCTGGATGGGTAGGAATTTCGGGAAGTGTCCAATTTAGTCAAGATTGAGAGAAGTAACAGATGTACAGTATATCCTCAGGTGTGTTATCTTCCTTTTGCAAAAGACGTGAGGGAAGAGTAGACGTGCATGTACTTTTTGAAAGAAAACACATTTTTGCCATTCCTTTCACACGTCCTGCATTGTTGTTTAATTTCACGGGGTTTTATTTGAGGGCTGTAGTAAACGGATCTCTTCCTGGCTCCCGTCCTGAGCCACTCCTGCTGGTTCTTCTCGCGTGTTCAGCCTTGCCCTTTCAGGAGTGGCCAGGGACAGAGCGGGGAATTCCCAGAGAAAACACCAACAGACGCGCTGTGCTTACCAGCCCTCTGGTCCGGGCCAAAGCCTGACTTCCTGCTGGGGCTCTGGAACACAGCGCCCGTGGGTGCAGCCAGTCAGCTGCTGCTGTGCACACACCCTGGGATCCTGTCTCTGATAGGAGGGGGAATGTGACCAGCAGGCGCGCCCACAATCCACAGCCGCAAATCCTGTGGAGAGGTAAGGCAAAAATATATGAGACTTTGTAAGGATGTCATTAGATTTAACAACTGGTTTAATCCATGTACATACAGTTCCACCAGTCTTTGCATGCACAGTATGGGTAACACTTTAAGGCTGAATGGGGAAATGGCCTTTTCTACAAATCTTTTCTGATTAATTTCACAATGGCACCGTTGTGTAGGGGATAGCATTGCTATCTTGCAGCGGGGTTCAATTCCTGGGGTGGGGTGTGTGTGTGTGCGTGTGTCTGTGTCTGTGTGTGTGTGTGTCTGTCTGCCCTCTGATGGACTGGTGTGCCCTGCAGAGTGTAACCTGCCTCGCACCTGTTGCATGATGGGATAGACTCCAGCTTGCCTGCGACCCTGTGAGGCCAGGTGAGGAGAGGTCAGATTGGATGAGGTCAGGTGAGGAGAGGTCAGGTGAGGAGAGGTCAGGTGAGGAGAGGTCAGATTGGATGAGGTCAGGTGAGGAGAGGTCAGATTGGATGAGGTCAGGTGAGGAGAGGTCAGGTGAGGAGAGGTCAGATTGGATGAGGTCAGGTGAGGAGAGGTCAGGTGAGGAGAGGTCAGATTGGATGAGGTCAGGTGAGGAGAGGTCGGATTGGATGAGGTCAGGTGAGGAGAGGTCAGGTGAGGAGAGGTCAGGTGAGGAGAGGTCAAGTGAGGAGAGGTCGGATTGGATGAGGTCAAGTGAGAAGAGGTCAGGTGAGGAGAGGTCAGATTGGATGAGGTCAGGTGAGGAGAGGTCGGATTGGATGAGGTCAGGTGAGAAGAGGTCAGGTGAGGAGAGGTCAGATTGGATGAGGACAGGTGAGGAGAGGTCGGATTGGATGAGGTCAGGTGAGAAGAGGTCAGGTGAGGAGAGGTCAGATTGGATGAGGTCAGGTGAGGAGAGGTCGGATTGGATGAGGTCAGGTGAGGAGAGGTCAGGTGAGGAGAGGTCAGATTGGATGAGGTCAGGTGAGGAGAGGTCAGATTGGATGAGGTCAGGTGAGGAGAGGTCAGGTGAGGAGAGGTCAGATTGGATGAGGTCAGGTGAGGAGAGGTCGGATTGGATGAGGTCAGGTGAGGAGAGGTCAGGTGAGGAGAGGTCAGGTGAGGAGAGGTCAAGTGAGTAGAGGTCGGATTGGATGAGGTCAAGTGAGAAGAGGTCAGGTGAGGAGAGGTCAGATTGGATGAGGTCAGGTGAGGAGAGGTCGGATTGGATGAGGTCAGGTGAGAAGAGGTCAGGTGAGGAGAGGTCAGATTGGATGAGGTCAGGTGAGGAGAGGTCGGATTGGATGAGGTCAGGTGAGAAGAGGTCAGGTGAGGAGAGGTCAGATTGGATGAGGTCAGGTGAGGAGAGGTCGGATTGGATGAGGTCAAGTGAGAAGAGGTCAGGTGAGGAGAGGTCAGATTGGATGAGGTCAGGTGAGGAGAGGTCGGATTGGATGAGGTCAGGTGAGAAGAGGTCAGGTGAGGAGAGGTCAGATTGGATGAGGTCAGGTGAGGCAAGCTCAGGTGAGGCGAGGTCAGGTGAGGTCAGGTGAGGCAAAGGTCAGGTGAGGCAAAGGTCAGCTGAGGCGAGGTCAGGTGAGGCGAGGTCAGGTGAGGCGAGGTCAGGTGAGGCGAGGTCAGGTGAGGCGAGGTCAGGTGAGGCGAGTGCAGGCTGGGTGAGGTCAGATCAAATGAGTTCAGGTCAGGTGAGGCGAAGTCAGGTGAGGCGAGGTGAGGTCAGGTGAGAAGAGGTCAGGTGAGGAGAGGTCAGATTGGATGAGGTCAGGTGAGGCAAGCTCAGGTGAGGCGAGGTCAGGTGAGGTCAGGTGAGGCAAAGGTCAGGTGAGGCAAAGGTCAGGTGAGGCAAAGGTCAGCTGAGGCGAGGTCAGGTGAGGCGAGGTCAGGTGAGGCGAGGTCAGGTGAGGCGAGGTCAGGTGAGGCGAGGTCAGGTGAGGCGAGTGCAGGCTGGGTGAGGTCAGATCAAATGAGTTCAGGTCAGGTGAGGCGAAGTCAGGTGAGGCGAGGTCAGGTCAAGATCAGGTCAAGATCAGGTCAAGATCAGGTCAAGATCAGAAGTATCCAAGGTCTAACTTACGCTGAGGAGCTGGGTAATGGTGGTGCTGCTGTGGATTGTTGTGGGCTGTGGGCCAGAGCCCAGATCCTTCACCCCTGTTTATCACAACCCCGGGGCCTACAGGGCAGCCCAGGTCTGACCGCAGAGACAGCGGGGGGTCCTGCAGCTGGACATCCATGTCCTTCCGAGGCTGGGACCCGTAGCCGGTGTCTTCACTGGGGAGGTCCAGCTGTCTGCTCAGCAGAGACGGCCTGGCACTCTCTCTGGAGTCAGAACCGACTTCGCTCTCGAAGTCCTTTTCTGTGGGCAGCTGGCGTCTCTTGACGGCGGGGCAGGGCCCGACTTCTGAAGAGCCCGGCTGCTGTAAACAGGTATTGGTCGGCTTTGCGGGTCCTCTTGGCGCCTGTGTAATTTCGAACCGGCGCATTTCTGGGGACGAATCGGCCCAGCTGCCTGCTGGGAAGGGACTTTTTCCAGGACTCTGCCCTGTATCCTCCTCAGAAGCGCCCGTTTGGTGTTTCTTCTCCTGGAAATAGTTTCTGCCACTTAAGCTGTCTTGTACACCGGACCTGCACAGTGCCACTTCGTTCACCGTCACCTCCGGCTGTCCAGAGCAGACTCCCGCTGTCCCACAGGGCTGGTCTTTACACTTCGCCAGCACGTCCAAGAATACCATGGACTCGTCCGTCTCCACGGGAATGCTTCTGAGAGGACGAAAGTCTTCAGATAAAGACAACAAAACAATTAGGGTCTGACCCCCGAGAAAGAAATCCTTCAAAGCAAAAAAACAATTTGTCTTACAGTGTACTCTCCCCCTACTTATCCCAGTGTCACTTATCTGTTGACATTTATGCTCTGTTTTCAGACACAAGGAAGACAGAGTGTAAAAAGAGTTCCAGTAGGGAGCTGCGTCAGCAGGCGTAGGCTGGAAGGGAACAGGTAAAGGTTTGTTCCCTGCAGAATAGAGAAGAAAAGAATTTCCCGAAGAAGGCTCCACAGCGAAACGTTGTGTTTCCTTTCTTCTCTTTTCGGTATGGAATGAACCTTTTGCTTGCTTCTTTGCAGGACGTTAACATTATCACTGGAACGTGCTCCTTTCCTGTTTCTCAAACAAACTAATACTTCTACAGGTCTATTCGGAGAGCTAATCTAGTTTCTTTTCAAGACAAATTCTGACTCAGAATCTAAGTGTCAGAACTGATGATTAAATCATATTAGACTAGAGTAGAACATATAACAATTCCATGATTATAATGATGCAGAAATCACAGAACCACATGATTCTCGTTGAATAATATCACCGGCATTGTTTTATTAAATGAACTTGTTAGTTCACTTTTTTTAATGTAAAGCCTTGTGTCAAATACGTTTGGATCTTACCTATGAATGACTCCATTGTCCTTGTAACCAGCTGAAATTTCTTACATAACGTCTTGTGCTGAGAAGATAAACGATGAAGAGAAGAATGTATTGCACACGATTCGAACAAGAAAATAAATGAACGAGCCTACTACCCTGTCAATTGAACAAAAATTAAAACTAGTTACTATGGCATCATATTTACAGCAGGCTAAGGGGATACATATGTACAGTATAAGTTGGTGAAGAGTGTACATCTTGAAAGAGTGTCTCCAGCACTGAGAGAGAGACATCAGGCAAGATGGCTACAACACATTCATGTTACTGAGACGAAAAGAACACAGAGAAATACAGTGACCTGCATCAGAGAGAGCTGAGAGATCATCACAGAACTTTTTTTCCAACCCTTGTGTGCGGTAGTGAAAGCAAGCCCCCATTTTGGCTCAGGGCTACGCCAAAGGGCCTGGGTTTTGAGCCAAGATGGAGACTTCCTCGAAAAGCCACTTGTCACACTATGCTTTTGCGCAAACCGAAGACTTTCCAGCCTACGTGGGCAAAGGGTAGACACCAGTGATACAAACGGACCTGTGGGATCACAGTTCATATATAGACAGTAACAGTTTACACTCCACTGGAGAGAACAAATGTTTTTGTGTCTCAGTAAAACATAAGCACCCGAAAAGCAGCGAGTAATAGTACAATTTAGGCAATAGCGATCTGAATTTAGATTATCAGATTTCTGGGTTGCAATGCCGTGCAACACTGTGCATCTTTACCAGCAGCTGAGCCACCCTGCCATATATTTTGATATAATAAACAATATCTTATTTGTATGGTCAATCCAAATAATTGAGAAAAAAGGACAAACGTTTTTAAAAGAATAGGCGAAGGTACGTCTACGTGACAGTGTTTTGAAACTAGTTTATTTCATTATTTGTATTACTGAACAGATGGGTTTTTTTTTTAAAGAAATCAAACCATCTAAAAAAGTCAAAGGGATCTACACCCTCATGTACATACATGTACAGTAGGCATGAGTGCAGGGAACTTGGCGATCATCTTGAAATTAACACCAAACACTGACTCATGTACAGTACCAATGTTTAACACCGGTCCAGTTCGTCATTAACCACCTTACCACCTCATTCAGCGACGAGCTGGCTAATTTAAGTGATTAAACACTATTTGCAAAAAAAAATTAACGGTAAACACTACCACAAAGTTGAACATGAACTGAGTAAAAAAAAAAAACAGCTTTTTGATTTACTGTTGATGACTGGACTTTTCCGAATTTCCTTGTCTTTTTTCATCCTGATCTGACAAGAAGGCTTTCAAAGTCAAAATGAACATATATTCCCACGTTCAGCTTAATCGCACTAACTGCACCAGTTCGCCTTTTCTTTTACACAACAGGTTTCTGTCTGAATGCTTAAAATAATCAATACAGGAAAGTGTTTTGTATTAAAAGCATCCGGAGATCAATATTCCTACCTCCCCAACAGCGGCGGCAGAGGACTGACTGTGGGCGTAGAAGGAAACGCGCAGGTAGCTGTCCTGCTGGGAACCCGCGGCTCTTTCTTCACAAGGAAATAATTTTAAATGCAAATCAGGGAGAACAATAACTCCGAATATGCAAATTCTTCACAAAAAGTTTAAAAGGTAGAGTCCACCCATCGGAAAAAAAAGTTTCAGCAGCGGAAGGAATTTCGCTCCGAAGTCGGGAAGCGTACAAAGGCAGGCGAGAGGTGTTAACGTTTCTGCAGGTTAAAAAAAAATAATCGGAGCTTTGTTTTGTTAAAAGTTTAATGACAAAGTTCGTCTGTAAGAAAAATGGCATGTAGTGAGACTAAAAATGCGGAACACCTGCAATTCACCTGGCTTTCTTAAAGACTGACGATTAGTCTGGGAGTTTTAAAAGCAGTAAACCTTTCGCTTTTGCAATGTCGTTTTCTAAAAGAGATTAGGCCATTAAAAAAAAACTATTAACTAAGGAAATGATTAAGTTGTTAGCGGCATCAGAATACTATCTTTACTCTTTCAAAATGCTGTAATAAGGAATGCGAAAGAAGAGTATTCCTAATAACATTTTGCAGTGAACACATTTTCAAGACGTATTGTATCATGAATGAAAAACGAATGCCTCCGTGTTCTCATCTCTCCAGAGAAAAGTAATTACATTTAAATCAGTAAATAAGGCACATACTGTAGATGGACCACCAGTCGATATCACTGAGGCTCACAGAGTAAAAAAGAGGCTGAACTCTGACAAGTACACATGATGGAGGAGGACATATTTGTCTCTGTGTTCTTCCCATTCCCAGTCCTGTGGCTCCAGTGGTAAACTGGATTGATTTTGGAATGGACTAATCCAAACTGAGTGTGCAAGGACAGGGAAAAAAAATATTTTCAAAAGAAAACCATGACAGAAAATTAAAATCTTTCAACGTTTTTGGCTTTACTGACTGCATTCTGCGTCAGGACTGTGTCTGGAGCGCAACACAGGCAATAATCCCTGTGGATGTGTGTGCTGGGCTGTTGGGGTGTAGCTACCTAGGCCTGACCTCAAAGGGGGGCCTCACCTCAAGGTGCGAGGTCCCCCACTTCAACCCTTTGGCTGTGTTTCTCTACTCGAGTCCGATTAGGAACTTTTACCACATGCTGTGATTCTCGCCTAAAGTCCACGGCTGTGAAAAAAACATCCCCCTTTCAGTGCTGAATCTACCCTTCTTCAGGAGTGCCAAAATGCCCGCCTTAATCCTCCCATCATACTATTCTGTACATTCCAATATTTTTCCCCCCTCTTCCCAAACCATGAGGGGGCCCCACAGCGTGACCTGGCCCGGGCCTCATCTGATGTCATGGGAGTGTGGGAGGAACCCCAGGTGAAGACGGGGGGAGCACACAAGCGTCACACAGACGGCAGCCCGGGGCGCCAGCACCGAGTGCTCTCCCACCACCGTGAACGGGACGATGCGGTTCGGGAATGGGTGGAAAGATGGATGGATTACAGAGTGTGTGCTGTCGTGCCGTCGTGCTGTGTGCCTCTCGCACAAACAGAGCTCCAGAACTGTGCGCACATTCAGCACTTGGGGAGAAAGAGCACTGTATGCCATTTGTAATTTACTTTGAAATCTCCATCACTTCTTTTGAAAGGCAAGTTAAAACAAGTACAAGAATGCAGACATCTCTTAGAAAAATCTCAGTTTCACAAATATTGAAAGCTTTTACAAGACGCTGTCAGTGAACTACTGAGTTTGCTTCAGTTTTGTGAGAACCACGTTCACCACCCTTGCATTGTGGGCTGGACGATCCATGACAGAAAACACTTTCATGGTTGTCTGGGCGGTGAGGGACCCAAGTTCCCTCGCTCTGCTCCTGTGAGCCAGCAAGCCGAGCAGCTCCTGCCTGAACCTCCTGCTCACCATGCAGTACAAGAGGAAGTTGGTGGAGGAGTTTAGATTCTGCAGCATGTTGGCCAGGTCACTGATGACATTGATGGGCAGGCTGTAGTCGTCTCTGTTGAAGCCTTGGTAGTTGTAGGTGGTTCTTAAGATGCAATATGTCACAAACCGCGGGAGACTCAAGACTACAAAGGTGATGGACACTGTGCAGAGCAGTAAGATGGTTCTTCTGACCATGCTCTTGGCGCTGGCCCCTTTGATGGCTCGCCTCTCCTCCTTGGTGAACATCTTGCTGGCCCTCCGGAGGTGGTGTCCTATCAGAGTGTTAAAGACGATGACGAGGAGAATGGGGATTCCCCCAGAGAGGAAGGTGGTGATCCAGACCAGCACCGTGGAATACTCCGTGTTGTTATAGCCGCACCTGGGCAAGGTGACGTTCTCGCCGTCCCTGGTGAGGTTCGTCGGCTTGACGTCGTTGATCCAGTACACTGGGACCGATGCGACGTGGGAGAAGACGACGATCATCAGGGTGACGCAGACCGTGACCCTGCACCGAGAGAGGCGCCTCTTGAGGCCGGTGATCCTGAGCGCAAGGTAGCGCTCTACGGTGAAGCCCACCACGATCCACGAGGAGCTGTACAGGGAGCCGTGCTGCAGGTAGGTCAGGATCCTGCACCAGGGCTGGGCGTGCCAGAAGGGCTGCGCCTGCGCGAAGGTCAAGGTCAGGTCCAGCAGGATCACCCACACCAGGTAGCAGGAGTCCACGACGGCCAGCGAGCTCAGGTAGATGGCGGCCGTCTCGGACATGCCACACTTGCGAAACCTAATCACGTAGAAGGTGAAGAGGTTGGCTGTAGAGTAAAAAGCAGACATTTTGCTCAGCACTTGGTGAGTTAGGTGGGAGCTCCTGTTTTTTTTTTTTCACGTGGTATCGTTCCCTGCTAGATAAATGCTACAGTTATGCTGTAAATGTAGATGACAAAATGCATTTCTTTAGGTGAGTTATAGGATTTGTCCACTTTTGGCAGCATTTTTTTATATTCTGAAGAAGAGTAAAGGACTTTTTTTTTTGGCTAAATAAGGTTTGGGGACAAAGGATTTATTAAAATGCTTCTTAGTCCTGCTTTGCATGAAGCAGAGGCTTACAAGGTGAGAAGTGTGAAGAAAATTCCACATTTAATAATATTAATTATGAATTCCTTACGCTTATATAGCGCTTTTTTGGACACTCCACTCAAAGCGCTTTACAGGTAATGGGGATCCCCTCCACCCCCACCAGTGTGCAGCCCCACCTGGATGATGGGACGGCAGCCATAGTGCACCAGAACGCTCACCACACACCAGCTCTCAGTGGGGAGGAGAGGAGAGTAATGAGATGGGGGTTATTAGGAGGCCATGATGGGTAAAGGCCAATGGAAAATTTGGCCAGGACACCGGGGTAACACCCCTACTCTTTTCGAGAAACGCCCTGGGATTTTTAATGACCACAGAGAGTCAGGACCTCGGTTTTACGTCTCATCCGAAGGATGGCGCCTGTTTACAGTATAGTGTCCCCGTCACTATACTCGGGCATTAGGACCCACACAGACCCACACCTACACCCTTTTTTTTAGTGTGGTGTCCCCCATCACTATTACTGTGGCATCAAGGCAGCACACAGCGTTAAGGTGAGCGCCCCTACTGGTCCCACTAACACCACTTCCAACAGCAGCCTTAGCTTTCCCAGGAGTCTCCCCTCCAGGTACTGACCAGGCTCACACCTGCTGGGATTCAGTGGGCTGCCAGCTGTGAGGTGCAGGGTGATTTAACTGCTGGCAATAACAACAATTAACAACAGTACCATGTTTTTATAATATCATTACATTCCCAGGGTCTGTTTTCATACTGCCATCTGCCACCTGCGTGGCCAAAAACAACAATCACACAACAAACGAAAACGCCAACAAACCTGGTAATCCAACTGAAAACAGTAACGGGTAATAGACCCTTTGAATGGCAATCAAGATATTTGTACCCCCCATCCTTCGCAATCTTCATCAGCATCAGGCAATAGCAGCTGTTGATACCTAAAATGTAAACATTGATCACAGGAGATGTTTTAGGCAGGGTGGTGTGGTGGCACTGTGTCTGGTACTGTCATTTCACAGCTTTTGGATTCAAATCTGGTTCTTTCTGCTTGGGGGTTTCATAACTGCATATTCTTATAGTTGTTTTTCTCCTCTGGGTACTCAAGTCTCCACAGCTCAAATACATCCTATACAGTTTAACTGGCACACTTGAATCACTTCTCTTTGATGTGTGTGAGAGGGCTGCACTGTGGCTCAGTGGTCAGTATTTCTGCCCGACAGCTCTGGGGCTCTGGGTTCAATTCCTGGGGTCCTGTCTGTGTGGAGTTTGTATGTTCTCCCCAGGTTCATGTGGGTTTCCTTCAGGTGCTCAGGTTTCCTCCCACAGTTCAAAAACATAGTGCTAGGTTAATTGCCTTCTGGGAAAACTGGCGTGTGTGTGTGTGTGTCCTGTGATGGACTTGTGCCTGTTGTTTACCGCCAGAGCAGTTAGAAAATGAATGAACGTTAATACGTGTGTGTCCTGTAAGGGATTGGCGTCTGGTGTGATCCAGGTATACACATACTGTACCTTTCATCATCTAACCATACTCTCTGTTGGGTTTCTATCATCGGCTTATCTGACAATCATCAAAATCCTCATATCATACCGAATCATCATACAGTTCACAAGGCATCGGTTTCAGGAGAGTTTTAATTAAAAATAAAACATGAGCATTTAAACTTTTTCTTTCTTGTGAATGTAAAACTTCTAAAAGACGTAACCGCATGGTATTGAGTTAAAATAATGTACAAACGGTTAAAAAAACGTTTTAATGAAGAAATACAGAGTTCTCATCAGTCTCCTCTAGAGGCAGGTTTGGGCAAAGTGATGGTGACAAAGTGCGGAGCAGCGATCCACTGAACGCAGGCAAAAAACGAAGATCTTAGCCTTTACAAGGAAACTGACAACCCAAAGGCAACTGAAAGTTATTACAGTTTCAAACGAAAGGTTTCTTGAAATCAAACATTAAGAATGAATATTCTTTGTCTAGCGGATTCTTTAAAAATTACGTTTTGCAATTAAATCTCTAGTCTAATTGATAGTCATATGCATACGTTTAACTGCGTGGAAGGCGAAAAAACAAAACGTCTGTGTTCAAGGCAGCAAAGCATTCGTTTTGAAATTTAAGTTAAATAACATACAGTACAGCGGGGGTCTCGGTTATTTCAGTCTGGGAGTTTTTATGATTTTATTTTTGCCTTACACCATGGCTTTGCTTTAACAGTCGTGTTGGTTTTTATTTTATTTTATTGATAAACAAACAAAAACGTACTTGGAAAGATACGGAGTCTCAATCCCTGAAATGTGTCATAGGGATGTATATTTTTCCCATTTATTCCACAGCCAGTGAAACGTGTCCTGTTGTCAGCTGTGTACCTCGCATAGTTTGAGCAAATATTGACGCAAGAACGTTTCAGTCCTCTCAGCCGGACACTTAGCGAAGACTTGACCATCTGTTCCTAGTGTCTGCTTAACGGTGGAGAGGCGAAACTGTATCTGTAATTGACTTATTACATAAAAAACAACAGATCCTTATCTCCTGTCAGTGGACGATTCCCACTCTCGCAATGATGAACACGACAGCAGGCGTACACTTGTACGCACATAGATTTCGGTTTTCCGACCTCCTAAATCTCTAACATTTTTACCTGCATAAAGTTTCATTTTTTCCCTCCCTTTTGTAGCGTTAGTCTTCAATGGTAACGTTAAGAAAGAGTCAAAAGATTTCTGTCAGCATTGGTGTGTAAACTAAGGTGAACAGGAACAGGTACAGTACTCGCACTCACGAACTCCCGCGTCAAGCGTTGTCTGTTAAGAGATTCATGACGAAACGCACTTTCACTCCTAAAGTGCTATAACTGACTTACATTAAGTATTTTCCTAACTGAAAATAGTAACCTTAATGAAAAGGAAAATAATAAGACACCGAATAACGAGACGAGAAAGTTAAACTGGTATAAAATTCAGGTTTATTAGAATCTAGTATTGACAGGTTACACTAGCAGTTTAGATATTTCTAAGCTTTAAATAGTCATCAGCTATATTGCTCTATACGCAGCTATATTGTAATAGTAATGCTTTCTTCTCGAATCCAGCCGACACAATTCAAGAATTGATTTTTACCAGATACCTGCTTTTCTTGTCTGCGACTTCATACACATATGTTCAAACTTACCGCTGCAAATATTTGTACTGTAAACAAGGTGTCACCAAAAAGTTGAGGCATTCCTAAAACACAACTCAGAAGTGGCCTTTGTGAAACGCTGGCGGCGTTTATATATAATTAGTACTGTTCTTAATCTTACATCAATACATCACTTACTTTCATTACTTGAAACTTCATTACTCCGGCCTTTGAGAATGTCCACAAGAGTGACAGCGGAACTTCTCTAAAGCTGAAACTTGAAACACGAAGGGAAAACTGTCGTACTTACCTTCTGGAGTTATTACTGCAAAATCCAGCCAGTCTGGCAACCTGCAAGGTTTCTCAGACCGTCCATGTGTAATAAGTGGTTCGAGCAGTCAGTTGCTCATAAACAAGATATGACTCTGAAAGTGTCCGTGTTTGAATAAACGTGTACAGATCCATAATGAGGCACAACTCGGGCAGGACTGAGTAATCAGGCAGATGACAGGTCGATAGTGCACAGGCAGGAGTAAAGATTTATCATCAGGTTTATGCTCTGGAATCGATTGCTGTGATG